>NC_089151.1:0-302183 GCF_009819655.1 Sylvia atricapilla
TGCTCGGCCGTGTCACAGGCCGACACCATCGTCGCAGGGTATGCCTGGGATAAGAGCAAATTAAGTGATGTGGCATTGCTGATGCTTGAGAGGATCCTCGCTTTTCCTCCCTACCTCCCCGACTCCTCGGCTGTTGCCAAAGCCTACCTGGAAAGCCCCTTCAAATGGAGAAATCACGGCTTGATCACAGAGTCCCGGAATGCCTCCAGAGGGCTCACAGGAGCGGAGGCCTAGGTCCGTCATCTGGTTTGTGAGGGAATTCAGCATAATGAGAGCGGCCCACCTGAAACACACAACAATAGAGGCTTAAAGTTGCACCAGAAATTGAGACCGAAGCAGTAACAACTGCTTCTGACCATCGCTCAATCCTCATCTGGCCCGCTTCATCTTCACTGCTGAGATCCCCCTTTACCTCCTAAAAAGAAAGGCAAAGAACAATGCTGTAACGAGGTCATCGTTTACACTGCCCCAGCAGAGGCAAACTGGGACGCACTTAAGTTCACACCCACCTGGCCACTGGAATCCAAGACCGGGACATCTCACAAGTGGACCACCTAAAAATAAAACAAAGCCACCAACAGGGGATGTTAGAGTTGCAGAAGAAATTGAGATCTGAGAAACATCAGCTGCATCCATCCACCGGTCAATGCTCACCTTGACACTTCACCTTTGCTGCCAACATCTGACTTACCCCCTAAAAAGAAAGACAAAGGAAGAAGGCTGTAACACGGTCACCATTACACTGCCCCTGCACCAAACAAACACAGAGTGACTTAAAGTTTCACCTACCGGCCGCTGGCAGCCTGAGCCACGACATCTCATGAGCAGGACCACCTAAAATACAAAAAAAGTCAACACTGGACGCTTAGAGTTGAACCAGAAATGGAGACCTGAGCAATAACAACTGCTTCGGTCCAACAAGTCACTGCTCACCTCGCTCGCTTCACCTTGACTGCCGATAGCCAGCTTTACCTCCTAAAAATAAAGGCAAAAGGTCAGTGCCGTAACATACCCACCATTACACCGCACCCGCAAAAGAACAACTGGGACCGACCTTCTTGGGGAAATTAGCTCCGCTGCTACAGGGTGCTCTGCCTCAGGTTTCATCTGTCTCCATCTGAAAGAAAGGTTAGGACAAATCCAGAATGCTGCAGGATAACTTGACACCTCCAGACATCCTGTGGCAACCTCGGAATACCACTCCACAGGCCCTCAAGACAAATTTCGAGTCCCCAGGCCTTGTACTGTTACCCTACACCCAGCTAAGCGGCCGGGCAGAGCAGTTCTGGGCCAAACTCACACCGACACCCGTGACACGAGACACAAAGAATGAGGGTACCGACATGGGACCGAAACCTCTCGGCGAGACGAATGACCGCGAGGACGAGAGAACTCAGGATGAGATGACAGAGGTAAGACCGATGGAGAGCTGACTGGACTCAAAGGACCCCTGTGGGAGGAAGATAGAGGAAGACGATTCCAAGAACTGCAAAGATGGATGACCAAGAATGCTCCGGTCAGAATGCTCTACCTTGCTTTGCATTGTTGCAAGGCCTCTAAACCGCCAGAACGGATGAGGGCGGTGTGCAGCTGTCGATACAGCTCAGAACAAGAGCCCTGGAAAGACATCGGACCGGATGCTTCTGAAGAGAGATACGATTTCCATGCCTGCCTGAGCTCCCGAAGTCGATGGTCGATGCTGTCGGCACTGGCCGAGGAACCGAGAGACTGGAGATGCTAAGACTGATGCCAGGGTTTTTTGATATCCCACTTGAAGGGCTACAGAAAATGAAATTGGACGCAGGATGCTTGATAGACACAAAGTGCACAATAGACAAGTGACAGGACATGCACCGGGACTGCTCTGCCCTGCACATCCCAGCATTGGGAGCAAGCCTGAGACTTTACCTTGATAACTAACACCTGCAATAAGGCTGGCGAGGGAAAATGCAGAGATACCCAATCCGAGGATCTCAACGACAGGCTAGACAACACGGCACACCGGATGACGTGACATTGAATAAAACTGTTCTACCCTGCCCACCTGTAGCTTCCATGAGAAGTAGAGACATTCCCTTCAGCTGCCTTAAGAAGCCCCTTAAAGGACATCCCTTTCCCATCTGCTACCTGTTAAACATGTCCCATGAATTTCCAAACCCCTATCATCCTATCTGCATTCCATGGCCCGTGACTTATCTTTAGAATGGCCATCAAGATGAATCCTCATTGGAACTGAAATGAGTCTGTCTCAGAAGGCCCTGTGATTGTCGATTAGGCTTTTGGCTACAAAAAAGAAAATGAAAATCAATATACAAATTCAGCAGCACGTGAGCCGGCTCCCAATGAGTGGGCTTCTCACCCTCTCCAAAGTGTGCCTGGGACATCGAGTCTGTGGCTTCATCACACATCTAAGACTACGGCTGTTACAATGTTTGGTACCTGAGTTAGCAGGGGGCAAAGCTGCACAGCAGTTCCATGAGCAGAACATACATGCTCACATTTATGTGTCTTACATGCACTTGTGCTGTAAGAAAAATAAATACGCCTGCTATTACTTGTGAAAAAGCCTTGGGGGAGGCCCTCGAGTGGACATCCTTTCTCATTTTGCTGCCTTCAAAACCACTGAACAATAACTCCTAACAGCGTACACTGCTCACAGTCCTTGACTTACCCCTTAGAAACCTTGATTTCAGACATTGCTCTTGACGTGTGGTGAATCCCTTTTGCGGCAGTCGATCGGCTGAAAGAATCTAGAGCATCACGCTCGACACAACCTAGAATTTCAAGAGTTATGCTTCTCCTGAAAAGAAAATCGAGAAGTGCTCCAGAAAATCAAAAAAAGGAACCTTACCACCCCTGAATGCCCAAACCAAAACCCTAGACTTCAATACTCACTGTATTCAATGATGTCTCCTGCGTGGTGTTTTCAAAATCCCAGTTACTTGTAGATGCCCAAACACACCTACTGCAGACAAGCTGAAAGAGCCTCTTCACTGAAATGAGAGGAGAGGAGAGCTCTTATCCTGGCTGATTCCCAGAAGGGAATGAAGACCCTTAGCCAAGGCTGGGGTTAATATATCCCTGATTGGGCCCACCTTCCGTTCCCATGATGCCCAGGAAAAGGGAGGGGCAACTCCCACAAGTTATAAAGGCTTTCGAAGGACCTGCAGCTGTTTGGCTCCTCTGATTCAAGGTGAGTAAAGGGCTTGATAGAGACAAATACTCCTTGAGGAAATAACACAGTTTTCCTTTTTTTGCTATAATTACTTCAGACTAGAGAGCAGAAATAAAACAGTATTTTGGCAGCATAGCTGGGTAGCTTGGGTAATCTGTTGTTGACTCAGGTAAGTGTTCCTTAATGGCTACTATATAGTACTCCACGTGTGACTAAGTAGGGTGACAAAAAATAGTAAGGTCATGAATGGTGTAAGTCTCGTTAGCACCTCTAAGTAGGGATATCTACATTGTAATTAAAAATAAGAAAAAGATTAAACTCCTGGGCAGGGGTAAGGTTATGTATATCTCTGGCTTGCTGCCATCTGAGATAGCTGGTACTGAGGCACTGGTACAAGTGCAACTGAACATGTAGTCTTAAACTCTTAAAATGCTGAAACCAGTAAAGATTCCTTCAACTTGGAATGAGGATATGGGGTGGTTACTTCCACTGAAACCACAACATGGCAAATAAATGGCGTGTGCCCTTTAGACTTCTGCCACCAAGAATTCTGAAGAGATCAAGATTTTTCCCATATCCAAGCTGCCACAAGTGGGAACCCTGGGTGTCCTTGGACCGCCAAACACCTCCTAAAAACTGACACCAGGAACCTGGGGGCTGAGTTTAGTTTCCCACAGAAAGGGCCACCATTCGTGCACGAGCTCTGTGCCAGAAGTGGGCTTCTGCTACCTAGAATTCTGAAGAAACCAGGATTCCTCCCACATACAGGCTGCCACAAGTTGGAGCCCTGGGTACGCTTCGAGTGCCAAACGCCTCCTGCAAACTGACATCAGGAACCTGGGGGCTGAGTTTAATTTCCCATGCAATGGGCCATGGTTTGTGCACAGATCTCTGTACCCTGCCGTGGGCTTCTGCCAGCAAGAATTCTGAACGGTGCAGCGTTCCTCCCAGATCCGAGCTACCGGAAGCTGGAAACTTGGCTCTCCTTGGAGTGAGAAATGCCTCCTAGAAACTGATATCAGGAACCTGAGGGGGTGAGTTTAGTGTCCCAAGGAAAAGGGCCACTGTTGAAGTCTAAGAGCCTGTGCCTGGAACTGGACTTCTGCCACCTAGCATTCTGAAGAGGTCAGGATTTGTCCCATACCAAGCTGCCACAACTGGGAACCCTCGGTGTTTTTGGAGTGTCAATCAAACACCTCCTGCAAACCAATATCAGGAACCTGGGGGCTGAGTTTAGTTTCCCACAGAAAATGGCCCCCGCTCCTGCAAAAATCTCTGTGCCCTGCAGTGAGCTTCTTCCTGCTACAATACAGAACGGTGCAGCGTTCCTCCCAGATCCGAGCTGCCGGAAGCTGGAAACTTGGCCCGCCTTGGAGCGAGAAATGCCTCCTGCAAACTGACATCAGGAACCTGGGGTCTGAGTTTAGTTTCCCACAGAAAATGGCCACCTTTCTTGCAAAGATCTCTATGCCCGGTAGCGGGCTTCTGCCAGCTAGAATTCCGAACAGTGCGCCATTTCTTCTTGCTTTATTTATTAGTGGGTTTTACTTACACATCACTTTCAGATCTCACCCACACTCAGTGATACAAACCTCTGAGCACAAAGCTTCCAGGCACTGCGTGTTCTTTTAAGATATCATTAAAGAATACCATTTTTTATAGCCTGACACGTGCTTTGCAACAAAGTTTCATTTTGAAGTTCTTTCCCTTTTTAAACTGTGTTTCCTCAAAGCTTCCAAAATGTGTTAATGTTAAAATTCACCACAAGGAAGACCTGGAAAATGTCTTGCCATTCCCTTTCCTCCTCCCTCAAGCTACATCAGTGTCACAGAAGGTATTAGTACCTTTTCCAGAGAAGTTTGCCTCACTTTTGCTGTTGTCTGTAACAGCTGCAACAAAATTTGCCTTCCTTGAAGTAGTTTAGCATTTACTGATCAGTTCTTTGTTTTGGCACTTCTGAGCCAGGGCCTGCGGGTCCTCCTGCAGCTGCAGGTCTTCACTGACAAGGCTCCACTTGTGCAGCAGCAGCAGCATCTCCCTGCTGGAGAGGACACTGTTGTTCACTTCATCTCCCTAAAAGCCACAACAGCAGGGTATTCCAGCACGGGGCATAAGAACTCAGCCTGGCCAGAGCCACATTATTCTTACAAAAGAAAACAAAACTGCCAAGTATTTTCCTGCATACCAATTTATAAGTACAGTTTTGGATCCTTACTGTTGGAATGGCCAGGAATTAGGGACATAGGACTTGACACTAACTATGCATTGCATTTTATTTTATTCCCCAGGTATTCAAACCCCTAAATCCTCCTGTCAGAGCAATCTCATCCAAACTCAGTACTCAACACACAAACTGAAAGTGAAAAAAGGCATTCATCTACCAGAGATAAAGAAATCCTCCAGGCCTTAATAAAGTTCAAACTGGACAGAGGATGAACAGCAAACCAACTAAAAAAAACAAGAGACCTCCTCTGCACAGGCTTCCTCCCTCCCCAGGCAAGGAACTGCATCCACTCAGGGAACACCGACTTAGTCCTAGGCTGGCAACAGGAGAGGCACAAGGAATATTGTGAAGTCATTCCAATCTCAGTGCTGTCCAGACCTGGGAGAAAGCACTTCCTACACGGCTCTTGGAGTTTTCTTGTCTGTCTCTTCCAACTTCAGTCCTGCATTTTTCCTGCCGATTTTCCCTCAAGCTTTGGAAGGTCGGGCGGCTGCTCTGCCCCCGAGCTCACGGCCAGAGGGCTGCGATGCGCATCGGCGAAGGGCACGGTGGAGAGCTGCAGTACTGCTCTCTGTCCACACGGTGGCAGCACTACCTAATAGCCGGGCCAGGGGCTGCCACGGGCTAGAGCTGCAGTACCGCTCTCTGTCCACACGGTGGCAGCACTGCCTTAAGCCCAGCCCGAGGCTGCCAGAGGCTAGATCTGCAGTACTGCTCTCTGTCCACACGGTGGCAGCACTACCTAATAGCCCGGCCCGGGGCTGCCAGAGGCTAGATCTGCAGTACTGCTCTCTGTCCACACGGTGGCAGCACTACCGCATAGCCCGGCCCGGGGCTGCCACAGGCTAGAGCTGCAGTACTGCTCTCTGTCCACACGATGGCAGCACTGCCGCACAGCTCGGCCGCGGGCAGTCGCACAGAGCGAAGGCAAAAAAGAACGTAGCCAAAAATGCCATCCCAAACCTCCTCCAAAATAAATGGCCCAAAAGACCCCCAACCACAATTGCAACAATTCTACCACAAATCAATTTCAAACCAGAAAAGCTTTTACTTAAAGCTATGTTCCAATATTTTTGTATTCATTATGTTTATATTTTATTTTTCAATACCATTTATCTTTTATATTCATATCTATGTCTACTCTATATAATACATTATAATATACTTCACATGTAATAATATGTATTGTATTTACTTATGTTATTGATATTGTTTTGTATTTTATATTTCTATTTTTATTACTTATACTTTTCTATTCCTGCATGTAATTTTTAAATTTGTGTTTAAAATATGAACAAATCCATGGTATTTTTAACTAGATGAATTCATTAACCTAACACATCAGAACCACAATTAATTAGAATTAAATTAGCCTGGTTTTCTAAGGGGTAAAGATTAAATTTTTATTTAAAGAGTATGGGCATATTTTCTCTTTCTGTGTTTTTTTCTTAATAATAATCAAAACTAAAGTAAAAAAATTAATAATTAAAGAAAATAAAAAATTAAAATATAGATGAAAAAAATCTTAAAAACACCAAATTAAAACAAAAGATAACATGAAAAACCACAACAAAATAAATGAACGTAAAAATTACAAAAATTAAAAAGTAAAAATTAAAAAATAACAAAATACAAAATTTTATAAATGCAGCTCTCTCCTCATGCCAATGCCTAACAGCTCCAGGAATTTCCTTTATTATGCAGCAATATGGAAAACCAACTCGGTGCCTCCCACGAAATAAGGTTTTCCAGACAATTCCCAGTTTTGCCTGGAAACAAATTCTATCTTAGTGGGAAGCTCATTTTTTATGAACATCCACACGTGTGCCAAGGCAGGAAAGAACCACCCCACTGTGTCCAAGGAACAGGAGCCAGGCCAGGAGTGAACTTTTAATGGGATTCGTGTAATTACAAATACAGCAAATTGAATTTTACAAAGAGATGAATCATGACAATTAATGACTTAGCAAGGTTTCTGTTGGAGTCCAGGACATCCCCTTGGATGGCCTGGGACCTGAGGAAAGGAGTTTGAGCCCTGGACAGGGGGGTGTGGAGACGGTCGAGGGGGCTCGGAGACCTTGGCACAGAGCCCAGGGAGACACCGGGTTTGATTTTGATCCATGGGAAAAGCTTTCAACATTGCAGAAGTAATTACAAACTCCCAGGATGTGAAAATTGTAGTCTAGCACAGTAGATGATGTAGAATTTAATAGTCTTAGAATTTTCAGAATAGAAGTAAATGGGGACAAGATGGTGGAATTTGGGTGGTACCTTATGTACTTCTCCTTCTTCCTCGTCCTCCATTTTCTGGGGCGGTGATGGCACAAAGTAGTTAGAGTAGATTGGACCAAAGTAGAATGTCACTTCTGGTGTGGGCATTGGGCATTGGCACAAAATAGTAAATAACTAGTACGTAATTATCTGTATAAATGTTAGGGGACATCCCATCTGTGGGGCAGTCGCCTCGTGTCCCAGCTGCTGTCCAGACCTCGGCTGGGAGCAGAGAAAATTCTGAGATACCAAATAATAAACAACGCGAAAAACCTGAAAACAAACCTTGAGGACTCTGCTTTCTTACACGGACGCGACTCAGGGATTTTTAGAGGGCCAAGGACTTTAAACCACCTAAAGCTCGGGTGAGGAAACCCCCTCGACAGGTTTCCTGGGAATTCACAGAATTCTCTGGGTATGGTGCTGAACAATGCCTGATTTACCAACATTAATTGGGTAAATTTCGTTGGAAATATGTTCTAAGATGTACAAAAATTCTAATTAGGATGGAAAAGTGTAAAATATAAATATTCCCTTACTAAAATCAGAGGGAAAAAGCATCAAATAAAAGGAAAGAAGAATATCTAAATCCTAACTTGCCCAGAAAACAAGCACAGGAATTTCTAACATTGAAAACTTTTGGAGCAGTCATCAAGTCGGTGGAAGTTCATGGAATGATGATTTAAAATCTGCTTCCTCTGCTCTGACTTTAAAGTGAAGTGGGAATTCAAAAGGTCTAGTTACTCCTGTTCAAGAGTTATCTGGATTTTGTGGTAGTAACAATCCAAAGAAATGCCAATGTTACTTGTATTTGACATCTGAAACTCTCTGCAGAGCTGGCAAGTTCCAATGGAACAAGAGCCACAATGCCTAGAAAAACATAAGTCAGGAATTCTATTTACAAATCCATGGAAGAGGAGGATGACACCAGGAACACACTGCAGCTGAAAGCAACGATTTATTGAAAAAGCAGGAAATCCACCTGACAGTCTCTGTCCAGTTATGGCCAAGCAATTATCCAGGAGTCAGAGAGAAAAGTGGGAACCTTGGACTGGGATAAGGCCTGCCAGCACCTTCACTTCCTACCAGCTCTCTCCTTCTTGGCCCACAACCACCTGCAAGAGGAAAAACAACAGCAATAAAGTTTCAAATGTGGCCAGGACGGCCTTGGTTCAGGCAGACAGGCCGTGCCGTGCCTCGGGCAGCTCCAGGAATTTGGGATTGCCCGTGGGATCCAAGGGCTGGAAAAGCGCACGCACCTGCTGGGTTCAGTGCTGGGACACGGCGAGGCCTCGGCTCAGGGGCCAAAGTTGGAGCTGGGACTGCAGGAGAGCACCCCAAAGCCCCGTTAAACATCCAGCACTGCACGCAGCACGCTCCAGCAGAAACTCCGGTGGGACAAGGCCCCCGGACGCTCCGTGTTCCTTGCCCTCGGCAGCTTTGCCAGGACCTCCCTCAGAACACTGACCTCACCGTGCAGCTCCTACAAAAGAGGAGAACTCACAGAAATCACCAAGCAATCCATGGATCTCCAGTTATTAAGAAGCAAAGCTGCAGCAAAATGTGTCCAAACTCCACTGCAAACCGGTAGGTCTGAGGAGACGCAGGAATTTATTCCAGAGGGGCCATAAGTGTCCCTCAGCCAGCCAGGATTTCTCTCAGGCTCTCTCCACTGCTCTCTGAGGACAAAACCAGCAGTTTTTCTCTGGAGCTCCCCTTTCCACCAATACCAAGACTTCTGTTCTCCAGCTCCAGAGTCAGGAAGGAAAACAGGAATATTATCATTGCACAGACTGCCCAGGAGAGTGTGACTGAGGCAGGAGCACCAGCTCCCAATGCACTGCTGCCTCTGGATTTCTAAACAGTACCTTCCAGCCTGCCCTTCCCAGCACCATTCCCTGGATGCCATGTCCACAGACACCTTCCACCATGCAGTTTAAAACCCACAGAAACAAAAAAAAACAAGATCAAAAAATCAATTCACATGCTTCTAGTCTGGAGGGAATGAGGGAGGTCTAAAATCTATATTTATTTCAGAGCACTAGAGCAATTTTTCATGACCTTGAGTATGAGTGACGGGCAGCAAAAGCTGATAAACACCTTCATTAACTATCAGCAGCAAAAAAATGAAGTTTTAAATTTAGTAAAGATCAAGTTCTGCTGCTAAAAATTAGGGAGGGGGCATGTTGGTGTTAGTGCTTTAACCTTCTGACATTAGAGAGTATTTGTACAATAAATTAATTATTGAATCAGCTAACTTTAAAATAAGATTTTTTTAAATAAGGTTCACCAAAAAATGTCCTGAAATCAACATATAAGCTGCACAGCTATTTAAAAAAAAGCTGTATTTGGTGTGTATAACTTGACAGCCCCTCATGTTTTCAGCCCTTACCATTTATTTTTTACCAAGTTGATGATTAAAACCTTGTAGAAAGCACAAAAAAAAAAATCCATGACAAAGCTGGTCATTTTGCCAAGTACCCCCAGTGTGGAGCAGTGTCAGCCCCAAGGGTTTGCTCCCTCAGCCCAGCCCGGAGCAGGCTCCAGCTGCTGCCCAGGGGGGGTTAGCAAGGGACTCACTCGTTTGAAGCTGTAAATGCAGGTGGCCTGCACTCGAGTGCCAATAAATGTGAAATATGTGACTCCTGTCAAACATTGACTGACCTTCTCAGGGAGGCACTCTCACCAAGGATAGGGCACTCTGCCATGGATTTTATCCAGCTGCATCTGAAAGAAAGTTCAGACAAAAGCCAAAGTGTTGCAGGGTAACTTGACAGCTCCAGACATCTTGTGACAGCCTAGGAATACCCTCGACAGGCCAACTGGACCCTACATGACAAATTCCAAGGCCCCAGCCCTTGCCCTATTACCCCTATCCCCAGACTAAGCAGCAAGGCAGAGCAGCTCCGGGCCAAACACACACAGACACCCGTGACACAGGACAGGACAAACGAGGGGACACAACAGGGATAGAAATCTCTTGGCAAGAAGAACGACCGCAAGGACCGAGAGAACTCGGGATGAGATGACCGAGGTAAGACTGAGGGTGAGCTGACCAGGCTCAGAGAGCCCTGCAGGAAGATAATGCCAATGGGATGATTATCCCAAGAACCAAAAAGATGGATGCCCGAGAGTCCTACGGTCAGAATCCTCTACCTATCTTTGCATTTCTAAAAGACCTAATCCTCAAGAATGGATCATGGCAGTGCACAGCTGTGGACACAGCTCAGAACAAGACCTGAAAAGGCATCAGACCGGATGCTCGTGAAGAGAGACGGATTCTGGTGCGTGTCTGAGCACCCGAGTCAAAGGCACCTGGCCGAGGAATGCAGAGATCAGAGATGCTGACAGCGATGCCAGGGGTTTGATAAGCCCCTCGAAGGGCAAAGGGATAAGACATGAAAGACAAAACACCCAAAACACGCAGAGTGCACAAGAGACAAGTGACACGACACACGCCAGGACTGCTCTGCCCTGCTCACCTCAGCACTGAGATCAAAAGTGAGATTTTCCCTTCCTGTAGCCTAAGGGGCCACAGCTTGGACATCCCCACCTCCAAACCTGACCCAAAAACCCTTCCCGGTGACCCCTGCCCTGGCACCCTGATTCCAGCCCCTCTGTGAGCCGGAGCCCTCCACTTATCTCTCGGATGTCCGCGGATGTAAAGCCATGCCGGGTGCCAAAGAAGGCTGCCTCCCCCTCAGGGAAATTCCTGGTGTCACCAGGCTGCTGTCTCAGTCGGCTACAACAAAGATGACCCAACATGAATGCGTGATCTTAGCAGCACATTGGCCAAAAAGCAGCAATTCTGCTACTCTCCATCTCCTAAGCGTTCCCGGGTCCTGGGGCCCCGTGCTTCAGCTGCGCCCAGAGGCCGACGTCACGGGCTGTGCCTGGGTTAAGAGCAGACAAGGTGACGTGGCATTGCTGAAACTCCAGGGGACACTCGCTCCTCTTCCCCGAATCCTAACCCCAACTGCTTGGCCATTATACAAGCCTGGCTGGATGGTGCCTTCAAATGGAGAAGATCAAGGCTTCCTCACAGAGTCCTGAAATGCTCCCGGAGGGCTCACGAGCCAGGCGAACTGGGTCAGCAGTCTGGTCGGTGAGAGGGGAGTTCGGCATCATGCGAGTGGACCACCTGAAACACACAATAACTGAGGCTTAGAGTTCCACCAGGGAGTGAGGCAGGAGCAACAGCAACTGCTTCTGCCCACCCATCAACCCATCACTGCTCACCGTGCCCACTGCACCTTGAGTGCTGATATCCGGCTTCACCTCCTAAAAATAAAGACAAAGAACAGCACCGTAACACGGCCATCATTTACACTTCCCCTGCAAACACCAACAGTGACTGACCTTCTTGGGTCACCTGGGATGGGGCGTTCTGCCACATATTTTATCCCGCTGCATCTGAAAGAAAGTTCAGACAAAAGCCAAAGTGCTGCAGGGTAACTTGACAGCTCCAGACATCTTGTGGCAACCTGGGAATACCATCTACAGGCCAACTGGACCCTACATGACAAATTCCAAGGCCCCAGCCCTTGCGCTATTACCCCTATCCCCAGACTAAGCAGCAAGGCAGAGCAGCTCCGGGCCAAACACACACAGACACCCGTGACACAGGACAGGACAAACGAGGGGACACAACAGGGATAGAAATCTCTTGGCAAGAAGAACGACCGCAAGGACCGAGAGAACTCGGGATGAGATGACCGAGGTAAGACTGAGGGTGAGCTGACCAGGCTCAGAGAGCCCTGCAGGAAGATAATGCCAATGGGATGATTATCCCAAGAACCAAAAAGATGGATGCCCGAGAGTCCTACGGTCAGAATCCTCTACCTATCTTTGCATTTCTAAAAGACCTAATCCTCAAGAATGGATCATGGCAGTGCACAGCTGTGGACACAGCTCAGAACAAGACCTGGAAAGGCATCAGACCGGATGCTTGTGAAGAGAGACGGATTCCAACGTGCCTCTGAGCTCCTGAGTCAAAGGCTCAATGGCACCTGGCCAAGGAACAGGGAGATGTTAAGAATGATGCCTGATATTTCCAACAGGCTCCTCAAAGGGCTAAGGCAAAAGACACCCAAAAAACCAGAGAGAGCACAACAGACAAGTGACACAACATGCCCTGGGACTGCTCTGCTCTGTGCACTTTAGCACTGTGAGACCTTCCCTTTATGCGCCCTAAGGGGTCACATTTCAGACAACCCCATGTCCAAACCTGACTCAAAAATCTCTCCTGGTGACTCCCAGCCCAGCACCACATTTGTACCCCCTCTGTGGCTCGGAGCCCTCCACTTATCTCTCGGATGTCTGGGGATGAGAATCCATGTCGGGTACCAAAGAAGGCTGCCTCGCCCTCAGGGAACTTCCTGCTGTCTCTCAGTTAGGTACCATAAAGAAAAACAAACATTGATGCATGGTCTCAGCAGATCTGTTGGCCGGTCAGTGAGGGGTCTCTGTGTAATACAATGGACCACCTGAAACACACAAACAATGATGGATGCTTAGAGCTGCACCAGAAACACCACTACCCTAACCACACAAATACATCAATTCCAAAAACAAAACCCAAAAAAATCCAAAAAAAAAAAAAAAAAAAAAAGAAGGCCAGCTCTTATTACCCATAATCAAACTACCAAATATATTAAAAATAATGCCGTGTCCATTCCCCTCAAAAATATCAACCCAGGACCCCCCAAGTTGAAGACCTGCCCCTAACAAAATAAGAAGCAGAGAACCCATGTCTTTTGTACTACATAAATTCATTAACCTAACACATCAAAACCACAGAATTTTAAACCCTTAGTCAAGACTAGTACACCATATACACCAGTCCCATCACTACATACAAAATGAAAACCTATTCTCTATTACTTACATAATAAAAAAGTCACAACTTTTAACTGCAATAAAACCTAAAACCACCTAATTAAAAATAAAATAATCCCATTATAACCAATGCTAAACTCCAAGCAAACTTCCTCCAAACCAAATATTTTAAGTGCCAAAACCCCTCAAATGGGTAAAATAACTACTTCAAAAATGCCTTCTGTACCTTTCAGACTGATCTTGCGAGCAAAGCAAGGGAAGACAAAGCGTGCAGTTTGTGTTAAGAAAACAGTACTCACTCCTGCGTATTCCTTCTCTAGTATATTCATCTCAAGCACAGACAGACTGCAGCACAGAGAGCTGCTTGGCTCCTAGTCAGTTTTAGCTAGCTAGGACAGAGAAGATCCCCACACTGGTTTTGCTTTTTTTTTTTTTTTTTTTTTTCCCTTTCTCTTAGGACTTTTTAAACCTGCTGCAGACTAAAAAACCCAGAGGAGCACCAAGAAGTGGTACCTGCAGCCCACAGGGCCTGGACTCAGCAATTTTATCAGTGCCAGAAGAGCTGATAAAAGACCAAAGGAGCTACAACCCACAGCAACGACTTTCTAATTTTACCACCTCACTTAAAAATAACAAAAAGTCTTATTATTTCATGCAGTTCATTCTTTAGGCTTGTGAGTGCTTGGTTTGTTCAATAAAAAATTTGTCCACTTTTCTCCAAATAAGTTCTTTCCCAAACCAGTTTAAAAGAGAGATACCGTTTGGGTTTACTTTCCAAAAAAACACAATTCAAAAGGTTCCTCCCATATTTACCCTAAACCACGACAACACCAAACAAATCAAACTGCAAAAACAACAAGAGCACAAATACCCTTAAATTACAACACCAAAACCAATTATTCCTAACTCAATAAACCCATAATACCTCAAAACTATGGAAACAAAAATACCACCTATAAATACACAGAAAGCCAAAAGATCCATTTCACTATAAACAATATCTCCCAAATTACCCATAACTATAAAACACACACTACAGCCAAACCAGCTAAATAAATAAACCCCTATAAACAACAATGCAATTATAAACATTACGAAACCCTAGGAAATTAACTACATCACATTATCTGAAATCCACCAAAACATACTCCACACACTCACCATGATAAAAGCCACCACTAAATAAATAAAAACCTCCCCTATACCTCACACTACAGCCGGTTACATCGTTGTAAACTTCAAGAAACATACCCTTGAAAAATATAAGACCCCACCAAAAAAAATTTCAACAACAAAACTCAGTTCAAAACCAATCTGATCAACATGGAAACTAAGAACACTAACATGAAATAAATACACCATATTCCTCATCATACACCATCTACTAGCAAAATTAAGCTACACAGTAAGTTATTTAAAACCACTACCCAGAAAAACTTTAAAAAAATTTAAAGCTGCAATAACAAAACACCCAAACTCTGACCAGCCAGACTGGCCTCACCTAATCAGAATCCCTAGATGCAATAAACAAAACCTCAATAACACATATCAGAAGTCTATCAAAAAAAGACACTAATTAATTCTACCTCAAATACAAATAAGCCCATCCATGAAGTTATTTTCACTCAAAATTACATATAATAAATAATACCCCAAAAATCAAACAAAACACTATCTACCATGAAGAATATAGCATTGTATAATAACCATATGTAAGTACCACTACTTATTAGAATTCGAGGTGAAGAAGGACTTCCCCCAGGTTAAACACAGACAATAACAGAAGAGGAGTTTGTTCCCTCAATTTCAACTCCTTTTGTCCTTGTCATCTCCTTTCCCTTCTGGGAGCACCGGGGAAGAATTGGTTGAGAGGGAACTGAAAAGCTAAAGGAGAAATGTCCCCCCGACAGACCCACACTGGCTCACCTGCTGCTTGGCACAAAGGTTTGTCCCTCAGCATTTCCTGAAGCAACGTACCTCATCCAAGTGCTCCCCCAAAGCCTGTGAGAGACTCTCACCAGTGCTCCAAGGAACTCAGAATAAGATCCCCTCCTCCCGCAGCTCCACGCCACTGGGAGCAGAAGCTCCTCTCTTCAGCAGCCCTGGCAGGAACTGCCCCCTCATTCTCCTTTACAGCTCACACCTGGGGCTGCTCTGTCCCCACATCATTGTAACAGCTCTCACCAGAGGATGCTCTATCCCCTCACCATCCTGTGGCAGCTCTCACCTGCAGCTGCTGCCACTCCGAGTGTGAGGGCGGGGGCAGAGGGGACTTGCTGCTCATTCCCTGGACAGTTCATTGTTTGCACCTGACCCGCTGGGGCTCCGGGCTTTCCTTGCTATGGATAAGGACCCCTCTTCTCTTCTGCAGGTGCCCAAGGCTGAAACTGGTATTCCACCTCCAAATGTCCGTAATTCCTAGGAGATCTATAATTCCCAAGGAAATTCTCCAGCAACCGTTACCCTCCATTTGCAATATTTCCTTTGGAATCATTACTACCTTGTCTTTCTGTGGAAGTATTTCAAACATTCATTGAGAGTTCAGGAGCTGAGTTGGCCTGTTCATGACTCAGCTGACAAGCCCAGGCTAAATCCAAACACTCAGAATTACAAGGAAATATAGAGATAGTTTATAAATACGGCCTTCCCCTGCAAACTAGTTCTTCCTTGCAGATCCCCCGAGCAGATTTACTCCATCCTTTCTTCCCAACAGCACCTCTCCAGCAAAAATCTCACTTCTCAGACACAAACTAAACAGAAATCTACTACAACGCGGGCCTGGGGGGGGCGCGGGGGGAGGCACGACCGGAGCCCGGACCGGTGACTGTACCGGAGGAGCAGGGCCGAGAGAGGCCGGGCCGGATCCCGGGCCGGTGCCAGGGGAGCGGGGCCAGGCGGGGCTGGGGCCGGGGGAGCGAGGCCACAGGCGGGGGTGGGGCCGGGCGGGGCCGGGGCCGGTCTTGGGACGGAGCCCCCGGGCCCTCAGCGCGGGCCGGGGGCTGTTCCCGGGGCCCACTGTCCAATCGGCGCTGCCGATGCCTCAGCGACCCCGCCAATCGAGAGCCGGGGGGGGCGGGGGAGGGCACCCAAAAGGATGCCGGAAGTAGCCGCTGCTTTACGGGCTCGGTGGGCAGCTCTGCGGCGGGGCCGCGGGGCCGTGCACTTGGGACCCGCCCCGCGCCCCTGAAGCCACGCCCCTGGTGCTGCCCGGCCCCGCCCCCGGCGGCCTCTGGGCCCCGCCTCACGGAGCCCCGGCTCCGCCCCGAGCCCGCCCCAGCGCCCCGAGCGGGCCGGGATGGGGCCGGGACCATCGGCGGCGTCCCCGCCCCGCGCCGCCCCTCACGGCTGAGCCGAGGCTGCTCCCGGCCCTGCGCGGAGCCAGGCGGGGTCGGGGGCGGGACCGGGCGTTCTGGTTCGGGTCCTGTCGGTGTCGGCTGGGGGTCCCGAGCGGTCCCGCCTCTCCCCCGGCGAGCGGGCTGTGTCGAGCGGGGCCAGCGCGGCGATGGAGCTGGGATCGCGACGGGGATCGCTGCGGGCGGCAGGAGCCGCTCCTGCTCCGACTGCAGCCGGCGCTGCGCTGGGGTCCTGGCGCTGGGGACGGCCACGGGCTACAGCTGCAGTACCGCTCTCTGCCCACACGGTGGCAGCACCGCCGCACAGCCCGGCCCGGGGCAGCGGCGCACAGCGGGAGGCAAAGAAGCGCGTGGCCAAAAATGCCCTTCCGAACATCCTCTCGAATAAACGGCCCAAAAGACCCACAACCAAAATTTCAAGAATTCTGCCTCTAACCAAATTCAAACCAAAAAAGCCTTTACTTGAAGCTATGTTCCAACATTTTTTGTATTCATTATTTTTCTACTTTATCTTTTATATTCATATCTGTGTCTACTATCTATAATACATTATAATATACTTCACATGTAATAATATGTATTGTATTTACTTACATTATTGATATTATTTTGTATTTTATATTTCTATTTTTGTTACTTACATTTTTCTCTTCCTGCATGTGATTTTTTTAAATTTCTGTTTAAATATAAACAACTAAATGGTATTTTAAACTAGATGAATTCATTAACCTAACACATCAGAACCACAATTGAATAGAATTAAATGACCCTTGTTTTCTAAGGGATCAAGATTTAATTTTTATTTAAATAATATGGGCATATTTTCTCTTTCTGTGTTTTTTCTTGGGGTAGGGTGGGTGTTTGTGGGGGCTTTTGCTTTGGTTTTTTTGCCCACTCTGTGTTGGATTTCTTTGTTAATAAACAAGGAGGTTCGGAGAGTATGTCTACTTTGTTTTATGGCTGCCTCTGAAATACACCTCCACATCAGGCTGCTGCTGAAAATGCTGCGCATGGGAAGAACGAGACCTGTTTGGGGCTTGAAAGGAAAAAATGGCACTAGGGCGGTCACAGCTTTCTCCGTTCAAGTTTTTTAATTTAGCAGAAAACACGGAGGTTTTGCTGACTGCACTCTCAATTCTCTCCCAACGTCCAGTGGACACGGAGGTCATTTTTCAACTTCTTTTTTGCCAACAGCCAAACTTCCAGATACTCAGGGTAAGAAAGAGTAAAGAAACAAATAAACAAAGGAACAAAGAAACCATGAAAAAAATATAAAATAATAAAAACCTAAAATTTTAAAATATAAGAGAATTTAAGTTACAAAAAATAAAGAAAAATAATAAAAAATTTAAATAATAAATAAAAAGTAAAATCAAATATCAAAAATACTAAATAAAGTTGAAAATAAAATAAAAACCAAACAATATTAAAAATTTTAGAATACAAACCAAAAACAATTTTTAAAAATGTAAAATAATAAAAGAAATAAATTTAAAATTTTAGAATTAAAATTAAAATAGAAATAAAATATAAACACATTTAAAAAATACAAAACAAAAAAAAATGAAAAAAACTCAATAAAATAAAAAAATATAGCATTAAAAAAACAAAATAAAGATTAAATAAACACTAAAATAAAAAACTATATTGAATAAATGCACCTCTCCCCACAGGCCAATGCCTAACACAGCCCCAGTAGTACCCTGGATTATGCAGCAACAGGGAAAACAAACCCAGTGCTTTCCAGAAAATAAGGTTTTCTAGATAATTCCTAGTTTTGCTTGGAAACAAATTCTATTTTAGCAGGAAACTCACTTTGGATGAACATCCACATGTGCCGAGGCAGGAAAGAAAAGGATAGAACCACCACACTGTGTCCAAGAAACAGTAACTAGGCCACGAGTTAAGTTTTAATGGGATTTAGGTAATTAAAAATACAGTAAATTGAACTTTACAAAGAGATGCATTTTGGCATCTCAGCAAGTTTTCCTGGGAATCCACAGAATTCTGTGGATATGGTATTGAACAATTCCTGATCTACCCACAATTATTTGGTAAATTTCCTTGGAAATGTGCCCTACAATATACCAAAATGTGAACTAGGATGGTACATTGGCATTGGCAATAGATATTCCCTTACTGAAATCAGAGAGAGGAAAAACATCAAATAAAAGGAAAGGAATAATATGGAAATCCCAGCTTGCCTGGAAAACAAGCTCAGAAATTTCTAACATTGAAAACTTTTGGAACAGTCAGGAATGTGGTGGCAGTTCATGGAATGATGGTTCAAATCTGCTTCCTCTGCTCTGATTTTAAAGGGAAGTGGGAATTAAATATGTCAAGTTACTCCTATCCCAGAATGGCCTGCATTTTGTAGGAGTAACAATCCAAAGAAACTCCAATCTTACTTGAAATTCTGAACGCGTAGTTCTGAAAAGAGAGGATAATGGTATGGATTGCGCGGCAGGAGCAAGTGTGCACTTATTCTTTGTCACAGTATTAGAACGCAATAGGGGCAGAATTAAAACATTTCCACTGTGATTCCACTGAAAGTTTCTTTATGTCCTTTGGTTTTTGCACTCCAAGCAAGCATCCCATTGCAGTATGTGATTGTAAACATTGCCATTCCAAGGAAACCATTGTGAAATATATCAATAAATGAAGTTCCGGTTTAAGCCTTTAACAA
Source organism: Sylvia atricapilla (assembly GCF_009819655.1). Taxonomy (NCBI): domain Eukaryota; kingdom Metazoa; phylum Chordata; class Aves; order Passeriformes; family Sylviidae; genus Sylvia; species Sylvia atricapilla. Next base: position 19,548 of record NC_089151.1, read on the forward strand.
TACACCTGCTACAGTTGCCCCACCTTTTGGAAAACCTATATATTAAAATTTAAAACATCAAAAGAAGTCTGAAAAAAATACACAACTGCACAACAACTTTAAAGAAGAAAGTCAAGTGAAGGAATTTAGTATCTACTATGTTCTGTATATACAAATAAAGAACTGTGATTCTTAAATAATTAAAGCATGAGAAACAGAATTGAACTACTATCAATAAACAAGTCGTCTTTGAGAATCCATATTTTAATAGAAAGTGCTTAAATTATATTCTTAAAACAATGCTGTGAGCAGCACAGTAGCAGGCTGACAAGTATCTTGTTGTCTTTTTTCATATAAAAAACTCAGGAAAAAAACTTACTTACATTAACAGAAAAGGAGTAGACTAAAAGATAAAGTCATCAGCCAAGGATTTTCCAACTACTATATGCTGCACAGTAGAGAAATATTCAAACTATTACCCTGCTCCACCTCCCCAGATCTCTCAAAAATATCTCAGTACTTTGGATTAAATGATGACCAACTGAATTGATTTTGTCGTCTTGGCAGCACCAAATCCAATGTCAGATCTCTTTGTTCTTTTTCTGAATCCACCAGCTGATAACCAAGAATGTTTATAGCACCTTTGCAAACTTCCTGTATTTTCTTCACTTTCTGAAAGGAAAGAACATTTCTCCAGGCTTGTGAAACACTAACTGCATCTCGAGATGTTATTTTGAAGGCTTCTTTTTTTTTTCCTGGTCCCTGTCCATGTGTGATATTATAGATCCAACTTTTGAGCCTGGAAGTCAAACTCAGATCTGCAAATTTATACATTTCTGAGATTTCTGATAATGGATCTCTTACCAGATCTTCAAAACGGACCATTAAATAGCGATCTTTCAGGAAATTAGGTGGCTTTAGAGTAGCTGTTTCATAAATCTGAACATGACTTCTACAAACCTCTTGCATTACTTTGTATTTGCTATCTTCCACTTTAGTGCCATTGGTACTCAAGACAATTCCATTGTCACGGGCTAACGCTTTGACTGATTGTTCCCGTGACTTAACAACTGCCCTGGGGTCACGGACCAGGTGAATAATTTTGAGATTCAGGGATGGATCAGTGAGAAGGGGGTATAGGACCTTCAAGTCAAAGAATCGAACTTCCTTGATGACAACATGGCTGTAAGTTTTACAGGCTTCCTCCACCTTGCTGAACGGATACCGTCCACAAAGAGTCTTGCATGCCAATTCACTGGTTATATCAGTACGTTGGAAAGAGTCACAAGCAGGAGCTGAACACAGAGCCCGACTTGCTGCCCACTGGAAAAGATCGGATAAGTTTCTTTTCCAAGGCATGTAAGCATCAAACACAGACATGTCACACAGAAAGACCGACCTGACTAAGTCCCGCACTGCCATGTGTAAGACTTTGGCACTGCTCTGGTACATTGTAACCCACACATGCCACGCAGGTTCCATCAGGTAGAAGACGCTGGGATGCTGGCTGAAAAGTTGACCGACAAAAGAAGATCCCGACCGCCAAGAGGAGAGAATAAGTATGTGGACTTGTGATGGTTTCTCCTCAGACTGAAGCATGAAGCTACTGTACCGGGCATACATGAAGAGTAAGAATCCAGTCTGAACTGTAACAAAAATTATAACAATTGTGCTAGGAATCCGAATCCTTGCCATTTTTCACCGACAAAAGGCAATGAGAAAAGCTGAAAAAGAAAAGGGAAATACTGGTGAACCATTGCTCCTGTGGCACAATAACGATACAACTTAGACAATACAAACTCTTGCATTAATAAAACCTTTCTTCAAATGTGCCTGAATGTATGTGGGATTAACTGCTTCCTTAATCAGTTGCACTGGGGGATGATCACTGCAGGTGACAGCTGAAATAAGCCAAGAAGTAAATGTTCAGTGTTGAATAAAATCTTGGGCTGATACAGCTCAACCCTTGGATTAAAAAAAAACTCAGACCAAAACAACACAAAACACATAAGGCCCTCAACTTGAATACTGGCAAATATTGCCCAAAAAAAAAAAAAAAAAAGAAAAAAAAAGAAAAAAGAAAAAAATTTTTTTTCTGAATCACTCGACTGTATTTCTGTTTCAATTTAACATTACAAGGATTTCTATCCTCTAAAAGGAGTGGATGTGAACACTGGTAACTGTGGATGCTGAAATAAAAATCATCTTATCTAATGTGAGTGCTGTACCCTACAGTGGCCATAGGTTGCTGTACCAATTGGTGCTTGTCAACAACCCTCTATTTTCCAAACCGCAGAAGGCAGAAGACGGATGAAAACTCAATCTGAAGCCACACCTAGCCACAGATAATAAAACGAAAAAGCTGCTAACACGTATCTTTGGTCTGGAGTGCGTACACCCCCAGACCGAATATCCTGAGTTTGCATTCAAGGAATTACCAGTTTGGGAGTTAGATTTGTCTGCATATAACTCCTAGAAAATCTTAGGCATGTCAATCCCAAGTGGATTTCTGCTTTACTCTGCAGTCAAAGTTCAAGGCACATGCACTTCTCACAGCTTTTTACTAGAGGTTTTTGGCACGTACCCTTTTGTGCTCTCACTCATGCATATCCCACTTGTAAGCAGTCAGTAAATGTTAGCAGGCAAGGTTTTAGGAAAGTAAGACTCCTCATGTATGCAGATCATCTCAGAAGTTCTACATATATCTGTTTGCTACCTAGCTGCATTTACAATTTGCAATTACAATATTTTTCTTGTTACAGCAAAAGATACATTTTTCAACACACTCAACTCTTGAAAGAAAATCATGCAGACTAGTAAACATAGATACATTCTCATTTGACATAATAAATTGAATTGAATAATCATTACAAAGTCTTTATGTACACTGTATATAAAATGTGAAATTCTGCTTCAAAATTCTGTGGCAGCAAAAGTATAGAATAGTTCAACAAATAATTACATTGATTTAAAGTAAGTCATGGAAGAAAAGCCATCCAAGGACTGTTAAAGACAAAAACGAGGCTAGATCCCACGGCTTAGCAATTCCCTAAACTGTGGATAGCAAGTGGCATACGCCTGTATTGTGGTGACACACTAGGAGAAACAAGGCTTACTGTATTACTTTTTCCTTAGCAGTCCACTACTTGCTAGTCTCAGGCACAAGAGCAGACAGATAAATCCTTAGTTTAATTCAGCTTGGTCATTCTTCATAGATCAAATCTTCCTTGTTCAAATACTGAATTTTGGCATATTACATCTCCAGAAGCATCTGTAAGTTTCTCGGTGCTGTGAGGATTGCCAGCAATCCAGCAGCCTGCATTGACACTTCACTAATTGATTCAGTCACCTGCATTGACCCCTTCACCAAACAGAGGGGATGAAAGAATCTAAGCTGAAGTCAAAGTACAGTTGCATTTGCTAATTGAAAGATTTTTCCTGAAACAGGCTCTATGCCTGAAAGTCAGGCAGACACAACTATCTCAGATCTCTTTCTTGAGTGTAAAATGTGAGTCATTATTGACATTAAGACTGCATTCTGCAGCTCCTTGCAATCTCACCCATTATGTAGCTTTTAGAGACTCATTTATGCTTTTTAAAGAATTAATGTGTTTCTACTCTAGCTGCACAGAACTGTAGCTCCACTCTAGCCATGCTGCAGAACTGCAACACTAACTGCTCTTTACATGTTATTAGCAGAGAGTGGGGGACTGAGGAATAAAAGCCAAAAGCTGTTTTTCTAAATTCACTTTGGCCGTCACTGTCTCTCAGACCTCTCCTCGCTTCAGTTCCCATGCAAGTAGTGTTGCAGACAACACTGTGCCAATAAAAAAACAGATAACATGAGCATTAGTCCACAATATGTGTCTGGACTAATCAGACTCAAGCGCTACAAACAACGTCAAATGACTGTAAGCTGAAGCATTTCCCTACACTTCAATACGATATAAACTGCAAGAAACAAGTGTGATGTCAAAGTAAAACATTAAGTAGACATCCATTTTCTATATTTAAGATTAATTTTTTAGCTTTTGGAAAAGCTGGAGTGTTTCTAAGGAATATACACACGTGTAGACATCACCAAAGAAAAAGCATAATTACACAACAAAATATAGCATCTGTAAAAGAATTCTCTTTTGTGCTTTCCAGTGCATAAGGCCAATTACACCACTTTCTCCATAAACAGTGCCCTTTATTTCTGCAGTTCTCATGTTGGGTATGTGTAATTCTATTTTCATGTAAACAACCATTTACCATTTGCAATTACATTCTGCAGTTAAGGTGATTTCAGCCCAGGTTAAACTTGCATTCCCTAAAAGTACAATTTTTTTTTAACCCAACAAGCTCTTCTGCGATTTTTGATAAAACTTTGGCTGAGGCAGAAAGCAGTTGTTGAGTAGCCCAACTTTCTCATAGAGTCACTGAAGATCTACCTATGTATACACATATATACATATTTATAAATCTACTGAATAGATTACATGGTATCATTGCTTTAGTTATGGACTTGGCATTGCTGGGTTAACAGTTGGACTTTGTGATCTTAGAGGTCTTTTCCTACCTAAATGATTCTACAATTCCAAATGTGAGGAACAGGACCTGGCCATGCAGGCTACTTCTAATGTTCTAGCTATTCCATTGCAGGACTCGCCAGATGGTGCTGCTACGCAAGCTGGCTTTCAGTGCAGAAAGGCAATATGCCAAAACCGTGAAGCTGCACATTGAAACACTAGTCTATGACTTGCTTTGCATTGCCTCTCCTCTTTCTGCCAGTGCCCTCCTCCTCCATTAACAGCTCAGTGACACCACATGGCCTAGGTCCCTCAGGGAAGCAAAGGTCCCTCAGGGAAGCAAAGGTCCCTCAGGGAAGCAAAATTGGGGGTTGTTACACCTCCTTTTTTTCTGCTTTGCTCCACGCAAGTGCTTCCTCATAGCTGCACCTGCCTGTCAGCTGCACGTGAGGGGAGGAAAAGGAGAAGCAGCACAAAGGCCAGATGTTCTAGCATTACTGCCACTTCAGCGACAAAGCTCTACAAAACACCTCGTAGTTGACTCAATCAGACTGACCCCAAGTGGCAAGCGATCTACAACCAGCAGAAAAACAGGCTGTAACAGGGGGTCAAGTTGCAGCAGACAGCACTCCGATACCTCTCACATCTCTCAGCTGAGACTCATGAAGTACGGCAACACTCGGTGGCATAACAATATGTGCTTTTGTAAATAATGAATACTCCTTAGTATAAGTTATTTTACTAACAGTTACACTGTTATTCCTTTTTTGTGATAGTAGTAGTACTTCTTTGGTGATCATTTCTTCAAGAAGAGCTCTGGTAAAGAGAATAACCAGAAGTCTCTCAAATTCCTGAGGCACAATCATCTCTTTACAGGGCAATGCAGATGTTCAAAATGTGATCTGAAAAGCATCTGTATATACGGTTTAGTGGCAGTCCCAAATTAAGCTCTGTTCCTGCGCTTCCCTGCTAACAGCTACTAATGGAAACAAGATCCTAGACTAGACGATCCCTGGGACAGTTCCACAACAACTATTCTTACATATTGTCCTAAGGAAATTAATTATACAAACTATCCAATAGAGCAATCATTTCCTTCACTACTTATACTGTCTCTGATAGATTGGTGAGCTGCAGGGCCACTAGTATCAGCCACTGCTTGCCAAGAAACTAGACACATTACAGAAAGCTATCCAGTTTTATCAGGCAGGAAAAAATTACAATCAGGATCCCAAAAAAGATGTCATTTCTAAGGACAGCACTTTTCAGACCCAGAAAGGAAAAAAGAAAGAAAGAAATTGTCCACTGGATGATCATTTAGCGCCTGCTTCCAGGGACTTTTGTTCGTTTGTCACGTAAGACATATAATGTTGAAATCAAGTAATCAGATCTTTTCAGGTCAGCTCTGAAAGGACTACAGTTTCTTAGTAACTTTCTTTCAGCACAGAATTCAACCTGAAGAGACTTAATAAAGTAGCAAAACCTAACTTTATAGCTAAAAAAAAGACCCTCCTATTAAACTACTAATTTTTTTTCTGGGATACTAAAAGGACTGTAGAAAGACAGCCTCATACTGTCCCACATATTAGAGCTGTCAATAAACATGCTCTCTCTTTGAGCTTTGGACAAAAGGCTGGGATGAAAGATTCCCTTAGAACAAACAAGTCTGGGTCTGCTGTGGGAAGACTGAAAAAACAGGCTGGATTAAAGCAAAATCATTTGAGCGAAAAATTACAAATACCTGCTCCCCTACAATGACTTCCAAGCAACCGAATCTTAGCTGTCTTTGTCAAAATCTTCCCTGGCCATTTTCTGTCCAAGAAAATTTCCAGTATACTTTTAAACAATCTGTGCAGCATTTTTTAAGTCAAAGAACTTTAAAGACTACACAGAAATTGCATCAAATACTGTAGTCAGTGGTGGGTCTCTTCCAACTCAGAATATTCTATGATTCTGTTGATTTCCCAGATTGATCTCTTCCACTGAAAAATTAATACCTAATGCTGGATTATGTCCTCAACCTTTTGTTACATAGAAATGATTGTCCTGTATGCTGACCTTTCAGACCAATCGTACGAGATGAATGTAAGAATCCCTTATATACTTAAAATTCACCAAATGCAGCAGTACTGACAGTAAAAAGAATTATAATGGTAAATGTCATCATGCATTTTATAGAATTAATAGGAAAATGTTTACTCTATTCATGGCATGATAAATGAAGCAAAGTCTGCTTTTCCTCATGGAATTTACTCACTACATACTTCACCTATAAGACATTGCACCGATGCAATTACCACCAAAATGGCTTCTATGAGCTAACGTTAGAAACACAGTTTGCTACTCAAAAAAGTGAAATGCTGGAACAGGACAAAGCTGGTCAAAGAATAGTACACAATAATATTACTAGTAATTCTTGCAGTAAATCACCCCACTGACAAAACATCACTTTCCAGTATTCTTCTGCAGCTAGAAATCACACATCTTCATAAGCAAAAGCTCACTGTATCAACAACAATATGCAGATTGGTATTTGAATGGGAAAAGAAAAGGTTAGTCTGGACGGTGTGTTCTAGAATCACTGGTTGTCCTAAAAGTTAAAAATCGTTCCAATACTAAACAATTGAAACTCATAAGCCTGCCTAACTTTTTTTAATAGAATAGTGACACTGGAACTAAAATAATAAAATACAGTAAATGTACTGTAGCAATTCGGAATTATAATATTATATTAGCATCTCAGATGATACTGCTAATTTAGCTTTTGAAAATACACTTTTTACAGTCTAGTGGTAAATGAGATTTGAAGAATTGTTTCCAGGAAATCATCACACTTAAACACTTTTCAACACAATAAAACATACCATACATTTAATTACATGACAATTAAAGTTCTTTTTCTAAAAGGTACTGTTTCCTTTGTGAGATTTTTTATAATTTTTAGAGTTGAATAAAGTTGTCCAGCCTATGCAAATGGCAGTGTCAAAGCATAGCCCAACAGCACCTATTTCTCCATGCACTCAGCTGAAGATCACAAAGTGTTCTCAGCTACTAGAATTACTGGTGTTCAAGAAACAAGGTCGGTTTAGATACAATTTTTGTTAGGAATTTTTACTGTGGCAAAACTCGATTGACAAAGAGACACCCGCAGTGACTGAATGCTATTACTTACTTGACACTCCGCACCGGTACAATAGCGTCCTCAAATTCAAAGGCCAAGGTCGATTGGGCTGAGGTGCGCCCCGCGTGCCTCACTTGAAGCAACTGTTGCAACTAAGAAATACTGACAAATGCTTCCGATCAGCATGTCACCTTCACCTAGAAAGAGGCAGGACACAACGGAAAAATAGAAGGGATTTCCTGAAATGACGGGAGGGTTCTCTAGAGCACCTTATTTCACCATCTAACTTCAACAAACCTTAACCCTGAATCAGCCATATTTTCTACGGGAGAAGAAGAACGAGGAAAGAGGGAAAAAAAAAAAAAAAAAAAAAAAAAAAAAAAAAAGAAGTTAATTTTCGACAGCTTTACCTCCGTCGGTGCGACATCGGCTCCGCCGCAACTCGTATTGCCGCTACTCCGCCACCGCAAGCAGGCGCGTGTGTGACCCGCTCAAAAATACCTCCTTTAAAGCACCGTTGTTTCAGAAAAAAAAAAAAAAAAAAAAAAAAAAGGACCGAACGAGACTTCCAATACGGAATGTGTGGAATAACCACCCCCACCCGCATCAGCCTGCCCGTACCTTGTCGCCGCCTCCTGCCACAGCCGCGGCTCCGAGCTGCCGACAGAGACAATGAGCCGCTTTCAGACGTGGCCGAGGCACCGAGGCAGCGGGAGGAGCCCGAGAAGAAGCCGATCCGCCCCGCCCCCGGAGCATCCCCGAGCAAAGGCGCAGCCCGGCAGAGGCGGTCCAAGGTCGCCTGCCCCGCCCAGCAAGTGGGAGCGGCGCGGCGGGGCTGCAGCGCCCGCCCCGCAGCCGGCCACGTGTGTCCACAAAGCAGCCGGCCTGCAGGGTCCCGGCTCGCTCGCCGGACCCGGCTCGTGGCAACACGGCCTGGCCGCCGCAGCAGCCAGCGCCCCGCGGCCTCTCCTCCGCGGGGTTCCGCGTGCCTCGGGCCTTCCTGTGGCAGCAGCTCACTCTCCCCGGCCTCCGCCTCCTCCCTCCATCCTGGCCCAGCACCCCCAGGCGAACAGAGGCGTCCCGCTCGCCTCGTGTGAGTAGGAACGAGAGGATAATGCCCCCTGCAAACGGGCTGCCTTGGTGACTGAAGAAGCAACGACGTGGTTTCTTGTATCCTAGTTCCACCTTCTAAGAGACTTCTAAAGGATAGCTCCTACACGACCATGTTCCCACATCGGTTTATGCATAGGACTTTTAACTTGAAGCTTTCTTTGTCCTTCTTGCAGAACCTTGATTAACCCTAGCGGGCCACCGTGTCCTTATGACGAGCATTTAGATTGCTCTGTCATATGTATACAGAGAAGATCTGTGTAATAGCACTGTGGTGCATGGTAGTGGTTTTGACTTTCTGTGTTGCTTATCAAGCTAAAGGAAAAGTCCTTGCATATAGCTTTCTGAGAAAGGCTCTTCCTTCTTAAAACTCTTAATGCTAGTTGGAGTGAATCCTCAGGTATGTTGCTTAAGCTATAAAATCTTGCCTTTTTTAGGCAATACTGCTTGGTTACTTAGAAAAGTAGAATGTCTTTTCAAGCTTGAGAAAGGAGTCAGAACTATGAACCAAGAACTACGGTCAGTATAAAAAGTGATCCAGGAAGCGACCACAGCAGAGGTATCACAGGGCTTTTTTTCCCTGCTGTGGTAACATCTGCCTTTACCCTGCATTCAGTTATTAGTCCCAGTCATGAAACACCTCTTTGAAAAGACAGGGAGGGATGGCTTTATGTCATATTAAACAATTACATGCCACCTGCAAGTAAATAACTCTTTCGACTGTCTCCTTTTAAGGAATGCAGTTCTTTGCTTAGATTACTGTAGCTGATATTTTCCAGTTTTCTCCATCTAAAGGAAAAGAGAACGTTAAAGATATTTTTCTCTAGAAAACTAGAGAAACTAGACCTAATCTTCATTTTTTTGTTTCACATGTATTTGCTGAACTGTTGCTCTGAGAAGCATCACTTGCTCTAACTTAACAAAGACTGTGAAAGGCTACAACAGGAGAGAAAAGTGAGAGAGGAATTAATGGAGCCTTCTCAGCACTGCGGCTTTCCAGCATTAATCTCTTCCATGTTTCTGTCACTACCTTAAACACATTTCTGTTCAGCTTGGAGGAAGACTATTATACATTCCATATTGTGGGAGTAGAACATTCAAACCCTTAAACTGCAGTCTACAGATTTCTACCCCTTGCTCATGTCCACCTTAATGCTTGTGCAGACACATACCAAGTTCAGTCAAGGAATTGACTTATCTGAAAAAGTGATTATATATTTGGTAAAGATCATCTTCACCATGATGAACTCCCTGAATTAGCTCATGCAGTCACACAAGCCCCATTACTGCTGCAAGGGAGAGCATACCAAATGTACATCAGCTTGAGATATGGGGGAAACAAGCTCACAGCCCCCTTCGTTCTTGCTGTGCAGTGGCTACAAGCACTAAAATGCAGCAGACAGTTGCTTTGACTCTGGAGATGCTGATACGAAGCCAGTTATCAGCAGCCCTACGCCGCCACACAGAGACCTCAAAGATCCAAAAGTAAACTGGAGACTTCTGGAAAAGGTAGCTCTCCCAGCTGCCAGGATGTTGAATTGCAGAGGATGATGGCCAAAAGGTGGCATACTGCTAAGCTACTCTTTCATATTGTATAGCTGCACCATGTCTTAAGAGTTCAAGAGAACCAAAGACACTTAAAAATTTTTGCAGAATTCTAGCATCTAAAATTGTTTTAAGTTCTGTCCTGCTATAACACTGCTTTGCTAGAATTAATTCTTTAATACAAAACTGAAAACATAATGGAAATTTTGTTGCTTTCTCTTGTAAGCTTGTCTGGCATAAAAAACCCAGAAAAAGAAGATAAAATAATCTTCCCTACAACCACCACCATCAAGAACGAGGGACACAGTCTTTCAATGTTTACCAGGTGATTATAATTTTTCTCTCTTCTAAACTATTAAAGTTCTGAAGATAATTATTCACTTACTTTAAAACTCTGAGGCTTCGCTGGTAGAATTTTTTGCTAGTTTTCTTTCAATAGGTACAAGGATTCTCTATTTTACTCTTCACAGTTAATGGTCTGGTGCTACAGTAAATGCCAATAGTAAATGGTTGTGCAAATTTTGCACACACTATCACCCAAAACCTGTTTTCTCACATCAGCTTTGAATTTATTCATCATCCAATTTAATAATTAAATTGCTGAGTATGTATAGCCAGTTACAGAAGTGCATCTCTGACCTTAACTTATCCCTGCATTTTTTCATTTCACAGTGCACATAAATGCATGTACAAATAATTCTTGATAACTCTAAGACTGCAGTGAATTGATTTACAAGACGTAAAAACAGTTCGTGTTGTTACTTTTAGCATATTATTTTCACTTTTCAAGATGGTTTCTGAGGCATGCTCCAGTTGCAAAATAGTAACTAGGCTCTTCTTGAACTGTCAAAAATATAAAACTTTCCAGCTCCAAAGCAGTGTTCTAGAAGAAATTAGATGAATGAACATGTATTTTAAAAAGGAAGCACAAACAGAGCATACTTGGAACATACTTACAAAATTCTGATCTTCTGAAGTAAGAAGTGTATAGAGAATAAAGTCGGGTAACTATTTTTGAATGGCATTTCTATAACGTGTTCTCAGGCATATTTTCAGGACTGGTGCTGTTTGTAGGATAGTACTGGAGATACAGGCAGAACTGGTGATATTGGAATTGTAGTCAAAACCTGATTCTGGAACAAAAATATCTTAATCCTACCGAACACCCAAAGAAAGATAAGAAGGATGCTGACGTACTGGATCCAGGCAAATTTGATAATTTCCCAAAATCCTGGCTGATATTTAAGGAAAGTCAAGGAGTGTTAATAGAGAAGCTTCTGATGCTACCACTGTGATAACTAAACAAAGAAACTCATAGGCAGAAAAGCACAAACCTTGTTAGGACATCAGTTCATGTCACACATGCTAAGCCTCGGAACCACAAAAACATTTAAAAGCCTTCTACCATGGTAGGTAACAAAAGCTGGAGAAAACATCCTAGAAAATGTCCTAGAAGACATTTAAACCAATTCTGAGTAAAGTACCTACTTTGTGCATGAGTCATCAGAAAGTACTTATTGTTAATATTCAGGCAGATAAACAAATCTTGTAAGAAGTGTGCTCCATACAGATTCTTCTAAATGCATATTTGTTCTTGTCTAAGAAAAAGAGCGAAGAACATAACGAACGAAGGATTATTTTGTAAGAAAAAGAAAAAACTTCCGGTCTGTCTGCACATGAACAGATGTAACAACCTCCCACTGCAGGAGTTATTATGTGGTGGGATGATCTTGCACACAGATTTCTAATGGTTTGCTTTAGGTCACAGACTACAGTACCATGCTTTGCAAGTGGCATCCGTGACAGATAGGGACAGCAGGTACTGCAGAACCAAAGCAAGGTGTACTGCGAATATTTCCTGAGAATAGCTAACAAACTGCCTTAAAGGCCTTTTTAACAAAGATTAAAAGCAACATGGGTTCCCATTAAAGAAAGGCAAAAAGTGGTTATGCAAGCACAACCATCTGAAGGAATGGACAAATAGGTATTTCATTACTCCATAACTGTAGCATTTGCTTAGCTGACCAAAAAAAAAAAAAAAAAAAATAAAGTTTAGCAACACATCTAGGAGAAAACATTTTCATTTTCATAGTCTTCATTTGGCCTGTATGTGGTGGAGGCTCAAACAATATAACCCTGTTATGTCACAGTTTTTGCAGTTTTCGAAGGATATAAGATAACTTCCATTGGGTAATGAATGGTGGCGTTAATGATAAATGGCATATCTGTTGCTCTTCCAGTCATCCAAACAGGGCTGGGATCTGAAAAGACTGTTGTCACTAAAATGGAAAAGGAAACATCCAGGTTAAGGGGCTTTTAGGTATTAACACTGAAGTCGTATACCTCACAGAACAGCTACCAGTATGCTAACTACTACTGTCCTTTAGCTACATACTCAGGCTTACCATTTCTATCCCAATATGCTGCAATGATGTTTGCTAGATCATAGTCACTTGCAAAAGGACTTGTGCCATTGACCACAGATACCTATTATAACAAGGAGACACCATTATTTATCCAGTCTTCAAGACAGTAATTCTACTGAGTTTCTTATACAAAGTAACCATGCCCTTCAAGGAATGAACATAAACATCAGACTGAACATCTCGGCAGAATAACCTCTTCCCTCTTGTAGACTAACAAGAAAATACCAGTTCCAAAGACTTACAGTTCACTCTGTGGAGTACTACAAATAATTTGGGTGTCACCTATGATGCTAGGAGGATTAAGAGCTTGGGGAGTGAAGAGAAAAACGTTTCCTCACATTGTATCTGGTATCCAGTCCACAGTGGTTAAGTAATTGCCTCTGGTTTAATTTCAAGTCTCCATTCACGTAGAGCTGAGACCCTGGCACAGGAGAAAAAAACTGAAGAAAAGCCATGCTCTGCATCACAAACGTTGACATTCTCTGAAATAGTGAACACAAAAAAGGAAAATTTAGGGGGAGGAGGAGGGAGACAATACACTTTTCTACCTCTGGGCATCTACAAACTTTTCTACATTAATTTGATTTTTCTACGACTCTCAAATTTCAGATCATCACCTTAGTCCAAACAAGGGAACATCAAATAAAAAAAACACATTTTTTTAAGAAGTTAACTACCTTAGTTAATAGTTAGCTAACTTTATTAACTCAACGAAGTTCCACAGGAAAGCCAGTGAAGTCCAACAGCTGTGGCTAATGACTGAAAGATCTGACTAGCCATAACATGTAAAAAGCAGCAAGGTGAATAAACACATTCATTGGAGAGACACTTTAAAAAACTCAACAGTCAAAATCAAGGACTTGTACTCTGCATCAAGAACCAAATAAAGAAGGTAAGTCCTTAGTTCTTATCAACCACTCAGTCTGAAGGGAAATTTCCACATTTACAGTGGAATAAAAAGTGTGGTGCCTATTTTAACTCTCTGTGATACTAATACCTGACCAAATATTTCAGCCCAAATTTAGGACTGTTGGGCCTTTATTCTGGGCCTCAGGCTTAAGAACGGTTTCTACACCACACAGCTATAGCTATGCTTGCTGAGTTTGTCCATCTGCAATCAGCAAGACCCTCCAAAGAAAAAGCCTAATCTCCCTAGGAAAACAACTTCTTGTCCGCGCCGCTGCACCCAACACAGCTCTATATGATTGCTCCTTTCAGATGTATCCCTGGGTTCTCTGTGGCCTGGTGTTTTACTCTTTGCTTTAGGTATTAATTGCACTGCCACTTGAGGTGCAATGGCAGCGGAATCATATTGTCTTGTCTTTCTGTAACACTTGCTTCCTCATCCCACTTACAAGATACAGAAGATCCTGTCAGTTACAATGCTTCAAGAGCTGTTAAGCAAAATCTAAGGAGCTTTAGGCTGCTGTAACAGCCAGACTCTCTACTTCTGAAAATGAACTGGTTATGTCAAGAGATGGCAGGCGTGTAGGAATGCACATCCTTCTGCCTATTGCAAGACTCTCAGTTATTTCCAGGTGCCACTCACACGGATACTTACTGTTATGCACTTCTGTCCTGTATGGTGCACTACAGCCCAGGAAAATACAGAGCTTAAAAATTAAAAACCAAAAAAATTCTAACAAGGTGTATCAAAATACACAAGACAGCTAGACTAGGAATGACACAGCAGAGAAGGAGAAAATATTTTTTGAAAAAATTGTATTTTTTAGTAAAATACATATTTTAGATAGAAATTTCAAATGTGGAGAGTTTCTTTTCATCTTTTGTATAACCACTACTGGAATATTACAATGGGTCTACACATCATAACAAAGAAACCAAAAAATGCTCACGTAAAGCTGGTAGGAAAAGAGTAGAATCAGCTGAACGCCAACTACATGCTCTGTTGGTTGTAGTGGAAGTTCCAATTTAAAATGCAACTGATCCATTTTGCCATCTTGATTTTTGTCTTCTTCTCTAGTCTAAACAATTGGTTTTTAAAGACAGGAATTTCTGTTAGAAAGAAAAATAAAAAAAGTAAAACCCCAAGGGAACCTCCACAACTGCAGCACGGACATACCAAGGAAGCAAATACACTGCATAGGTAAGATTGCAATAAAAAGCTACTTGATTATTTATAGACAGAGGACTAGAGACAAACAAGAAGTCTATGCTGTTATCTGTTATACAATGTCCCATACACCCCTCAAGGGAGGGAAAGTTTACTTCAAGGTCTTTTCTGCCCTACACCATTCCAATTGTCTCTCCTGCATGCTACAAAGCATGCCTTAGTGCTGGATCTTCTGTAAGACACACTGCAAATATACGACTGATGGTCAGGCTTGTGCCTCCTGCCACCACAGCATGCCTCCTAAACGGCCTCTGTATACTGATTCCTGGCTGTGAGTCAAGGCTTGCTATCCTTGTGTGCCAGAGTATCCAGTACTTCAGCTACTTGAAAATATAGCAGGGCTTGTAACAGAGGCAGACAGAAAAATAACTGCCACTGTGAAATCCCAGAAAGAAAAGTGACTGCAAGGCACAGATTATGTGCTTCTGAAGGCACGTATCTGCATCTAAATCTAGGGGCTGCCCTGCAAACTTCACATCGTGATAAGCCATGTGGCCAGGGGAGAGGGGGAGAATTAATTGATGAAAGTAAACCGATGTGCTCACGCAAACCACCAGTGGTGCTTACAGTCATGGTTTAGTAGCAAAATTGGTATGGTTTGGTTAATGACTGGACTTACGGATTTTTTCTAATCCAACTAATGCTATGATTCAGTAACACTAAGTAGGAGTGAAACGGGACTCATTAAAAATCCAGCAAATCCCGATGTGAAGCACAAGGTTATACATTAAGCTGCTGTTACACCTGAAGGCAGCAGTGCCTGATGGGCCACCGGCTCAAATATGCCATCAGCACTCGTGCCCAGTGCCGGCTGCCGATCCGCTGGCCCCACTCTGCAGCCTCGCTTCTCGCCACTGTTGCCGGGCCGCCCCGGGCAGGCCTACCGACAGCAGCGGGACTCGGAGCCGGTCCTCCTGGAGCCTGTTGAACGCTGGGAATGTGCTCCACGCCAAGAAGCTGCCCGGGCTAGACCCGATGGTGGCGACAAAGAGAACCTCGTACCGGAAACGAACGGTGGGCTGCTCCAGGTACGCGCTCTGCTTCAGCCAGAAACCTGAGGGCAGAAACAGCGCGAGGTTTCAGGGCTGCGCCGGGCCCGGCCGGGCCGCGTAGGATCCCGTGGCACTCACCGTGGCTCCGGTAGGCCACTAACAGAGGCGGCACATAAGTGAGTGCCGTGATGAGCAACAGCCCCAGCGCAGCGGCGGAGCAGAACCCAGCCCGGTAACGCGTGTACAGCGCGGGATGCGAGAACAGCTCCACGCCAGCCATGCCGAACAGCCCTCCGTGTCCAACAGCACCACCCTTCCCAGCGCCCTCTCCGGCCGCCCCCGCCCGCGCCTTCAGCGCTGCACTGGCGGAGCGTCAGACTGACGAGACGCCGTGCCAATCAGGGCCGAGGGGGCGGGTGCATCAGCCAATGAACGCGCACGGCTGCCTCCCGGGGCCGCCGGCGAGATAGCGCCCGGCGGCGGGATGGGGTCGTACTGATAGAGACACCTGCCGGGGCGGTGAAGTCTGTGGAGCGGCTTCGAGTACTGCGGGTGGTTTCCCACCCTGCAGGTGACTCCTTGCTCGAACGCCACAACCCCACCCCGCGATCCCCGGCCGGAAGCGCGGCTGCTCAAGCGGTTGCCGGGGAACAGGCGAGCCGGAAGTTCCGCCTGCCGAGCCGCAGCTGTTGTTGTGACAGGGACCGTGACAGCGACAGTCCCGGCACGAGCCCCCGCCCCCCGCACACGGGCCTCGCCGCCTCTGGCTTCGCTCCCCGCCCGCTTGCACCATGAAGTGGATGTTCAAGGAGGACCACGCGCTGGGTAAGGGTGGGTCCGAGCCAGGTGCTACCTGGCAGCGGCCCCGCTGCCCTCAGTCTCCCGTGTCGCCATCTGTCGCGGTCGGCTTCCCCAGACGGTCATCTTGTCTGTGGGCGGACAGCCGGTGTCGGCCTTCGCCGAAGGGTGGTGCGATACCCGGGGACGGTCTCCCCGAAAAGCCAGAGAACTCACTCGGAGGCGGGAATATGATCGTGATCCCCGCAGGCTCACGGCCCTGCGGGCGCTGTCCTCTCGGCCTAGGACGTCGGCAGTGTTATTACTATGCAATGACTAATTACGAGTTTTGTTCACAGAGCACAGATGTGTCGAGTCCGCAAAAATCCGAGCCAAATACCCCGACCGTGTCCCGGTGAGTAATCAAACCAGCTTCAACAGAGTACTTAAAGGCAAAGGTGGATAAACTGTTTCCATCCTGCCCACTCTGATGAGCTCCTGCTAAGTAAATTAATTTTCCTTTTTGTGTCCTTAGATGTTTTAAAGAAGCCCCAAACACATCTAACTACTCCAACATTTCCTCCTGTTCCAGTGCGTATTGTCAAATCAGCTTTCTAAACACTTTATAGGGATTCTTATGATATATCATGGCCCTGCTTTCTTCTAATGGCAGTTATATCCCAGCAAACACCTTCATTAAGATTGTGCCTGATCCTCAGAAAGTCTGTGAAGACTCTTGAAACCTTGACCATCTTCCATCCTGGCTGTATGAGTTTAGATGATATCCCTCATGTATTCCACATCTGTATATATCCCACGCCTATTCCAGTCATCATGGTGAATTTCCCCATGCAAACCCTGTTGCTTGAAGGGCCAGTGCAAGTGGTTACCCCTCCTTTCTGCATAATACCTACCAATCTGATAAACAGTGAACGACCTCTCTTCTTCCCTGCGCAATCCCTTTTACCATGTTTCAGTCCACAGTTCACATCCTTCTGTAATAGCTAGCAAGATGTCCATATTCTCAACTTACTTGCTTGAGTGTAAAATTTCCCACATCCCATCTGACACGTGCCAGTTAGTGCCACTCCTGCCTCTCACCTTTTGGTAAGTAACTTCTCCATTAGCACAGCCCAAAGAAGAGTCTTCATTCCCATTGACTTTTCTGCTGCTCAGTTGCACCTAGTCAAGATTTTCTCCTGTTGGCAGTCTGGCAAGCTGTTATGATCCTTGCTGTTCTCTCTTGACTAACTATCCCCTCACACGTAGACTGCAGCATCCTTAATGACCATACATATCCACAGTATCCATTTATCCATTTCAAAAATATCCCTGATAACCTTAGGGGAAAAAGAAACATAGAAACTGGTAGTGAGTCAGAATGACATGCTGCTGTATCAGGAATGGACAGCAAGGTGTAGATAGATACAGGAATTAAATGTCAAATTGCAGCAATCCTTTGTCTGGACCGGTATGTGTTTTCTGCTTGATGGTTCAAATTGAGCCGTATACCATTGATACCAAATAGTATCAATTTAATATTTTTTTCAAACTTAATGTTTCAAGTGCTAAGGAATGGAGACTTTATTTCTTGATCTGCTGTATTTTTCCTTCCAGAATCAGTCTGTGTAATACAATAAGCATCAGGTCTTTTTCACAAGCAATACTTAATTATGCTTCCCCCTCTATCTGTTGCTTTTTGTTTGGTTTTGTTTGTGGCCATCTTGCTATCTTTCCTTCCTGTAGTCAATTTCTGATTTCTGAAGCAACGATGAAATACTCTGAATGTCAGTTCAGCAGAATAAAAAGGTAGCTTCACCAGTACCAGTACAGTGAAAGGATCACCTCCCAGTCCTTTCCTTAATGCAATCCAGGACACTATTAGCCTTACTTGTGTCCAGTGTACACTGCCGATTCATTTTCAACTTTGGGTCCACACTGCAATAATTTCATATCAGTATACAAAAGGTTAAGCAGTGGTCATACTTTGCTGTCACAGGTATCTTTAAGGCATAAAGCACTTTTTTACCCCACGACTGCCAAACACAGGCAAAGGAAGTTTCAAGCCATTGTGTATATGAATGTAGGTTTCAGTGCAGCTGTAAAATCTGGTTTTACAGTGCTGAGCCAGTTCTACCTCTGATTTGGTTGCGGTCAGGAAACCTTTTTGTTCATCCCCTCTGCTCACCACTGTAAGCCTGTATGAGCAAGCGATCTGCCAAAGCTGTCTATTTATACCAATCATGAACAGCCTGACCTTCACACCTGCACTTTACAGGTCATAGTGGAGAAGGTCTCGGGATCTCAGATTGTTGATATTGACAAGAGGAAGTACTTAGTTCCGTCTGACATCACCGTGGCTCAGTTCATGTGGATCATCAGGAAGAGGATTCAACTGCCATCTGAGAAGGCAATATTTCTCTTTGTAGACAAGACTGTCCCACAATCCAGGTGAGAGGCCATTCACTTGGTATTCAGAATCATTTCAGCAAGCCTGTGCGTATTAGAGGGTTAGTAACACCACTCTTCAATGCTCGTTTGGTGATTTTAGGAGATGTTTGTCACATCTGAATCTCACTAAAAGGTTTTTTTTTTCTCATGAGTTTGATAAACATCTTATTTCTTGAGCTAGGCTGAAAGGAAAGGTGACTGAAAAATGTACTATGATTTACTTCCATGGCAAAAGGGTGAGCTTTGCTGTTACTATGTTGGGGCACTTGGTCGAGTGCAAAACACGTACATCATCAATGTCAAAAAAAGAACGATTCTCAGTATAACAAGAAATGTTGCACATTAAATACTCAATAGCAAATACCATAAATTATTCTGAAAAAACAAATTACCTGTCGGTTTACAAAGAAATCATTACATTACAGACCAGTTGCTGGTCCTTTTATTAAAATTATTTACTTCTATAAAAAATAAGTAACTGCAATAGAAAGGTTTTTTACGTTGCTTTTATATAGGAGTAAGTTTCATTGTTTTCTGCTACATATAGAATACTGCAGAAGCAGCTTCTACAACTTTCTACACAAGATACTTCAGTAACATTTAAGGAATTAATATGTCCCTACATACCTTAAATGTGATATTATTCTTAATACTTGATTGTATTAAGAAAGAGTCCCTCCAGGTAACCTGATACACAAGGGGGACCCATGAGAACCATCCTTTTCTGCTTGTTTTCTTCTAACAGTACTGAGAATGCCTGTATATCATCTTTATAACAGTACTATAGAATTGCTGGAAGCAGGAAAGAAGAGATCCATTGTCTCTTCTCACATGTCCATAATGAGATGTCACATCTCAACTAGAAAAACAGGGCTTTAATCATTCAATATTAATGTAAAAATGGTAACTTCTTAACCGATAAACAAAACCACAATCTGTTTGTGGTTCTGCTCATCTCACAGGCTGAGTTTACATAATAAACTTCTGTATGAGGAGATAAGGATGTCAGGGGTTGGTGATCTATCTACTAGTCACTAATTCTCTTCCATTTCAAGTACTACTTACCAATCTTCCCAGCTCCTCTTTTGGGCAGAATGACAGGGTTGTTTTCCCTGTCACCCACATCCAGTCTCCATCTTTCAGTTCATTCGCATTTTCTCAGTTTTGGGAAGTCAGAGAAAAGTGAGCTGTGGAGGCTTCATTTGTGTACCTGAATGACGTCTACTGCTCCAACCATCTGTAGATAGATGGCTGGAGCAGATGACCAGCCAAGTAATTGCTAGGGTTTTTTTTCGTTTTCAAAATAGAGACTAATTTCCAACAAAATAAGGAAGAATTCTGACAAAGGTATTTGTGAGGAAATATAAAAAATTTACTCTGCAGCATCCAGGATCATTTCTCTAACTTAGGATTCAACTGCTTTTCATTTATCCTCATTTTTTGTATTTTAACCTATACACAGATTACAAGTTTTAGCTTTTAATCCTTGTTTATATGAGGTTCTAACTGTTAACATTGGCAACTTGCGTGAGCCAAGCAAACTATTTCTCTTTTTTTCCCCTTTTCAGCTTAACTATGGGTCAACTTTATGAGAAGGAAAAGGATGAGGATGGATTCTTGTATGTTGCCTACAGTGGAGAGAACACATTTGGTTTCTGAATGGTGGGTCTTGGCTACTGTACCATCCTGCTGTGTATCTTGTAAATAGCTGATCACTTTCTGTTCTGACATCCTCAGAAGTTCCCTCTCTATACATGCATTTGTAAGTGGATTTATTTCTTAATATATTGCTAGGTCTTGTTTATTAGACTGTTAAATTATAAAAGAAAGTTTTGTTGGTTTTGTGCTTTTTTTTTTTTTTTTTTTTTCTCATGGCTATGAATTCCCAGAGTCTCAGTTCTTTGGGGGGGATACATTTGATGACATTGATTAAATAATAAAGCAAAGTAGTTGGGCTACTAAAACATAAAGAGAAGAACACACACGTATTCTGTTTTGAGATGTTAGTTTTAAAAAAATAAATAAATTAGTATTGGGAACACTGGATTTGCTAGCTTATCCAAAGCCAGGAGCAAGATGCTGATCATGTTGAATTGAGCTAGTATGTTCCTCTTTCTCAATTAACAAGCAAGTACAATAAAAAGTTCCTGTCACAAACAGGCAGTGCTGTCATTTCTTTAACCTTAATTTGGCCAGAAAGTTACTCATCACATTTACTAGATACTACACAGCTGCTTCTGTTACTTACTAGACATTGTACAGCTTCTCAAACTTTAGTGTTGACTGATGTTACCAGGAAGAAACAATGAGCATCCTTGTAGGTATCAAAACCAATAGCTTCAGAGCTACCATATCTCACAGCTATTTCTATATGCATATGCCCTTGGATTGTGTGGGAGAGGGTGGAAAAAACAGCTAATTGATCTAATTGCACAGTGCTGGAGTTCACACTGATATTAAAGGTAACACTGGGTCGAAGAAGTAGCATCACCTTGACCTTCCTAAGGCAGCAAGGAAACGCTAAATGCAGTTTAGATTCCTAGTAAAAGTTTTAATTCATTTACATGCTATGTGGTGCCTAAGAATCTAGTTTTTAAAATCCTTCCAGTTACAGTGGAAATTTACCACTTTCCAAACCTAAATTTATACTAACTCAAAATCCCCATGAAGATCCGTTATGCCTAGAATTTGTTAGCTCTGCAGTCATTAACAAGTATTAGCAGAAGGACTCCAAAATGTGACCGTAGGAGTCTGTGAAATGTTGACACTATCCTATTACTGAGGCTTGTCCCAGCAACTGTGATGCATGTGCTTATTGCATCTGAAAATGTGCTGTTGATCTCAGTAAGCCTTTCATTATTCAGAATAGCGCTGCATTGTAAACCACTGCTTTAGGAAACATTTTCTCAGCGCTTCCATCCTGAATTACTTCTAACTACATTTTCATGCATTAATGTTTACTCTTAACAGAATTTTTGATTCGGAATGAAGAAAAGTGGTTTCACCTGTCATTTTTTAAATTACTTTTTATAACTAGAAAATGTTCTGTTCCTTTATGCTGAAATTTCACAGTTTTTTGACAGTTATCAAGTAATACTTTTTCTTAGCTATTACCAGAGGACTAAGAAATACTTTAAAATGCTAGATAAAGTTAATTGCATGGTAGCAAATAGATGTATCTAAAAGCAGGGGAAGACGTTATGACTGAGATAACTTTTGGATTACCCTTCATAAGCCCCTAAAACCTCCACGTAACAGCTCTCTTTATCATCTCTGTATTTATTAGTTAAGATTTAGGAGCCCACACATGAAAGTAGTTCCAGAAAATGTAAGGATAAATATTCTACAGCAGTAACCACTTTTCATCTGCATTTACACTTAAAATGGCAATAAAACATCAAGAGGTTTCCTTTTGAAATGCATAGGTGAAATGCATGCCTTTAGCTAGTACATGCCTCTCAGACTGTATAAAGCATTTGATCCTGTATGATCTTCATTTTCTGTTAACCCTTCAATTTATACACTGAATAAAAAATTAAGAAATACCTCACTATTCCTACAGCAAGACCTCTATGTCACTTACCTTTAAGCTCAACTGAAATGTCATCTCCAATATAACTAAACGACTACTGGATGAACTTAGCATTCAGTAAATATTTAGTATTCAGGTCAAATTTAGACCATTTAGATGGTCTTTCTTCAAAAATTATCTTGCTTCTACATGTATTTATGTTAATTGTATATCTTACATACCAATCATTGCTGCAGCCCTCTTACAACATTATTAGATAGTCTGAGAGAAGAACTCCAACAGCTTTCTTTCCTCCTCACCAACAGAATTCTGTCCTCAGCAGCACAACCCTTGCTCTTCCTTTCCTCTAGTATTTAGTGATTTATTGCAGGTCTTTAACTCCTAGTGAAAGGCTTATTTCGGACTCCATGGTTGGTTGTTCTACAACTACGGTAACTAAATAGTCTTCGATTTACTCGGAATGTATTGAGATCAGTCAGCCTTCCAGCCTGTGTAAGGTGAGCAAGTGGATAGCACACTGTGAAAACCTTGCTTTTCCAAAGACAGTGCAATGTTAGCATCTGGGCTCATGGAACTGCAGCCTCAATGTCAGATTGATTACTCCTACCCCTTGGACAAAAACCATTGTTTCTATCTCTGGTTTTGACTTCCTTAAAGACAAGCAGGCAGTCTGTCTTGCCTTCTTACTATGATTGAAAACAGAGTGATGTCTCTAATAGTGATGCTGTTAAAGACAGCCCACTCAGTGATTACAGTTTCTTTGTTCTGGCAATTAGGAGCCGTTGGCCCCAGGGAAGTTTGGGACAGGCAAGGACCTATATGGGTAATACAAATGTGCTGATTTTACACATATGGTGGGAATCTTGGTGCCCTCCTATGTTCTCCACTCCAATTGTTTGCTTGTGTTAACCATGCACTGTGTGCACTTCATTCCTGCTACTTCCCTCCCTGCTAGCTCTGCTCTCCCGTGGCAGTCTCTGCATTCTACTGTCCTCCCTGTGCCTTGCCTTTGCTTTTCAGGGTGTCAGCTATCCCAGCGCAAAGGAGTGATACAGGCTTGGAACATGTCAACCATTACTTTCCAGGAGCAATTCTCCCAAAGACCTGCTAACAATGATCAAAGTTTAGTTTGCTACCTTTGGGAAAAGCAGAGACTGTTCTTTCCTATCTCTGCATTTTTGCATTCTGATTTTTAGAGCAGTTTCATGTTACTGCCAACAGCATTTCCTGACATTTTGGAATGAAACAGATGCAGCACTTAAATAATGATTTTCCATCACAGAAATGCCATCCAGTTGAGGACGATATCCTGCAGGCTTAGCCTCTCAGCCTTTTAAAAGCTGTTCTGTTTCAGCTCCTTCCCTCTCTTCGCATATTCCCTGACTTGCTCTAGGCTTAAATATGTCCTCAACTCCATCCAAAAAGTGAGGTTAGCATCAGTGTTCATCAGCACCTCAAAAACTACTTTTAAACCTGACAAGTAACAGAAAAGCAGCAGTCTACAGTTCCTAAGTATTTTAGAAATGCACAAAAAACCTTGCAAGGAACAATCCTAATAGTCAGGCTCTAATTTTAGAAAAGAGTTAAAAGAATTTAAAACATATAACTGCTTATCTGAAAACTGATGCAAGAATACAGAACTAGTCTTACGTAACCCACTTTAATATTGCAGCTGGATAGGAAATGGGAACATTCCAGTCTGGTCAGCAGGTTCACTGCTGACATTGTTGATTAACTATGAGAAATGAGGTGAGGTAATGTAAGTTAATAGTTTCTGCAAGATTTCAGTGAAAAACAAAGGTAAATTTTAGGAACATGGAAATCTACTGACAGCTCTTTAGGTACAGTGAAGAACTCTGCCCTTGGAATGCTACTTGCTCAATTACAGGAATAGCTACCATTTATCTTCAGCAGTTCACCTTGTAGTCCATGTGCAATGGCATCTTGCCATTTTTTATCCTCTGATGACTACTGCAAGTCCCTAATCTCCATAATCCCTTGCCCTCTACAAACACATAAAATTACTTCCCCCTCACCAGTACAACTGGTATTTCTGCATGTTAGTGCAGGATTTGAGAGAATGGACATATACACACAGAATTCAAGTTATTTCTTCAACAAGAGAACTGTTATTACTCGAAAAGCCAACCTAAGTGTGAAGTAAGAAAGACTTGCTATCCATTCTCAGACTGTAATGTGATGTATACTGTTTGGTCTGATATGTGGCTCACTAGGTTGACAGGAAAGGCTGTTTGAAGAACTGCTGTGTTCATTTTTCAAATCCAAAAGTATAGGATACCAAAGGGGGAAAAAATCAAATCACTGAAGAATTTTTAAGTTCTAAATTATCCACTTCTTTCATCCTGCCCACTGCCCTGTCCAAATATTTTATGAATTGTGGTTTACAAGAGAAAAATACAAAAGGGGAATGTGCTCAGTAGCAGTTACACAGTCTTAAAATTGCCCACAAAAGGCAATAACTGGGACAGAAGGTTTAAGGAGGATTACACGCTTCTTCCCCCACAACTGCTCACAGTGTTGACTGTCTTGCTGTTACAGTTTTGCCATGCAGATGTTAGTTGGTAATAAAGCATAATGACAAGAGACTAGAAGAGAAATGCCAGAGACTACTTGGAATACTCTGCAAAGCATCTCCACCTTTGCCAGGCTATTAATGAACACCACGAACACTGACATAAATGGCTGAGGCATTTCTGCTTTTAACTGACCGTTTCCCACAGGGGGCCATGGAGATGGACAGTGCTTGAAACACTTAAAAGCAGGTGAATGTTTGCCTGTAATTACATAGGACACACCAATTTGAACCAAATCATTCAGGAGTTTTCTTTCCTGCCTACAGAAGCAAGGCAGTTGAAAGATTATCTGGCAAAGTCCTGAAATTGAGATGCATGGGACATAAGTGGTATTATTTGACACATACTCCTCCCCAGTGCTTTTGCTTCTGCTTGTGGCAGTATCTGTGGCTATGTTAAGTAAACAGCAGCATATATGAAGGATTCCCAGAAAAAAAAAAAAAGGCAGTTTACCGGAATTAGTTTTTCCAGTTAGAAGCAATGGGGCTGGGGGACACAGAAAATTCTTCCAGGCACCAGATAAGAAGAGCTCAGTTAAGAAAGTATTACTTACTATACATTAAGGTTGTCCCAACAACAGAAAAACGACCACAACATTATGAGAAGCGGAAGAAAAAAAGCAGCACTAAAATTTTCCATAATACTGCTTCAATTTCACTTGACATTACTTTTGCTGCAATGACTATGGCTGGTGATATATATGACTATATCCTCAAATACTAGGATAGCACATCACTGCTTCCTTTCTTTTGGATGCATATTGTTTTATGCAGCTCAGAATTTTAAGTAAGCAGTGATCCTTTTCTATATTTCATTAAAAAGGAGGCTTCAACTCAGTAAAAATAAAGTATTCTCTAAATTGCTTTCCTTTTCACTCCTGTCTCTTTACAGCACACAAACTAGAGGGTGTCTTTTTCTGGCCCTTGAACTGCAGAGGTATCTGCTGTGGACCAGAGTTTATTCCTGGATTCACATAGTCAAATGAATTCTTAGGTGAAGTGCAGGTATTCCTTGGCATTCTTGACCCAACCCAGCAGAGCTTGGCTACGAAGCACTCTCCAGGCTTCTTGATAATTTAATGCAGCTTCCTTGTAGTCACAGTAGGTTTTTAGAGTCTTCATCCTGACAAAAAACGCGCAAAAATGGAAACAATTCTATGATCCTATTGATTATGAGGTTGCAAAATGAAAAAAGAAATCAAACACCTAAGAACCTGATGATCTCCTATGAACTCTTCCATGCTACTTAGTGAAATTCTCTTCTAGGCAGACCTGGAGACGTCCAGGCTCTAAAGCTAGACATTGTCATCAATCTTACAAAAGGAAGCAAAACAGCTCTTCTAGCACTACAAATGTCTGTGTTCGACTGTGTGACCACAGGTTACAGAAAACTTCTACGACAGCAAAAACCGCTGAAGAAAAGCAGAAAAGGTGGCTAGAGTGCTTTGAATTGGGTGGAAGTAGCCTTACTTAGTGTGCTAGAAAACTGGCTTTAAGGGAAAAGGACAGAATGAACTGCATAGTTTTTGTGTTGGACAAGAAAAACTAACAGGAAAGAATGAGACAAAGGAGAAAATAATCTGTTTTTCTTTCCTTAAAGCAAAAGAGACTCATCAGCTTTGGTGTTATTCCTCTTCCTCAAGTAGTAACTATGCCCCACAACCTCAGCGGAACAATTGGTCACTGTGCTGAGTACATTATACCAGTAATTTTCAAAATAGAGAAATTCAGGTCTAGATTATCTGAACACAAGTGCCTCTAAGATAATCTCATCAAGACTTTTTTTCCTTTCCTTTTATTCCATTCCGAACTTCTTTTATCTTCCTTTGTCAAAGCATCTGTCAGCCACATGTGACATGCAATATTTATACATCAAACCCAATATGAAGGGAAGATCATGGTCAACATGACCTTCACCAAGAAAGAGGAAGAGCCAAACTACTACAGGAATCCTAATCTGTGAGGTCTGGGAACTACTGCACTAACTTCTGAAACAGGCTTTCATGTTCAAAGACAATTATGATCACCCTCCAAAAACCCCACAGCTCCACCATAACAGCAGACTATCAGAAGCTATGCTTGAGGCACTCAGCATTCTGCTATAAATTTATTTCTAAAACACTAAGGCATGCAAAGCAAGCCATATTAACTATCCTTCAAACCTTGTGCTCAGAAAGGTGCAGGAGTGGAGAACTTGTCTATGCCATTGCTGAATATGGGAGATACAGTCTCTTAAAAAACCTGCCCTGCATTCTTATTACAGCCAATTCATTTTGCTTTCTCCACCTCTCTCACATTAATCATACTCTTTGAAACTAACCTCTGAGCTGCTCTCAAAAGTCTCATGTAAGGGCCACACTAGAACTTTCTCCCACTTGTACAGTGGGTTGGCCACAGAACCACATTATGAGTACTGGATCTTGAACTGGAATCCTCCATATACTGTGAACTGAGCAGAAAGAAAGAATAATAGTACAATCTTCATTGTGATGGCTCCTGACTACAGTTTAAGAGAAAAGAGGATTAGTCATTCATTTGATAAGCCCAGCAAGAAAAAGGATGGGTTATTTTACAAAGTCTCCCTTAGATTCAGACAAAGGGCCATACAGCTAGCCACACCTTGAACAAACAGTGATGCCTGGAGACTCTCTACAGTGGATGCCACTGTATGACAAGAGAAGGTTTTCACTTCCTCATGTGGTGACTAAGGCATGTTTTTTTCCTAACAGCAGGGAATAAACCCCCGTAATGCAAAAAATCTCCTTTGCCACATCAAGTGATCTGCAAACAATACTGCAGAGGATTTTATGGACAATTCAGATTAGCAACAGCACAACATTGTCCAATGGTGTGTGACCATTCCTTTGGCACTGAGTATGGAAAACATGAAAAAAATGAAAGATGGAGTTATGCACCAGTAATTTCAAAATGATAACATATGAGAGGGAATCAACAGAAGAAAATTAGGTATGACAGGTGGTGGTAACAGGTAGTAAATAAACAACATCGGAGTCAGTCTAGCTAGAGAGAGGAGTGAGAATTTAAATAAAGCACAGAAGACAGATCATAAGCATTATCGCAAAGGAAGAAAGAAGGTGGGATAGCATAATACAGTACTATCTGGTTCTGGGTGAAGTAGCTCATGCCAGTCAAACACCACCTCCTTCTCAGTTTCATGTGAAAGCAAATAAACTAAATCCTGAAAAAAACCAAATTGATGAATGTCATGCTTAACATCTTAGAAAAGTTATACTATTATAAGTACCTAAATTTGCCTTTTAGAAGAGCCAGCAAAGTTCTGCCCCCAGTAGGCTGTCTACCTGTACCAATTTAACAGCACCCAGACAGATCCTCTGTGTGAAGAATGAATAAGAAAGTCATAAAAAAGCAGGAGAACCAGCTTTAGAGACACACACCCCCCAAAATAAAAGAAAAAAAAAAGAAAAAAAAAAAAAAAAGAAAAAAAGAAAACAACAACAACAAAAGAACATCAGAATCGGTTCCAAGTAAAGTCTTTAATTCCCCAGTTCCTAAGTCTGACAGCGGACAACAGTTAATGAAGGCAGCATTACATGAAGAATAACCCTTGTCCTCCTAATATACCCTACAACTACAAAACAAGCTGTTCAGCAAATCTGAAAGTACTACAGAATGAGCTTTCCTTGATGGACCAGAAGGATGGGAGGCAAGAAACACAGAAGTGGACTAGAAGAGTCAGGGAAGGAACTTAGGGTCAAAGTGGAAAAAGGAAACTGGATGACAGCACAGCTTTAGAGCCTACCATTTGTGTGAAGAGATAACAAGATACATTTGAATGCAAAGAAAATATAAAACTGGGCAACAGTTAAATACACAGAAGTTTAAAGAAGCAGTTTGAGAGTGTAAGATTTCTTATCTGAAGTTCGCTCAAACTCAGACTCCAAAGAGGGAAAGAAAAATCCAAACATCAGAATACCATGTAGAAAGGAAAAGCGAAGATGACAAAAATAGCAACACAAAGATATTTTTTATTTTGCCTTTTAAGTGGAGAAAAACGAAAAGACTTCAAAGGCAATCAGTTGCACAAGCTGAGTACCGAGCTAGCACCTCTACTGTATAGAGTTTGTGAAGCGTAAAAAAAAGGTCACATCTGTGAATCAGCTGGACTTGGTCAGGAGAAGCCCAGACAAAAAAACAGTAGAGGACAAAAATGTCAAAGGAAACGACAAAGCCAATGGTCTAGAAAAGCCCTGAGGTAAAGTGACTTTGTGCAAGCAGCATGCAATCATGAGTCACCTACCCAACAATGCACAAGTTCACAATCTGTTTTGAGGAAACTATGATGGCTATAAACGAGTGAGGGCAAACTCCCACCCAAAACAGGTTAAAAATTTTATATTTCAAACTGATTTAAGGACAAAGTATCCCTACTTATAGAATCAATCAGTTGAAAGCATCTCAACAACAGCATGGTCCGTGTTGACACTAAAACTCTGAAACAGTTATGAGACACTTCCATAAACACAGAAGGTAACTGCAATCTTTAATTCAACAAAACTCAAAAGCAAGCAAGATTCATTAGTCAAAGATCCAGGGTGCACTTACTTTGCCTAAGTTTGTTGCATTTACTGCCTTAGTACCATGAAAGGCTGAAATGGCCTATCTCACCTGTTTCCAGTCACATATGCCTCCTACTTCTTTGGCATGGGTTTTCTCTGTTTCAGATTTCCATTGGCCAGTTAAGTTTATTAGTCCGAGAGAAAACACAGAACACAAGGAAATTGTTTTCAGTCACATTACCTAGTTGAACTGGCTCACCACGAGATTGGAGAAGTGCTACTGATACAAGAGAGAAAACAGTAATCTACAGCCAGTAGCAGCAGAGAACTGCTGTAGGACCAACCCCATCAGCAGCTACATGCAGTTAAACGGGCTCAAGATTTGGGATAACTGCATCCTAAAGCTAGTGAAATTGTATCTGGAAGGAAGACTAAAATAAAATAAACCTCCACGGCTATGGATTGGAACCTTCTATGTCTCCCAGAATCTCTAAGCAAAGAGAATTAAGTTTCTATACATGTGAAACTACACTTTACTTTATAGTATACCACCAAATACATAATACTATGCCATACTGGATGATTACTGCAATTAAGTAAACCCAGTCTGATAAACCAGATTTGTTTTTAATAATGTGAAGGTAATTCCAATTATGGCTTCCACAGACAAAAGGTGCTTTATTTTCTTCCCAGAAGGTCTCCGTTTATGCAAGTATGCATACACTATACACTATCTCACCTTACTAGCTCTTACTCCATTGTATACTAAGATGAAAACTGATTTTAAACTAGATTTAAAAAAAAAAAAAAAAAAAAAAGGTATTTTACTTAAACTCTTACTTCTTGTGAATCAAAGAAGTGGAATTTGATAGAATTACTGAACACCAACTAGATGCCAATAACTTCATGGCAATCTTGGGATGCAGGGTTTGAATACCACCAAGGCAGAGAGCTGCAGGCAGCTGATCTAATAGCTCATGTTTTCTAAAAAGATACTACTTCCTCATCTTGTGTCTCTTTTCACATTTTCCTAGTATCAATGTTTAACAATGTACTTAGCTAAAATAAGATTCATGAGCAGATACTGTATCATCACAGTATTCTTCAGTTTCATTATGATAAATTCGCCCTTCTAAAAGTAATGATATGTCTTTACCGTAGAGTGTCTGGTAGATCCTCTTGTGAAATACTTGTCATCAGCTTTTGGAATGTATGAAAGAGTTTCCACTTTACAGATTTTGGATCTGATATAAAAAAATTAAAAATTAGAAATTCTGATGGAAAAAAAATAATAATTCACTTCCACCTTACAGATCACAGCAGTACACCCCAGCTAAACATTTTTGATAGAAAGCATTATGTTCACTTCTCAAAGAATGTAAAAACTTCTTTACCATTTAACTTTTCCTACCTCACTTAAGTTACCCACCTGCCTTTTCCCTTAGTTTTAAATGCTATATTGACAAAGAGCTGCGTTGCCCCCATTCTCCTAGGCAGCACTCACTAGTTGCAGAATGAAACTAGTCATCAGTTCAGAGCTGCAGTAAGGTTTAGAAGGAAGGACTATTCCAGGACAGATCAAACAAGCACAGGACTCCAAAGGCTTTTTCAACAGTTAAATTGTGTATTATTCAAAACAAATAAAGAAGGAGCAGAAATATCTGGAACAATGCTGATGTTTTCACAGTGGTGACAAGGACATATTCAGCAACAGCTTCAGGGCAGTTAAATACAAAGAAGCTCACCAAAACATAGAGTGAGTCAGTGGGAAATATCTTTCAAAGACACTATATACACCTGTCAGCTTTGAGCCCTGTTATTCCCCAAGGGGATGGCAACCAGAATCACTGTTTATAAAGTGTAGTTTGGTTTTGAATGGCCCAGCTGTATCCCCTATTTAATTATCTTTCCATACTGAGGCAATGACTGATTCAGCTCTCCAACAAGTGTAAGCTGATCTCTAGAAGCACTGAAAACAAAATCAATAATAAAAAAAATATTCCTATGTTGCCAACATGTATTTAAGAACATCAAAATGTATCATAGAATCTCCACAAGAATCATCAAGTCCAACTCCTGGCTCAGGAAAACCCCAATAATACCAGCATGTGCCTGAGAGCATTGTCCAAATGCTCCTTGAACTCGGCGCACTGTCACCACTGCTCTATGGAGCCTGTTCCAGCACCCGACCACCCTCTGGGTGAAGAACCTTTTCCTAATATTCAGCTTAAACCTCCTCTGACACAGCTCCAGCCATTCCTCGGGCCCTATCACTGGTGACAAGAGAGCAGAGAGCAGTGCCTGCACCTCTGTGTCACCTCACAAGGGAAGCTGTAGCCTGCTATGAAGTCTCCCCTGTCTCCGCTTCTCCAGGCTGAACAAACCAAGAGACCCCAGCTGCTCCTTGCAAGGCTTCCCCTCCAGAAAGGAAGGGAGGGGAAGCCTCCCTTCATCATCCTCATCGTCCTCTTTGGGCACTTACAGTTTTATCTTCTTCTGTATTCCTGTGCCCAGAACTGCCCCCGGGAGGTGAGGCCACATCAGTGCAGAGCAGAACAATTCCCTCCTTCACCTCGCCAGCAATGCTTTCATTATTCCAACTGCCCTCTCTCCTTTACACAGCGACTCTTCCTTTTCCCCTGCTCTCTACCTTTCCCCCTTCTTCACTACTCTCTAGATCTCCTCCTGCTCTGACAACATCACATGAGCTGACAAAGGCATGTATGCTAAAAAATAAAATGTGTCTAGATATTACAATACTCTCACACCTGCTCTGATGGCTCCCAATCCACTTCTTTGTTGTCCCCTGGCGGAAGCCATCTGAGGTGACATCAAGAGGTTGCTCAGGGACCGCACTCCAACTGATAGCTGTAGAAGAAATTGTTATGAACAAAGGAAGATGCTTGCTCTTATCACAAAAGCAGAACCTAACAGTTCCTTTCGTTTTATTTGCTCACGAGCTTTGTTGCCCTGATTTCAGCCTTCTGATTCTTGTTTACATATTTCTACTGCAGTTTCTCACGCATTCAACATTAACAAAGTAGATTGTTTTCTCATCCCTCTCTGTGATGGACTGCTGGTTTGACCACTGGGGCCAGAAAGGTGTTCCTCTCATCTCCCAGACCTTGATCACATTCCAAATCCTATTTAAACCCCAAATCATAATAAACTTCCTTTTTCGCTCCTCACTTCAACCTGACATGAGTGTCATTCTTTCATGTCGTGAACAGCAACATTGCTTCCCAAAATAATTCTAACTAGAAAGAGGCCCATGGTTTTCTACAGTCAGAATTCCAGTATCTAAAAGAATGTTTAATTTAAAAATATGAACACACACACATAGAGCTTTCATCTTAATTAACCACCATTTAACAATCCATGCTTCTAAACATCTGGCCTTCAGCTTTGTAATTATCCATTTCTTAGGGGGATTCTACTTTCTTTTTTGCATTCTATCCGGACAATGCATGAAGAAATTTCCAAGTTAGATGGCTTATTTTCACATCAGGCTGTGAAATATTGCCCTAAACTAATTGCACCAGTCACTCTATGTTTTCCTTCTTAATTTATTGTCTGCTATTATTTTATTGTGTACTCTAAGTAGTTTCATGTTTGATGACTGACATACACCAAATATTTGCAGACTTTACTTGAAAAATATTATTAGTTAGTAGTCAAATAAAAATAATTTATTCTAAGAGATAGCAAGTACCAATAGCCTTAAACTCTACCCCAAGTCTGAGAACTTTGTAATCATCTCAGCCTGTAAACTTCTTAATGCTGAAACTCTGCATACAATACCTTACAATTTCTAAGTAATGAGCAAAGCATCAGCAGTATGTCAACAGAAACTGACATGACCGATCTGTCCCTCCCTAGCGTAACAGCAGGTTCCTCAACTTCTACTACCAAGAGACAGCTTCGGTTTACTAAACTCTCCTTCTTCTCTGTCTTCCTAACAGGCAAAACAGTTGCACATGCATTCGCTCTAAAGACCATCTTGTTATTCAAGATGCTCAAAGACTGCTTATGCTACTCACCTTTGTATTACAAATCAGCTGTATGCTGCAAGTGTTGTACCCTGCTAAGTGCCAACTGTACTTACAGTGATTCAAGTATAATGGTGTATCACTCTACTAAATTACAATCCTGTGTATTTGAAATATTGAAATGTATTTATGAAATGTGAAATGTAATTGAAACATGAAATAACATTAGATAAGTATGACTGGTATTAAATCCTCCCCATGTGAAATATCTAAAAATCACCTGGTTAGAGGATGTCCATTTCTGACAAGCAGACACAAAATAACTTAAAAATTAAAACATTTTCCATTCTTTCACTTTTTCGTAATTATCTCAAACTTCAAAGCACTAAACTGAACAGATATTTTCTTTAAAATAACAGTTGAAATGTTCCTATCAAGCATCTTTTAATACTCTGTGTAATAGCCCTAGATTTTGGGTTTATTCTGATTTTTACTCCTTCAAGAAACAAACTACCTGACATCAAAAAAAGTGTGCTAAGGCATCATTCATCTTTTTTTAACAGAATTACCTGAGAAGTGTACAGGAGGAAATACACATACTGAATTTAGTCACAGCTGCTTTCAGGCCTTTTTTGCTAACTCAACTGACACTGTTTTTCAATGATGAAATTTGTTTCTTATCTCACAAAATTAAAGTATTTTCCTTCCTGGCACTTGTTAGCTCTATTGTAATAGAAAAACTCCCACTTCTGGCTCAGACAGAAAATTATACAAGAGCAGAAGGTAGCCATGTCCAAGTTAAAGAAACTTCTTAGCCATACATATAGAGTGGCAGTTGCTTTTTTTTTTTCCAAATGAGACCATGTTGCTAAATCACATTGAGACCGCCACCATAAGTCACCACCACAACAAAAAAGGTCGTGCCCAAAATTTCCATTAATACAACTTTTACATTATACTAATCTGTATTCTTTCCTCATTCACAGATCTTTGGTGCAATTACAAACATAACTCAGCATAGCAAGTCTTTTTTTCATTACCAAGGAGAATGTAGAACTAACTGAAACAAAGTCTTCTGTTTTCTTCTTGTACTCAACTTTTGTTTCCCCTGATTATTTCCTGTGTTTAGATTATAAATTCTTAATGACATCAACCAAGTGTTTATTCAGTCTGAAAACTCCCTACTGGAAACTAGAGGCTGAGACAAATATTATTAAGTCATGACCTGAAAAGAAATTCTTGCTTTTCATACTTTGCTGCTAGTATATTGGCAAGGAATGATGTTCCATTCCAAACAACCAACCCCACCTCATTTTTATTCAGACTTTTGCACACAGTTATGCAACTAGCCCAACTTAGCTCACCTGCACTGCAAGGAACAAGTTTTGTTTTGCTGTTAGTTTGAACTTCCTGAATTGCCTGACGGCTATGTTCAAATTGAAGATCTGATTGCAGCAGTTGAACCTCTTGAGTGAAAAAACCATCTGGTAAAGATGAGATGTGCTGACACCTAAAGTAAACACAGAAAAATGCAAGTGATTTTCAGTATGTTCTTCCTAAAAAAGATCATTTTGCACAATTTCCCTTCGTTATCTAAAAAACATTTCTTTTACATTAAAACAGAATTGAATATGGGTTATATAGGTAAGACAAGGAGGTCTGGAAGCATTTTTCCCTTCAGAAAAACATTTATTTAAAAAAACCCCAAAGCCACATTAGTTTATTAGAACCTTGTCCTAATAAACTGGCTTTTAAAAAGGTCTAGTTAAAAGCTATTATAATCAATTAAGTATGCAGGACAAAAACTGCAATATACTTCTGCAATCACAAAGAACAATAAAAATCAGCAAGCATTTACATAGTTACATGGATGTAACTGAGATTAAAGAAGCAGATGAATTTTTACCACCATGGAAATGCATATAAGCTTTGCCTCTCCAATGTAAAACAACTGTCTTCTTCCAACTGACCAGTACAAGCTGTCACATACTATGTGTCCTGAACACTTCGGTAATAAGAAAACAACTGAGGTGGGAGGGGACCTCTTGCAGGTCATCTAGTCCAAGCACTCCTCCTTCAGTTGGGCAACCTACAGCCACCTGCTCAGAACAGCGTCCAGATCGCTTTTGAATAACTCAAAGATGGGAGAGTCCACAATCTCTCAGGGCAACCTCTAACAGTACTCCACCACCCTCACAGTAAACAAGTGTTTCCTGATGTTCCAAGGGAACTTCCCGTGCTTCAGTTTGCGCTATTGCCTCTTGTCCTATCACCAATACCAGTGCAAACAGCCTGGCTCCATTTTCTCTGCCACCCTCCTTCAGGTACGTACACAAATTGCTAAGATGCCGACAAGCTTTCTCTTCTCCAGGCTAAGTAGTCCCAGCTCTCCTCACATGAGAGATGCTAAAAATTCATTATGCATCTTTGAGGCCCTTTGCTGGCCTCTCTCCAGTATGTCCACATCCCTCTTATACTGACAGAAACAGAACTAGACACAGCCCTTCAGATGTGGCCTCACCAGTGTCAGTCCAGGGGAAGGGTCATCTCCCTAGACCTGCTGCAATACTTTGCCTACAGTGGCCCAGGACACCATTAGCCTTCTTTGTTGCTAGAGCACACTACTGGCTCATTTTCAACTAAGCAGGAACCCTTAGTCCTTTTCTGTGAAGCTCCTTTCCAACTAGGCAGCCCCCAGAGTACAACAGTGCATGGGACTTCCTTCCCGGGTGCAGGTTTTCACTTCCCCTTGCTGAACTTCATGAAGTTCCTACTTTTTTTCCAGCCTGCTGAGGTCACTCAGGATGCCAGCATCATGCCCTGGCCAACCAGCCACTCCTTAGTCTTGCATCTTCAGCAAACTGCCTGGGCATACAGTCTGCACCATCATCCAGATGATTGTTTAATGAAGGTATTTAATAAGTTTGGACCTAATACTTATCCCTGGAGTACACAGCTACTTACACCTTTAACTACTTTGCCCAGTGATCATCACCTTCTGGGCCCAGTCATTCAGATAGCTTTCAATCCACATGTCTGCTCATCCAGCTCACACCTGAACAGATTCTCCATCAGGATCTTACAAGACACATTATCAAAAGCTTACTAAAGTTCTATTATTTCCATGACACTCATCTTCCAAAGCCCACTGTCTCCATACGCACCATCTGAGGAGAGCACTTACCTTTCAATAACTGCTCTCCGCATAGCTTCTTGGCTATATGGACACTTGCCCACTATAACTGCTGACAGATACACTGGATACTGCAAAAAATGCATCAGAAGAGCTCCTTGACACCCTAACACATTCCAGCGAGCCAGTTTATCACTGCAGGACATAGAGCATGTTCTGTCTCCTCGACCTGGCTTCACTCGTAATAATCCCACACAGTGGTACCCCAGCCCAGGTATTCGGGCATCATCCAGCTCTCCAGGTACACATTTTGCTCCAGTTCTGTGAACATCTACTACCTTTGGTCTCACTAAGCCCATCTCCTTATCAGCTGTTTGCATCTCTGCAGAACATTCACAGATCTTTTGATTTGTGTTGTCTCCTTGTTCCACAGATTCATGGTGAATAGCCAGGTCTTCAGGGATTATGGAAAAACAACCACCATCATCAGTTTTCATTCTCTTGATTACATAATTGCTTTCCATCTTCTCCGATTTCCTTTTATCTTCTGGACACAAGTGATTATGGTTACTTCTACATTCTGCTGTTTGTCCAGCTGCATGACCTCCAGTCACTGGCATAGAAAACTGGTTCTCTGGTTCACTAACTGGAAAAATAGAAGCATCTCCACCTGAAACAAAAGAAATAATGTAAAACTGGCTAAAAAATCATCTTGTAACTGGAACACATCATACCAGCAACACTACAACTACTAGTAACTTTCACAGATCTGAACTCATGAAAAATTATAAACTATGAGAACACATTTTTGAAACATTGTCCTGTGCAACACGGAATCAAATCTCCCTGAAATCTGAGGCAACATATGCTTCAAGTTTTGCATTCTTTCTAAGATATAATCAAGGAAGGAAAATTTACAACCTATAAAGTAAAAGGTAACAAAGGCATTTGACAAACTACAAGCAGTGCTGAGGACTCACAGGAAAACCTGATCTAATCAAACAACAAGAACCTCAAAAGAATAATGAAAGAATGACCTGTCACGTACGGGTGAGAATTTTAACCTGTATCACTGAAACAAGCTCAGAACCAAAATTCTGAAGCTCGGTTCAAAGCAAAGCAAGCCTGACAGCCCTGCATCTGATCTATGTGAGAAATTTATCACAATGTGAGAAAAAGAAAGTAATTAAATTATTCTAACTAATAAATTTTAAGATATAATTTCCATTCTCAAATGTACTAATGAAGAAAAATAATATTGCATATTCCAGCAAAGTACTCAAAATCATGAAAATGTACGAGCAACTAACCCACTCTATGAGGTATTGATGAGGCATATTTTGCTCTGAAACAGACTAGCAGTTGAAGAACGCACCAGTGAGAGAGTATGGTAACATCAAGATGCCTGATATGTTGGTAGACCAAGGCTGCATTTCTTCATTCTGTCACTAGATTTTCATCTTTGTGGTGCTGTTTTTTTTTGAAACACACAAAAAAGGTTTTCCATGACAGAAGTTTTATTACATTCCCTAAGAAGCTTTGTGTTGGGGAGCTAGTGATGTGTCATGAACAGGGCTTTTTCTCCTGTTTTTCAGGAGTCTGGTTTTGGTTTGTTGGGGAGCTTTGTGTGAGTCAGTGTTAGCTCTCATCCGTTTTTCTTTTTTGCTTGGCTTTGGGCTTCTTGTTTGCTTGCTGGTTTGGAGTTTTTCTGGTGTTGATTTGGGTTTTTTCTTTGTTTGCTTCACAGGGTTGGAGGTGGTTGTGGTTGGGTGTGGGGTATCTTTTGTTTGATTGTTTTTAGGAATGGCGGTAAATGCAGTATATTTTAATAGAATTACAATCCAAGGACATAATGTTTGGAGCAAAGCAACTAGGCAATATGATAGGACCTCTGACAAGTGTATTATTTTCTGGAAAGGAAAATAATAGCTATTATTGTTTAAAGTGAAACATTCCACTATATAACAAGAAGTATATCAGACTTACTGAGTTCTCCTGAATCACATTCAGTGAGATAAAATGCCAAATCTATCTGTGGAGGACCAGTCATCCTCAGGCATGTATCAGTAACATGAATTACTGCCTCACACTCAACCCAGACCAAAGAGAGACTAAAGAAAGACAAGGGGCAGAAAAGATTCTGTAAGTGGGAGCAATGTACTTGGTTAACTCCAGCATACTTACATGGGGTATGACTGGAGAAGAAAATAAATATGATATTTGGTTTGAGTTTCCATTTCCCAGTTTCAGTTCCTGGACTAAAGATACACTGTTGATGGGAAGCTGCAAGCCACAGCTGATGAAGAAGATACCTGTCAGGCAGAAAGTTTTCATGAAACACTGATTTCATTTTTGATGCATGAGAAAACAACAAAACTTAGATGCCCTCTAGTGCCTGCTCTTTCCTGATGGGAGCCTATCAGGAGCCAATCAGGTATGCTTTTACAGAGAGATGGCATCCAACATATCACTGGATATAATAAACATATAAACATATCACTGGAACTTTAATAACAGACCTCGAAGAGTTGGATCCAGTGGAGTTAATGTTAACCATCTCTAACTGAACAGACAAGGTCCTCACTGCATATGTTTTTACCAATTCTGCAACTCATCTGATTCAATGAGACTCAGTTCAGTGGCATCAAATTGCAAGAAACGTACTCGTTTCTGCAGAATTACTATCCTCCTGGCTCAGTTCCCTGAACCAGTTTATCCCAGGTAAACAAGAGGACTGCTGTGCAGGGAAAAAGCAAAAATTCTATCCTTGACTAGCAGTGATCAGATCTGCATTGATGTTACATGAAATCAGATCCTAATTCTTCATAGAGAGGCTCCACAAGAACAAGGAAAAAGCAAGCTTTTGTGAAAAGGCCTTAACACTACCTAGAAGTATAAAAATTAGGCTAAAATCCTGCTGACAACAGGAAAAATGAGCATTGCCCACACAGAAATAACGCAGTGATTCACTACATTAAAATATATGAAGGAATAAAATTTGGCTATTTCAGCAAGAGGTCCAGACACTTTGTAGCACAACAAACTCAGGTGTTATTCACTGAGTAACAGCACTGTTACAGCACTGAGTAAAACTTCATTCATGCCTCACCTCTGGAAGCTCCTCTTGGCCACAATTTCAGCATGGCTGTCATTCAGAATGTCTCCTAAAGCAAAACCCAAATGAGAATACTAAATCGTTACTAAAAAGAAGACAAAGCAAATATTACATATGACAGTTTTCCATATTTGTTAGTATCTGAAGGTTTACTGTTGCTTTTAGAGTATTGCAAGATATTTAAACTTCCTATCACCACAAAAGGAGGTCAACAGTCTACACAAATTAAGGATAAAAATACTCAGTCTGCAGCAAATCAGAGACTTGACTGAATACCAAATTTTAACTCTTTTGATACTGGAAACCCTTTGAGTTGAATAAACACTACCATTCTTCAACATCTTCCTGACTTTTGTTTTCAAGGGTAAATCTTGATATTCTCAAAACACATTCTGCCAGAACATTTCAAGTGTTTGTTAGGCTTTTGGTTGAAGTTTCTTTTTCAACTATGCCCTACAATTTAAACTATTTTTCCTGCAAATAATTCTGATATTTACTAAGTTTGCACATCTCATCTTCAGCTTTCCTACACTATCTGCCTGTCAGGGTATGTAAAGGAAAGAGGAGCTATAGATCATCTTTTTTTTTTTCAGAGGTAAAGGCCAAGTGATAGAAATCCTCTTTAACAGTTCTAAAAGTTTAGAAGTGATCTAACAGATAACCATTAACATGACATACCACCAAGTTAAAAATGTTATCATAAGAGGAGAATATTTTCTAAATTTGAGATCACTGAAGACAAACAAAAACACAAAATAAACTAGTGTTACTTTTTCCTAGTCAATTTTTCCAGTTAGAGCTTTAATATCTAATCTAGATTGTAAATGGTACACCGGTTTTACCCTAATTCTCCTAAACCAGTCAGAAAAATGTCTGTATTAAAACTCTTCTGAGATGGCCAAATCACAAGAAACGTCCAAAAAATCTAAGATACAGAATCTAGTTTCTTCTCTTTTGCTTCACTAATTAACGTCAAAATGAAGGACATTATAGAGAACATGAAATAGCCTAAACCAGATACAGGCAAAACCCTTTCTCATATTTCAGTCTAGTTCTCCTCTGAAGTCTAAAGAGGGTAGAAAGCCCTGTATCTACATACGCATGAACACTTTTCCCCCTTTCCTCACTTTTCAGCATTCATCATTACTATGGCTTCTTCCCTGTCCTAGCAGAGGAGACAGATACATCATGAATTAAAAAAAGGACACACAGAGCAAGGGAAGTCTCCTACAATACGTACTAAGAAATGGTACTTGTGAGAAGCCACGTATCTATCCCATACATTTATTGTACCACACTTAAAACTGTCTAGCAGTAATATGCAGTAAGGAAGGAAGCATGCAGTGAGGAAACAAAACCTGTTAGTACCTTCCTGCTGGTTAGTATCAGCAGTGGTACCTCTCATATCAGACCGCAACAAAATTAGACTGCAACAGGTAACCAAAGCACAATCATTTTCCTTATGTTTTGTTTTGCTTTTAGTTATGAAGTCTTTGAGTATGCAGACTCAGGGTTTAAACTACACACTTCCAGATACGAGAAGTTAATTCACCTTTGGCAGCAAGCAACCAAACCATGGCAGCCATTGTGGCTGCCTAAGCTGTTCTCTCATTGGTGACAGAAGGTCTACCTTACACTTCTGGCTTCAATCCAGAACAAGTCTGAGCAGAATGCCTTGGACATTTTCATTGATTCTGTGACACCAGCAAGAAAGGAGGTAGCATAAGTAGTTTGTTCTTGAATTTTACACCATACTTACCAGTTTTTCTCATTTTGTTTTGACCAATACATTTTGTTCCAGTTCCCATAGCAACAACTTCCTTAGTTACTGAAAAAGAAACAACATTAGCTGAAAAAACTATCACCTCAAACTATTGCCAGAAGCATTGCTCTCATAGTCTTTCTGGCAAGACAACACACAGAACACTGAGTAAAAGGGAATGTACAGAGAGGCAGACCATGCAACCTTACAGAAAGGAAACAGAATCAGATCAAGAATGGAATTACAGCAGTCAGAAGCACCGGTGCTAGGAAGTCTATGACCACATAGGAAGAAGGCTAATACAGGCTTGATATGCTGGACAGCACACAGAAGACACAGCCATAGTGTTCCTCAGGCACATAAGAAATAATAAATATGGGATACAAGCTGCCTCACAACACTGAAGTGCCACTAAGGGAAAAGATTATGACAAACTAACACAAACACAAAACATAGTAACACAACTTGTGTTAGGAGAGCAAACCTTTCTAGGACTCTATCAAATTAAACACGTCTTTTCAAGAGTTTCTAATATGAATTCAGGTCCTGCCTAGGATTTCACCATATACTGAACAGCCAAATTAAGGTTTCATTGTCACGTTTACAGTCTGGGAAGAACAGCATTTCATTAAAACCACCTCTTTCCAGACAGAAGTTGAGAATCACAACAATTGCAAAGTTCACAATCAAGAAGAGTAAAGAATTTGGGTGGAGACTGAAACGGAATAGGAAGGGGTGTATGCTTTTTTAAAAGGCATTTAAAAAAAAAAAGGAAATAAAAAGAAAGCATCAAGAACCTTCTCTGCCCCTCCCTTCTCTCCCACCTCTATCCCCAAAACTCATTCTTACCCTGCAAGTTTCCTGGACTACCAAAAGCCTCTCTTTGGGCTGCCGATTCCACTTTGACAACAGCTGCCAGGGAAGTCCATTCTCTGTTTGGATCTGGTTTCCCCTGCTTAGGAAGTCTGGTCCTATAATGCAGGTAACACAGCCCAGCAATTTCATCAGCTGACCACATGGCTCTTGATTCAAGTTCAGGTTCTACATAGAATTGGATTCCATCACAACACTTCAGTAACAACCCCCATCTCTTCAAACCCTACCGTCTTGTTCTGCATGACACTTTCCTGCACCACGTTTCAATAACAACGACCTAACCGCATCATGCCTTTCAGGACTACTTCTAGGAAGTAACTTTTTCCAAATCGTAAGAAATAAGAAAAGTGCTAGAATCCTTAAGTGCAGCAGCAGGTGAGGGTTTTCCCAAGGCTCTCAGTTGTGCAGCAACCAACCACATGCATCACGGCGCCGTCCCCGTGCGGTCTCTGGAGCTCACCTGAGGCGCCTGGCACGACCTGCCTCCTTTCGAGGCCTCCCTCTTGCCGAGAGACCAGAGGCAGTCCACGCTCCAAGGGCGCTGCCGCCGCGCTCGGGCGCACCTCCCGCCACCCCGGGCGCAGTCCCTGCACGCCCCTCCCTTCCCGCCGGGACACCGCCACCGCTGCTCCCCGCCAGGACGGGCGGCGGCAACCAAACCACCAGGGCCGCGCCGCTCGCAGAGCGTCCCAGTGCCCGCGCACGCGCAGCCGCTTTTTGCGAGCCTCAGCCGCCGGGCGCGGCAGCTCTTGCGCACGCGCACAAAGACTCAGAGACGGGTGCAGAGAAAGCTGCCTTTAATTGAAGGTATGTGCCGCTCCGAAGCTCAAGCGGAGGTGCCCTTGCCGCGCTCGGGCTTCAAGCGGAGGTGCTCGCGCCTCACACAGAAGTGCCCTCGGCGGGCTGCGCCTCCTTCTTGCTGTCCTCTGGTTTCATGGCGGGGAAGAGCAGCACCTCCTGCAAACAGCAATAGCGTCATCGGCCGCGCCCACCCGCAACACTACATCCGGTGCCCAAGTCTCGCGAGAGCTGCCCTAACCCGGCTCTGCTGCTCAGCAGCGGGCCTCAGAGAGCGGAGCAAGTGCATCAAGGCGCTTTACCCAGGTGGGATTCTGCGTCTTAAAAAAAATTTAAACACCTGCATTGTCAGGCACTGGTTTCGTCAAAGAGATGGCCAGCTCTGTCGAATCGCATTTCCTGTTCCCTGACAAAACCAGATGTAGGAAGGCACTGCCACTGCTTATGCTTACCTTGATGTTATTGGAATCTGTAA
Source organism: Sylvia atricapilla (assembly GCF_009819655.1). Lineage (NCBI taxonomy): Eukaryota > Metazoa > Chordata > Aves > Passeriformes > Sylviidae > Sylvia > Sylvia atricapilla. The sequence continues at coordinate 63,405 of NC_089151.1, forward strand.
GGAACATGGTCAAGCGATCAATTCCCATGCCCCAGCCAGCTGTAGGAGGAAGACCATACTCCAGTGCGGTGCAGAAGTTTTCATCAATAAACATGGCTTCATCATCACCTGCAGCTTTTGCCTAAATGAGGTAATTATTAGGAAAAAGAGAGTTGTACAGAGCTAGACAGTGTCACTCCTGCCAGCTCCTACCAAGAAGGAAAGAATGCTGCCATTTGTAGCAAGCAACCATGTAACTCATGAAACCAAACCCCGATAGAGCTGTGCAGATGAGTAACAGAGAAAGAAACCTCAGCACACAGAGAACTCTGCAGGGCCTTTGTACAGGTGCTCCCAAAATAGCTCTAGACTCAGTTCCTTTCTGAACTGTTAGTCTCCTGTCTTGGCCAAGGCCCAGGCTCTACTTCAGTAAAAGCCATCTTTCAGAGCCATATGGCGGCCGATGGCAGTAGAATGAAATGCTTTCAAAGTCTTACGAGGTTCTTTATTGATAGCAACTCCCCTGTCAATGACTGCAGAAACAACAAAGAAGCATAACTGGTTGAATCATCAGTAGCTGCTCCACAAATAGCGGCTGATTTTTCCTCTTAAGTAGAAAGACTAAAAAACCCTACACTGAGATGGTAACTAATGCACCTGACCATGACAGCCTCCAAGGGATAAAAGCTGTAATAACAAAAACACAGATTAGCCAACCATCTGAAATTTTAAAAATGCCAAAATTAAGTGTCAAAACAACAGCAAACATTTTTGCTCACAAGTTCAAGGAAGACTTTGCAAAGACTGCTATGGCAAATTTTTCTCCCTCAAATCCTGAAATGCAAACTGTCATCCTTCATCTCAGTCTCCACCTAACATTAAACTTTAAGGCTAATTATCATTTTATACATATAATCACATGTCTGCAAAGTCTGGCTATAGTTTTAAGAGAACTGCAGCAAGCATACATACAACAGACCAAAAATTAACAATACCTGTAATGTTATCTATCAGTTCTGACTGAATATTTTGAAATTTACTATCTAAAGTTAGTTAACGTAAATCTATTTTCCTGGCTTTGACAATTGTTTAAACCTCTCAGGCACTGTGAAGCCATTAGAAAGAACAGGAAGATCAGGAACTCTGTTTTTGTAGACCACATCATTTGACCTCAGTCATGTGTGGCCAAGCATGCACTCATGGATGTGTATACCAAATTAGTAACAAAATTAGTTTCAGTCACTCCTTTTCGAGGCTTACATAGAGAAATCTAGTATTACAAATCTTCAAGCCTAATAGTTCCAAATGTGCACCCCTATCCTGTGACTCCACCTAAAATACTAGTACTCTGTTCAGGAAATTAAGGTATTTCTTACACACCATTCAAAAATTTACTTAAGAACCTATAAGTATAATGTTGCATGACTACAGAAATACCTGAGGGGAAAAAAAAAAAAAAAAAAACAAACAACCAAAAAAAAAAACCCTTTCAAACTGCGAAAGACAAAGAAAACTTTTTGCACATTTGTGTTTTTCCAGATTAGTGCTTTGGGTGGAATAAAATGGAAGATATTCCAAAACAAAGTTGCACTAAAAAACCTGATCAACAGCAGTGTTTGATCTTGTTTACCTTAAAGAGCAAGGTTCCTATAAAAGGGATTGAATTCATGACAGGCTTTCACTTGAATGAGAAAGACTCGCTCAAAATAGTAACAACACTTTTCAGCAGTAGGTACTAATGACAGATTTCGGACAGACATAGGAAATACTCTTTGCTTACATGCCTGTATTACATTCACGATCAGCAAGACACCATACCTTGGCCTGATCTTCAAACAGTTGACGCTGCCGGAAAGGATCATTAAGTTCTGTGTACGCATTACACACTTCCTTCTTCATTACAAAGAGTTCAAAGCGTTCTGTTAGTCCCGGAAGAGAGCGATGCCTATGTGAAGCAGATAAAACAAACATACCTTAAAATAATCATACTTATAGAAGCAAACAGCACATACATTACTTAGGGGCATTATTCACACTTAGCACTAACAGCTGACAAAATTTCAAAGTACTAAGCATTGACACACCTCTTCCCTGAATGATGGGTTTCACAGCTCAGGAACCAACGTCTATCTTGGTTTGCGTTAGAATTCCCAAACTAGTACACAACAACATCAAAATCTCTTTTCACATAGGCAACTTTTTTTTTTTCCCCAAATAATAATAAAGTAAAATGTTTGAGTTATGCACTGACTCTGTGTCATATTCTTACCATTTGGCAAGCGGACTCATGACCTGTGGGTGATCACAGATGAATGTGGGGTTGATACAAGTGACTTCCAGGAATTCACCAACTAACTGGGAAAACAGAAGTGAAACAATTACGCAGTGTACAATTACGCACTTTCCCAGCACTGCCTTCACCAAGCACCCTAATTCCCTCTCTTCCACTACTGAAGAGGGTACAAAAATCTGCAGTTTCCGAAGTATTTCTGGTTATAGTAACGTCTTCATCAACAGAGTGTGTGTCCTAGTCAGGTAAGGAAAAACGACACAGCGAAAACAGTATAGTAATTCAATTTGCACATTACAGTAAGGGCAAATAGGAAAAGCATCAAAAGAACAGCTATCAGACAATATTTGGATACAAAGGAATACAGCTGATAGAACTGTATAGGGTACTCCTACCCTTTTGGTCGACATATAGATGCACAAATCTCACAGACAAAACTGACCTAAGATAAAGCAAATCTGTTTTAACCACAAGAGATCAGCTTGTGTTTTTCTTTAATCCAACTAAAATCCCCTAGTGCTCAAGTTAAGCAGACATAAGTGAACTACATTTTGGTGTAGATGACATGAGGAAAGATTTTGACAGGAAGTTTTCTCACTGTAATACAGCAACAGCAGAAGTGCATTGCAGCATGTTTTTCCTGGTGCTGCTAAACCTTTTCTTCTAAGAGACTTCTGTCGATACAGAGATCCTCAAAGACATTAGGATTACAAAAATAGTGCCTTTACTTACTTTGTCAAGAAGCCTGGCTGTTGTCCTAGGAGGTGGACATTCAACATTTCTCTCCACACAAAGGTTATCAAAGAACCTGCGAGTTTCTGAAATTGCAGACAAAAATTAGAACAGGCATCCCAACAACCATTTTTTGTTTTTATTAGATCCTTCAACCTTTCTTTGAGTGACTTCTAAGATCTCAGACATCATGGAAAACATGAGCTTAAATGTCAGTCTACAGAAATAGCGTTTGGTTTTATTTGTTGACAGCAAAATAGTAGTTATTTTATACTTCAAAAATTTGACAACAGTTAAGCACACACCACATAATTGCTGGACATTATTATTTGGGGGCTTGTGGGGAGAGAGGAGGGAACTGGGGGGAAAACTATAAATTATATTAATTTGTTTCCTTATGTCTCTCAATTCCAGGAATAAAATAGCACATAATTACATTTTTAAGAAAGCCCCAAATAATCACACACCCAAGTTACAATGACAGGCACGGAAATTCAACTGCACAAGAGAGAATAAATAAGAAGCAACAAGCTGGATCTCTTCAACAGATCAAGAACCCCCAACATCAAGCCTCTGGAGTATATCCTTTCACATGTACTCAACAAAGAAAGAGGCAAAAGAGTCAGATCCTGCCTAAGATGGCAAGGTATGAAGACTTCTTTCTGAACTCAGGTAAACCAACAAAACCAGAGAAAAGAAATCCCATGTGTCAGTACTACTTCAAAAAAAGCATCTGGCACACTGCAGCCTGAGAACCTGCAGCCTTTTGCCTACTTTCTGTTAATGAAGAATTATAGGACATTCAGACTCAGCATCTAACCTTCAGTTTCAAAACACTCAGTTGATGGAAACTGCACTCCTAGGACCTTTTCCAGATCATACACCATGCTAATTCGCCGGAAGGGAGGAGTAAAATCTATCTCATAGGCCTGTCCATCTTGACCATCTGGATGGTAAGTAATCTTGTAACTCCCAGTAATATGTTTCACCATCCCTACAAAAAGAATGTGAGGTTTAGAAGAGTATGCTACATAACAACCAATTCTTCCAGAGACTCTTACTAATTTTTTAATAATATTTCATACTTCACCTGAAAGCAACTTCTCTGTAATTTCCATTAAGTCATGGTAGTCTGCATAAGCCATATAAAATTCACAAGTTGTGAACTCAGGGTTGTGAGTCAAATCAATTCCTTCATTCCGGAACTGACGCCCAATTTCATATACCCTGTCCAGACCACCGACCACCAACATCTAAACAAAATGAAATTCCAGTAAATACAGTTTCTCGAAAGAACCTAAGAGAGCCCAAACACATGCAGCTGCAACACAACCTTACAAATCTCATTCATGAGACAAGCCCATCTTTCTTCAAAAATCATCCCCATTTTAGCTACATTTACTTTTTTTAATACAGTTTGAAGAATATAGGCTTAGCCATGAAAGGCTTGCATTTTACCTTATGGTAAAGTTCTGGAGCAATTCTCATATATAAATTCATATCCAGTTCATTGTGGTATGTGATAAATGGTTTTGCCACAGCTCCGCCCGGAATTACATTCATCATAGGAGTTTCAACCTGCAACAAAAAAAACCAAAAAAACAAACCAAAATAAAACAAAAAAAAACTACCAACGTTTTCATGACATCCGTTTCTAAACCAGAAACACACGTATCAAACAAGCAAACCAACCAGAACACCTAGTTTTGATGAAAAATCTGTATTTCACTTATTGTTCAGCATTTCAGTGTATAAAAACAATTCTGAACTAAAGTCCACTGAACAAAACTGCACTTTTTCCATGCAGTCAATGATAACAAATTACTTAATTCATCTGCCCTGAACAGTCATTCGTATTTACTGCAAATGTGAACCTCCTGGGTTGATGTTATCAAAGCTGGGAACAGTGCTGTGGCATTATCACAAAGTCCTTTCTCTACACTGCAGAAAATTAAATTCAACAAGGCCAAGTGCAGTTTCCTACACCTACGTCAACACAATCCAATTCTGCCTACAGGACGCAGAAATGGCTTTTATCTCCAGAGGCAAAACAGCATTGCAAAAACATTGTTTTCACCCTAATTTACTGAAATGTGAAAAGGACATCAGTAGCTTGGAGTATTACCTAGACAAAAGGTTCCCAAGCCATAAACTTACCTACTGATGAATAATCTTAACTTTACAAGAAAGGAAAGCAATTGCTCCTGTTACATTAAGCTGATAAAATACAACATGCTGAGGCAATTATTGCCCATTCTGTAAGTACTTTGTATATGAGCCTGAATATAAAACATCCCTGAGGTTAAGAAGTTGTAAACACATTCAGTATGCAGAGAGAGGCAAACACTGATGCCTTACCTCAAGAAAGCCCAACTCATCTAGAAAGCTACGAAGGTAAGTGATGATCTTTGCACGAGTTATAAATTTCTGTCTCACATAATCATTAAGAATTAAATCCAAGTATCTCTGACGATATCTCGTTTCCTGAAAAGAATATGTATCTTTAGAACAAACTAGATAAAATGTCATGCCAAAGGAAAAAATACCAAAACAAAACTAATATTCCTTTGTTGACTGATAGTACCAGCAGGCAACAAACATCATCCATTCAGACTTATCTGTGGCATTCTTGCCCATGGCAGGGGTGCTGGAACTAAATGATCTTCTACGTGCCTTCCAACCCATATCACTCTAGGAACTGTCAAACTGCCTCCAAGACTGACAGGTATAAAAAGTACCTTATCTTTGAGGCCAAAATGAAGATGAGGCAACATGTGCAGGCATGGAGACAAGAGAGTGATTTCATAAGGAATAATACTCAGTTCCCCTTTCCTTGTTTTCCCAGGATTGCCCTCTACACCAATAATGTCCCCACGACGCAGCTTGCTGTTAACACGGAAATATTCTTCCTCGGATTTGTAGAGGCTGTAATTGCAAAACAAATGTAAGCACATTTGTTTAAAATTCAATATTCCAAACTGTCCTCAAGTGTCTCACAAGACAAAATCCATTAAAAAAATATACAGAAGTTATTTAAAACGAAGACAACCACAACATCTGAAGCAAAACATTACTTGGCTGCCTAAGCCAAACCACAGATGAAATGAAATACTCATATACAGATATCTAGACCCTAGAATGCAATGCAGTTTAGAATGCTACTGGGAATACCTCAATTTACCTGGAATTTGCCATGACCTGCAACTTGACTCCTTCACCGCGAAGATCATAGAAAATCAGTTTCCCTCCAGCAGCACGCTTTGCATGGATTCGACCTAAATATCAGAGTATGCTAGACGTCAGGAAAAGTTCCGAGCAGAAAGGATACAGAGGCAAAAGCCACAGTAACTATCACTTAGAATCATCAGCTCTGAACTATTCACTATGTGAAAGAGAAGCAGTTAAATCTCAAAATGAAAACTAGTGCAAAAAAGCTAAAAACTCTGGGTCCTGGAACCCATGTTACCACCTGATCTTATAGTTGCAAGGGATGTTGCACAGGTCCACTCAGTCTGAAGGATACATCCTGAATAGTTTAACTGCTACAAGGATTCATGGCTGAGTAAGAGATCAGCAAAACTCAAAAAAGACCAACCCATCAACAAAAGCAGCTAAGACTGCTAAGATACATTCTTTTGTACCCCAGATAAACTTTTACCTGCAACTCTCACTGTAATGTTTGTCAGGTGATCTCCTGGCTGCAGGTGACTGTACTTGTCTATAAAATCCGAGAGAGATAAGTCAACATGGAACTTGTGGGGATAGGGATCTTCACTGGAGCCCTTAAGCTGTTGGACTGCATGGCTACGGATCTTGTAGTATTGCTGTCACCAGAAACAAACAAAATCAAATTATTTTATTAGGATCTGAAAATGTGTTACAGCCTGTGAATTAAGATGCAGCTGCCCTAATGTAGGAATATACATCTCTCCCCTTTCAGCCATTTAATTACCCATGAATAAAAAAATCAAATGCAAGTCAGTACATTTATTCCCAGAACATCCAATAGGCATGGGACCAGATGCTCACATTTGGATCCAAGCTCTCCTCATCAGTACCAACATTATCTTCAGAAGTAAAGGAAGGCTTATTTAAATGCTTTTCACTTTGCTCTTTCTGCTTTGCTTCTTTTTCAGCTGTTTTTCTCTCAGCCTTTAAACGTCTCTTCAGCTCACTACAAAAGAGAAGGAAACCGGATGCAGCTAGTTCTCTAATACTTCTACAGGGAAACGACTGGCAGGATTTTGCCAAAATCTAACTGTTCATTAACAAATAATTCTGTCACTTCTCTTACTTTTCCCAATAGTCAAAATAATTCTTAAACATGTTTAATGATTTTCTACTTTGAACTCCTTCAGTTCATCCCCTATAATACAATCACCCAGAGAAAGCGAAAGCGAAATTAAACGTAGTTTAGACAAGACCTTGAGGACGCATGCCTACGTGCTCAAGGACTTGACACACTCCGTTTCATCCGAAAGAGTCTACAACCCTACGCAGCGTGTAAGTGAAAAAAAGGCAAACTTCTCCCGAAGTAACGTAGGGTTCCCGAAGTCACCTTCGCGAACCAGCCTATTCCCCCCATGGCCCTCAGGCTCCCGCCGCGCTCTTGACCGCGCCTTCCACAACTCCATAAGGAAAGAAGCGGGCCAAGCCAGACGCAAAGCACCGACCTGCTTTGGTCATGAAGCGCCTGCTGCCATCGGAGCGCGGGCGCGGCCCTCCAGACCCAGCTGCGGAGCCGCGCAGCCCCGCGGCTCAGCATGGCGCTCCGACGGGCGCCTTGACGGAGACACGCACCGGGTCAGCTGGACACACACCTACACCTTCACCTCCCCGGCCCGGCCTAGCCCGGCCCCACCTGACCACTCGCCCACCCTCACTTTTTGCTGATGTGCGACTCAATCTCCGCCGCGTTGCATTCGCCCGCCGCTGCCTCCATCTCCCCGCTGTCGCCACCGCCCTTCCGCCCTTGCACGCCTGCGCACGGGGCGATGGCGGCGATGGCGGTGGGCGGGGCTAGGGCGGCCATGGCGGGGGGCCAGGCCGAGGCGGCGCGGTCCCGATCGCTGTTCCTGTGGGATGACGGGCGTCCTATGCGTTTCTACCTGCGGCCCGGCCTGGCCAAGCTGCGCCTGGCGCCCCTAGTGCTGGCGGGCGGCGGGAGGCTGTGCCGGGTTCAAGAGCCGGGGGCCGTGCTCCTGGTGCAGCCCGGCGAGGCGGCTCCCGACGGGGCCGTCTCAACTGAGTACGTGACGGAGTGCGTGGAGCGCAATCAGCGGCTGCCGCTGGAGTCATTCCTGCTGGCCGCCCGCGGTCGCCTGGCCTTCACGGAGGCAGAGGATGCGGCGCTGCTCCAGGCGGTGCGCGGCCAGGGCACGGTGCGGGTGAGCGGCCGTGCGCTGTGGATAGAGCTGGAGCGGAGCGGCCTGACGCGGCACAGCTGGCAGGCCATGCGTGACCGCTACCTGCGGCACCTGCGGCCGCGGCTCTGGGGTGAGCGGGGGCAACAGCGGGCGTAGGGTGGCTAGGGGCCGTGGTGTCGGCGACGAGCGTGGGTCCGGGCCCCGCTGAGGCCCGGCAGACGATGCCCGCGTGTTTCCACAGAGCCCCCGCAGACGGAGGATCCCACACAGATCAAGGGTCTGTTCGCGGCAGCTAATCGGGAGTTCGAAAGCACGGAGGTGAGCGACCGGGGCCAGGCTGGGGAGCAGCAGTGCTCGGAGCAGGCCTTTCCCCCGTGCCACAGATGGCACAACAGAAACACATGATTAACACATGAAATGAGTTGGCACCGCGATGTCCCTTCTGCTGTGGGTAAACTTCCTGCGAGCTGTTACCTATGTGGTTTGCGATAAATGGTGCCTCACTGGTGCATTTTTTCTTGATTCCTTGTCTAAGTTAACGTGAGGAGGTTTATGTTATGGGGGTTGTCACGTTAAAAGCTGTATTGGCAAATGGAAGTTGTCCTTTCACCTCGGGCAACAAACATTCCTACTGTTGCATCAACACTTACTTTTGCCTTTTATGCTTAGTTTGTTCAAATTTTTCCTTATAGATCATGCATTTCTGGGATCATGTCCAGCCTCATTAACAGATACGGCTTTGCTTCATTCACTAACTTTTACTATGCTTAGTAATTTCTGAGGTTTTAATATACTCTAGAGTCAAAGGTGGTTGGTTGCAGTGGTAAAAGATTTGCCAAAAAATACCGTGTCTAATTGGTGATTCCACTTTTCTTGCTGTTAGTCAGAAAGTGACTCTTCGGATGTTGCAGAACTATCTACACAAGATGAAGTGGAAAGGTCCCCAGGAGAAACAGCATCCGATCTGAAAACTGGGCCAAAGGACTCTGCTTTCCCTGATGTTCCGTTACAAAGGCAAGAAGGACCAAAAAGCACTTGTTCTTCTTCCAATGTGGTGGGAGAGGTAGTAAAAACTATGGAGCACTTCATGGAGAAGTTTGCTGTGGACCTGTTCACTGTAACACAGGCCTTTCTGAAAAACAGTGGTGACATGGAGGCTACTTCATACTTTCTGCAGACAGGGCAGCGCTTGGATGGGTACCCTGTATGGAGCAGAGAGGATGATTTAGAATTGCAAAAGGATGATGAACATGTCAGAAATAAGCTGATAGCCAAATTTGGAGCTGAAAATGTAGCAAAGCGCATCCTGTTTAGAGAGAGTTGACAAGAGGACATTACTGATTCAGTACAACTGCATGAATTTAATAGTCATTTTAGAAATGCAGTGGAAAATTTGATCCAAGTTCTGAACTTTCAGGAACGCTTTAAAGTAATTTTTTGTATTAAAAGGCCTATTTTGCATCTCTACAGATCTAAGAGAAGCAGCTGCTTTAATCCAAACACAGTAACGCTTGTACCAGGCTGTATATTCTAGTTGGGAAAAGTACACCAGTTTTCAGGGCTATGAGTAATAGCTGAAGTAGGAAATGAAAGTGGAGAGAATGATCAGAGGTTGTGTATCTATCACCTAAATTGTGTTTGAGAGAGAACATCATTGCTGAGGATACAGTCATAATATAAAAAACTCGTTACTTTTAGCTGAAATTGTGCTCTGGTCACTTTTTTTAATATTATTTGAAGTGAGTCCTAAAATTCTGGCATTCTTTTGGTATAAATTTCCGTTCTTTGGAAATAAAATGGGCTGGTAAAGGCAAAGATTATTTTTTGGTTTTGTTTTGTGGGGTTTGTTGTCTGTTTGTTTGTACCTCTCTAAAGAGTTAACGTTTTGGGTTTTTAGCATATTGTACTGGGGCACTCAGAAAATTAAGGTAAATTGGGAAATGGCTGATGTTAAGCCACATTAAAATTATACTGAAAATAAAAACCAATATAATGACACTGCCGTTTCAGGAAGCCACTGCAACACCTACAGATTATTGCTAAAACAGCACTATGCGGTGTTTCACTGGACTGAAAAAGTGAGATTTGGCATAGTCATGCTATTCAGACTTTGAAGATTTTGAGATTCGTGTGGAAGCCAGACAAGCACTTAATGAGAGAGGGCAAGACAACATAGCAAATAAAGTAATAATTTTTTTTTTTCTAAATTAGAAATGTTACCCTGTTACCCTCTTGGTTTGAAATCCAAGTTTTGCTGATGACCAGGTTCATGAACAGGAGACCTGTCACCTCTTGCAGCTGAAAACTCCCATTCTAGCTTGGACTGTGTACACATCTCAGCAGCACCATAGTGTTGCAATGGTCTTGTTTAAGAAAACTGCAGAATTCAAAGTAAGAGGTAGAACACATTAAATAGCTGCAATACAAAATGGTCAAATTTACTATATCTTTTATAATTCTCAGCGACAGTTATTTTAAGAGCGAGTTTGTCACATTGAGGCAGTTAGTCTAAGGTGCAGTGCAAACTTCTGAGTCCACAGACAATGTTTTTGCCTTTGCAGAGCTGTGTGGACACATTATCTAATGCTGAGAATGTTGCCATGTGTGCTTGGTGCACTCAGTAGGTGTTGGAACTAAGACCACAGTTCACTCAAGGTTGCCCTCTTTCATCTGTTACGAATTCCTGAAAGGCACAGCTTCACTTGTTTGTGATATCCACAGATATCACTTGTTTGTGAATGCACATAGGTCTAGGTCTCTTTTACCAGGTAAAAACCTGGAGCACCCAGAGATCACACCATATTGTATGGTTCTACTTCTGATTCTGTCTTTTCCCATGATAAAAATCCTTGTTTTCTGTGCTTTGTCTTACCTACAACACAGTTACGCTCCTTTCAACATGCCAGAGACAGTTTGGTATTCCATATTCCTATCACGTTCCTGCACTATCACAAAAGGTCAGAAAGGTTATTTTTGTAGCTCAAAGAAATTTCTTTCTGTTATTGCCTGGAGCAGCAATATTTGTATACCTGGTAAAGTGAGCAAAGTGGCAATGCACATGCAAGGACTTTGAGTTAAAGACAATTTTATAGTCAGAAATTCTGGGTCTGCAAACTATTGGCAATTTGGGTATTTCCTACTTGCTTCCTTTCAGAGTTTGCCAGCATTCATCAAAATCAATTAATTTCTGTGCTTTCATTACTAGAGTTACCAATGAAAAACTGATTGTATGCACCAGTTTGAAGAGCAACAGACAGGAATACCACAAAGTCAGCTTTTAAATGTCCTTTTGACTGGAGACTTCTGCATCTTACATTTCATTGGTATAAAAACAGAGTTTACTTTTCTAAACTTGTACAATGTAAACTTAATGTTTGTTTCTGAACAGACTTCTGTGATCTTTATTGCATATGCCAAAGGACGTAGTCATAGTTTTACGTCTCAGCAGCAGCAGCTTGAGATTTTGAGGGTTTTTTGTTGAAGTTTTTTTACCTCCTCCAAAAAGTATTTGAAGTTATCTTTACCTGCATCAAGAGAACTTTAAATTTCCATGTGACCAGACTGGCAGCAGACTTTGGTGTTTCCAGAAAAAAGGAAAATCTTACCAGTTGTTGTGTTGAGGAAGCATACCTGAAGAACTGTAATAAAGATATACTGAAATCAACAATCTTGCGTTTTCTCTGATGAGCTTAGGAAGCAGAAGTGAAAGTAATTTTCAAGACAGTACATAAGGGCAATGCATCATATGTTACTTTTATGACATCTTTTTACTGACTGGAAACACTGAAGGTTTTCTTGGGGGTAAACACTTGATACACAGAATTGACTGCATCCACTGAAAATAAATATTCATAATAAAACTTAAGCCACTGAAGCTGACATTGGTTAATGTAGAGATAATTAGCAATGTACTGCAAAGAACTTGTTTTTGCTCAGAATCCAGCTTCTTGGCACTTAAAGTAGAAAGCTCTTTACTGTAACTTCAGTAAGAATGAGCTTTCAGCTGCTTTTAGCTGAATATGTTAAGGTCTGTTTTAAAGAGACTATAAAGAAAAACTGGCTGTGTGTTCCTGTGGCACAGTGCAACTCTCACTTCTCTATGTCAGCTTGCCTGCCCTAAATTTGCATAAACACAGTGGTAAAGGAAGATACCTTGCTTTCAGTGAACTTACTCCAATGATGCCAGTGCTGCCTGCTCAGCATGGATTTTGTCTTTCAGAAAGATTCCTAGTAATGACTACTATTTCCATAATACAATACCCCACCATTTTCAGAGATTAGGAGTTTAGCTCTAGGAATGCAGATACCCATATTGGTAAGGTAGTCAGTGTTCTGTAGATGCCATTTAGAGGGACTCCATAGTTTTACACATGAAAGAGGATATTCAGCAATAGGTATCTGTAGGCATTCACTCCTCCCCAAATCTGGTAGCAAGTTTTTCTCCTTGTCTTCTGGAACACTTAAAACCAGGTGAAAACAATTCTGTTGTTCTGATTTGAGTTATATGTTCCCATTGGAGGTGGGAGAATGGCATAGTCCATTAAATATTTTTTTGTGCTCCAAGACAAGGAATACTCTCACCAAATATTTCAGTAGGAACCTGATCTTCTCTTGGTTTCTTCAATCCACTCCCATTAACCTATCTTCTCGGTTTCAGTATTTATGCCAATGAAATCTGTGTCTTTACCTTGTCTTTAGGATCTCAACCTTCACATAAATTCTTCTGTCACCCATGTGAACAGTGGGAATTCCCAGGAAAACAACTGTTCTTGGGTTTGAAAGCTAGAAGACAGATTTATTTCAGCTAAAAAATAAATGGATTCACATGATCCCAGGAATGGTTTCCCACATGAAAACTCAGGAGGTTTTATTTTCAGCAATAGCTGGTTTATTCGATTTTCCCATTATACAGTAAGTGAACACAAAAATTTCCCCACCTTTGCCACCAAGGTGGGATACTCAGGCACGTGAATGGAGCAAAAGGAAAACTGGACTTGAAAATTCAACCATTCAAAGAAAAAAAACCCAAAAAGCCCCCAAACCCAGCATCTTTCCAGAAACCAAATGTCTGGTCATCCTTGTGTCTTTTCTGGCACTACATATCCTGTGTGGCAGTGCGTCAAGTAATGTTTTCTTTATTCAGCTTCCTTTTATATTTCCTCATTCTTCACAGTGCAATAGCTTCATGTAGTTTCCCTAGTCTTCAGCTGTTGTCTGTGGGGGTTTGAGCTTCTGCTATCTGGTCCTACTCCTTTTCCATTCTGTATGCTCCAACCTAACCATAATTAATTTGGAAAACAAACTTGCATTACTTTAGCCTCCATTGTGGCTGAATCTCCAGGGGTGTTGGAGAGTGACCCTGTGCTGCTCAGAGCTCTCCTGAATGCAGTCAGGGTTCTTGTACCACTTGTTCTTGCATCCATGCACATCCATGCATACACTGCTATACTTCTATGCCTGAACCTTTCTCCTCTTTTGTGCTAGTGAACACTCTTGTTCTAGTTCAGCCCTCTGCAGCTTTCAGAGAGTAGGTGTAGAGATCAGCTTTTCTGCCTTCAAAATTTGATACTCAGAGGAGTTGTGGGCAAACAAAAGATCCAAAGACATATTTTTTTGCTCTTCTTCAGACTGAACAAGCCGGTAGCCCAGCAAATCCATTGCATCTTTGCACACATTTTGCACTTTTTCTATTTTCTGGAACGGAAGTGTCTTTCTCCAGGCCTGTGAAACTCTCAGTGCATCTCTTGACCCAATATCAAAGGCCTGTGCCCCATGACCCTTCCCATGGGTGATGTTGTGGATCCAATTCTGAAGCTCAGGTGTGAAATAGAGTTCTGCAAACCTGTACATCTGAGCAGCCATTGCAAGCGGGTCTCTGACAATATCTTCATAGCGAACCAGCAGATACCGGTCTTTCAGGAAGCTTGGAGCGGCCTGACTTCCTGCCTTGTATATCTCAACATGGCTTTTGCAGATGACTTGCATTGTGTTGTAGGGCCCCATTTCTCCCTTTGTCTTCTGAGACCCCACAACAATGTTACTGTCGCGTTTCAGGTCTGCCATTGTATTCTCTCGGGACCTGAACACAGCCCGAGGATCACGTACCAAGTGAATGATTTTGAGGTTCAGGGATGGATCGGTGAGAAGGGGATAGAGAACTTTCAGGTCAAAGAATCGAACCTCCTTGATGGCAATATGGCTATACGTTTTACAAGCTTCCTCCACTTTGCTGAATGGGTACTTTCCACAGATTGTTTTGCAATTGCCTTCAGTGATTATGTCACTGCGACTGAATGAGTCACAGGCAGGCGGGGAGCACAAGGCTCGGCTTGTCTCCCACTTAAATAAATCAGACTTTTTCTTCTGGCTAGACATGTAAGCATCAAACACAGACATGTCACACAGAAAGACTGACCTGACTAAGTCCCGCACTGCCATGTGTAAGACTTTGGCACTGTTCTTGTACATCTTGACCCAAACGTGCCATGCAGGTTCCATCAGGTAAAAGACACTGGGGTGCTGGCTGAAGAGTTGTCCAGTGAAGGAGGATCCTGAGCGCCAGGAGGAAAGAATGAGGATATGGACAGGAGAAGGTTTTTCTTCCATGTGGGCATTGTTTCTGCAGGGTAGGAAGTGGAGCAGAAGGAAGGTCAGAACTACCAGAATGAGGAGCACCTGAACTCTTCTAAACTTCACCATGATTGCAAAGGACCTGCAGAGACAGAGAAGTTTCAGCATCACAAGATGATGAAAAAGGCAGGATGTGGTGCATCTGGCTCCCGTGCATCTCTCTGCAGGCACAGGGTTTTGGAAAACTGTCACACTACTAGTGACACTGTGGAAACCACCGCACAAGGCGTCTTTGCAAAGGACATAAGTACTGCAGGGCTGAAGGTTTTTTGCAGCAAAACCACTGTTTGTCAGTAATCCATTCTAATATAGTCTTAGAAGATACTGAAAAGCTTGTGTGCACTTTTATCAAAGTTTAAGAGCTAGTTGAGTGCACTGAAGTAAGTCAGTACACACAAATGTGTACTTCATGTACGTAATCTCTGCAAATGATCCTGGCAATTTTTATGAAGGAAAGATGCAAAACCTTGCTTTTTGTGGAGAATTCAACAGTTGCACATTTTACTTTTAAACACCTACTCTGACCAATATTTACAATTATTATTTATGCCAAAATGCTGTAAACATACAATGTAGGTTTCCTTTTGTTTTGATTATACTCCTTTTGAAATTTCAGGAAACGTTTATTGTCACCACAGGCAAAACTTCACATACAAAAGAAAGAAGCTTGGCACTGTAATAAATCCAACAACAACAGCATCTCCTCTACAGACAGAGCTTTGTAGGCAATTTAGCTAGAAAGACCCATCTTTGTGTAGGCAGGCTTAGCTGCTTACCTGCCCTACTAACTCACTTCTTAGCCTAACTTCTTTTTAAAGACTGTCACCTTCTATCCCTCTCTCCCTCCAACCCCACTCATCCTGTAGGCCTTTTATGAGAAGACATACAATAGAATGTGCTAGTTGAACTCAAAGGTCTGCCCAAAGCTGGCTCCTTGTTTCATACGCTAAATCTCTCTTCTGCCTGTGGAGAATGACTGAATTATTGGAAAATGTCTAATAATTTTCATGCCACTGGAGTCATGGCATGAAAATGCCACAGGAAGAATTCATATCCTGAATACCAGCTGGCACAGGAATCTACAGAAAGTACACCGCTGAAGATGGGATCTGAGGCAGAGAGAATTCATTACATTTTTTTAAAGTACATTAAAGCGCACATTGCCAATTACTCCTGTCTTGTGTGCTCTCCTTCCGCCCCCCAGCAGTGCCTGACTGTGCCTCAAATACAGGCTGGGTGTCCGCAGCATGGGCCGCCCCTGGGGACAGGCTCCTTGGGCAGCACTGAAGCCCAGGCAGCATGGACTGCTCCCCATCACCACCCCACCCCCAAGGTTGGCAGTTTAGCTGTGCCGCAGTGGAGACAGACCTCTCTTGCTAGTGCAAATGCTTTATATTTTCCAAGGTGAACTAAAATTGAAAACACTCTCTGGTTCCTGGTCATGGTCAGTGCTTCCAAGGAAATGCACAGCAAGACAGGGCAGAGAGAGCAGGACCTTTAGGGCAGGATGTTAATCCTGGACAGCATCTGAGCCCAGGCT
This sequence comes from Sylvia atricapilla, assembly GCF_009819655.1. Lineage (NCBI taxonomy): Eukaryota > Metazoa > Chordata > Aves > Passeriformes > Sylviidae > Sylvia > Sylvia atricapilla. Next base: position 79,942 of record NC_089151.1, read on the forward strand.
CTTACAGCTTTGTGCACTGCTTTTGTGCAGTCTACAATTGCACGACACTCAAGCAGTTATGCCCATGTAGAGCAGGAGCCCCCCTGCTCAAGCAGCAGAGGTATAAAATGACTCAGCCAGCTGCAATGCAGACAGTGCTTCCCCGCTACATGCTTGCCATGTCATCTGGGTCCACAGTGATTATGAATATTCCCAAAGTTTCCCTAACCTCCTTCTTATGCCCTGCCTCAATTTTCCTCTGCAGCAAAGCTTTTAGATGAATTTGCACGGGGTCCCTCCTCCCATGACTGCAGTTCCTCTACTAATGATGTTTTAGACTGTTTCACATACAGTCACTGCTGCTAACCAATGAGGAACAGTACTAATCTGTGCCTCCAACATGCTTGCATAAATTGTCTTGTTTATCTAAGTTACCTTCTGTGCATTTGTGTTGAGCTTAGGGTTTATAAGGCAGCAATTATAATTTCTCAGACTAAGAAAAATACCAGCCCGATGGGTAAGTCTGTTTGTTGTCAACAGGTGCTACTACAATATGGATTTTACTTTAGTAATGTTTTGCAAGGATGGGGCGGTGCATTTAGTGAGGGACCACATCATTCTTGTCTCCTGGACAAAAAGCTCTCTGATTTTTTTTGGTTACACAAATGGCCTGTAGTGTTCAGGTCTGAATAGGAGCTGAATCAGGTTGCTATTTGGATCAACCCTAGGAAGAGCTGCAAACAAAGACTGTTGTAAAAATAAGCAATATATCAGCTTCTTCCGTCCAAATGAATACCAGCAGTGTTTATCAGAAGTCCTGGCTTCCAAATGAACTTTGATGATATCACTTCCATCTGGCACCATTAATATTGTTATTCTAACTCCTGACAGAGCTCCTGGAATATATCCAGAAGCTATGAATTGAGAAAAACTCTCTTGAGCAGACATGAACAAAGGCATGAAGGTAGATACCCAGGCAGATTTAAAACCACAGAAATAATTGTTTCTTTGGAAACCTACATGTGAATTGCCTGAGTATGAGAATGGAATATTTCTTTTTTTCCAGGAAGCAAGAGTATACTTTTATCTTGAATGAAATCAGGGTGGGATAGCTGGATGTTTTAGACATTTCACAGTCACTGCTTTTGATAGAAATGACCTCACGTGAGACCATAGTTTCAACAGCTTCTTCACTCATATAAGACATAGTGGTAATTGTTGCCATCAGAAGTCTGTTCCACAGAGAGTGGAAGGACTGAAATGTATTGTGTGCCTGATAAAGAGGAATGAAAGAGGAGCATCATACTATACTATCTATGATACATTCCCTAATATGAGAAAAATACTAATTTAATCACCTTATTTTTCACCACTGTATTTCTCAATCATGGGAGCTGAGACGTTTCTAAACGGAGGTCTCTAGCTTAACCACATTTTCTCTACAGCAAACACTCAGAGTCACCAGTGACTGAGTTAATGTCATACCAAAAATGGAAATATGAAGTCCTCAGAGAGCTGCCAAGTATAGATCAGCCCAGAATCTCAGTTGCAGAACAAGAAAAGCACATTGTTATTGTATGCTAACAGAGATGACCTAAGATTTGGCTGAGAGCAGAAAGACCTGGAAGAACCTTGGGGCACAAAGAATACAGTATAGAAACTACCAAAAAATACAACAATCCATTGTCAACATGTTAGCGTCTCCCACAGCAAAGGTATGAAAATACTGCCTGAGCAGCTTGTTAGGAAAAAAAAAAAAAAATTAGCAGTGTCTTAGTCTTTTTCAGAAACACACATGGACCTTGGAAAAGCTTGTTCCTGGCAAAGAGCAAGGGTTAGAGAAAGCAGCAAGCAGCCCAAGGGAAATGTACCCATGAAATACACTCAGCACTGGGCGCCATATCCCCAGATTACAGGTTTCTTGAACATGTACATATATCTCTGGTAGGTATGAGACAGTTACAGCCCAAAACCACCTTGTGCCGTGCAAACTAATGCTGAGTGCTCTGCCAGTCTGAGGGAGTTCTCCAGACATGTACAGGTTTCCCATTACTGTAATCATAAAGAGGATCTGGCCCCAAAGAAGCTTCAGTCACTGGTCTTTGATGGCACTGAAGATTGCTCATAGCTTTTTCAAATGCTGCTTCAATTTGGCCTGGTCAGTTTCTGCAGAATTAGAAGTTATCTGCCCATGCAGAAGTGAGCAGCTGGCATGACTGTCACTAGTGGGAAAAGCTGAGCAGGAGCACTGAGAAGACTGTCTGGAGAAGCAGGAACTACCATCTAAGCTGGAGCCAGAGCTTCTGTCCACAGAAAATTGTCACAATTTGCTGGCATCAAGAGCATCCACACTAGATACCAAGAAATGGTTGAAAATCTCACCTTAACAAGTCCTCTTGAAGCAACACCAGACCTGATTCAAGCAAAGTTGCCCTCCCACACATCCACTGCTGTGCTACACACGTCTCCAGACCGTCAGATAGACAACTGTGCATTCGTGTACAGGCGTTCTGCCTTCATTCTGGGGTCTCATATACACATATACTTAGTTCCTACCTACCTGTGCCTGCACCTTCCTGTCCTCTTCATGTACATCCCAGCTATAAGACCGACTGCTCTATACTCCCCGCCTACTTTGATCAGCCTTGAACTAGAAAACTCCACCCTGCACTAAGCACAAAGTACGGAAATGGCAGTCTCTTGCAGGGGTGTGAATGACCAGGTGCTGCTAGTAAAGGGAACAGGGCCAGAAAGTTCATGAAGGAGACTGGGAGATACTTTTAACTCCTATTGCAAGCCCCCCAAAAGACTGCTGCCTGTAGGAGCAGAAACAGGGTTGTCTGTAGAGTGTCAGATCAAAGGACAAACAACTTGCAAGGAGAACCAGCTTGCCCACCATGAGTGCAGAGATAAGGGCATAGTTTCCTACTATTGCTCTGGCTGCTTGTCATCTTGTCAGCAGATGCAGATTCACTTCAAATCTTTTTGACTCTTCTCTGTCTGTACCTTACTTGAATTAAATATTTGGGGGCTGGGAAAGAAAACTGTGTGAAAGGACAAGCTGTGAAAGAAGCAGCTGGACTTGGCCTGTTAATGATTCACAAGGGTGCTGGAGCTGGAAAGGGACTGTGCCAGGTAAGGTAGTGAAACAAAGGAAGCACTGGGCTCAAGAGAAATATTTGCACCCAGAGACAGTTGCTTTGGGTCATTCCTATTCCAGATCTCATAGACTTTGTCACACAGTCTGGAGAGATATAGACCTCTTAATGGTGTCCTCTTTGTGTTACAAGGACCTCACTGCTTCTTTCAGGGCAAGTGGAGTATAGGAGACAGCAAAAGAAAAAATCTGGGCAAGGCTGGTGCTTCCAGCAGGAGGGACAATCTGAATGGGGCATGTTATGAGGGAGGCTAAGAATTAATTCATGCTTGTAATAATATTTTATATAAATATACTAAGCACCTCCCCCCACCTTTGTAAAATTCAGATTGCAAAACCTAAACTCAGGGAGAGACTTCATTTGCATTTGAAGGCACAGAGCAAAGCTCAAATTCAAGGGGGAGACTTCATTTGCACTTGAAGGCACAGGGCGAAGTAACATTTTTTTGGAGCGAGACAAGGAGCGGTCATCACTCCCTGACCAGACACTGATGCCACCTGGACAACATCACCGGACCAGGAGAGAAAGACAAAAGGACTTCCAGTAAGCCCAGGAAGAACTATGCAATGCAAGCCGATAAAGAATAGATAACACCATACCGGACGGCTGAGGAGATTTACATCGCTGGGTCTAGCCTGAGGGCACAAAAACTGTATAAAAATCCAGGCTCCAGCCGCAATTTCTCATGAACAAGGGGAGGACTGTTTGCCAGATAGACTGCTGGTCCGACCTTGTTCACCGGTGCCGAATCCCGGGCTTGGCATCTTTGGTGGTGGACTTTTTATTTCTTTGTAACCAAATTGACTTTAATAAATTTCTTCATATAAAACAATTTGGCTATTTCGCTCATAACAGGCAGGTCACGTTCCCTTTCACTTGTTGCATTGTAAACACAGATCGTCAAGCCCTGGTAACCCTGGGCTGGGAAACAAGGTGAGAAGTTGGCAGTGGTCCAGGTAGGACCCTGTGGAGGATGACACAATGTTTGGTGCAACCTGGATTTCTACTATGTGTTCCCATGCCCTGCACTGACACACAGGATTTACCTGTATGTCCTTAAGTGTTAGAAAACCTTTGTAAAGGCCACACCACTTGAGTGGCTCTTCCTGAAGGATTATTCCTCCCTGGTCAACAGTTGCATGAACAGAGATGTATCAAAACTTGTCTTCCAGCTGTATGTCGTTTGCCCAAGCTATGCTGATCCCTTGGCATCAGTATGTTGGCTTAATGACAGCACTGAATACTACTGTACAGTTATCTTGTCAAGGGGTTGAGCAGATTTTTCTACTTGTTTAGACATCACATTCCAGTTATTTGTCTGAGCTTTCCACAAGGCATCCTCTGTGGTATGAGTGGTTGCACAGAGCACGAGAATATGCTCTTATTTGGATTTGAGATTTGAGGTTTGGAAGCTATAAGGTTGGACTAACCCCATACCCTGTCTTCTGCCATCATCTAGAGGAGATGCCTAGGGAAGAGAACAAGAAAAACACTTCCTTCCTGAAGCCAGGGATCTGGAGTACATGATTCACCTCTCTGAATGGAAATATCCAAAATAAGCTAGTGAGTGATGCCCTGGAAGCTCCTGTTTCTTTCTCTTTGCTGTGACAAGAGTGGGGAGTAATGTCTGTGAGTAGACCCAGAAGCTGTCTAAAATCTATTCAGATCAAGCTTGTCTTTGCATTTATAGCACCTAGACATTTTTCTATTCACTTTTCCAGTCTTGTTTTGAACTTAGATACTTTGGGATCAACAGGATTTCCTGACAATATGGGTACGTTTAGCTGCATGTTGTGAGAACTACTTTCCTCTGCTGTGAACCTTCATAAAAGCACTGTATTTGGTATAATTACAATTTTAATTACAAGAGACACAATGAGTAATTTCTCCCTATTTGCAGTCTTCAAGCTATACAAGTTTTTAATATTTGCTCTTATATGCCCTGAAGAACACAACTCATACCAGGCTGATATTGAAAGCAGGCCATGGTAATCATGCTGCCAAAGTCTCTACCGCTTTCAGGTGTGTGATGGGATAGTTCACATTTTCTGCGTCTGAAAGATATGACACTGGGGAGCTGCTGTAAGAGTCAATGCTGTGACTATGCACTGGTGAATGTTTCCCTTTCAAAGTAAAGGGATTTCAGTTGTTTTCTAGCTTACACTTTTGAAGCTGTAGAGGAAAATGAAAATTTATGGCTCTGCAAGACAGTCTGTGACACAAAGCTACCATGTCACTGCTCACACAAGGGCCATGCATAGTCTCCTTCCTGTGCTGATCAGTGGATTTGAGTACTGCTATACTGTGTTTTAAAATGCACAGGAAAAAAAAAAACCGGCTCTTTGCAGTAAAGAAACTTGACAGTAATCTACAAAAAAAAAAAAAAAAAAAAAAAAAAAAAAAAAAAAAAGTCTCTATGTCATTTGCTCATTACTTACATGGGGATGAAGGCAGCAGAAGGGAACTCTGCTTTCAAAAAAGAGCTTTTTTCAATAGGGATGCTATATACAGTCACCCTGGTTGCTTTAGAAATCGTCATTCATAGAGGATGGAAAGAATGCAGCAGTGAGGGAAGCTCCAGAATGCATAGGAGCAGATGTGTAATGCCTATGCTAAATTCCAGTCAGAGCAAGTTCTTTCTGGGCCAGAGTAGATGTTGCCCCATATGCCTTCCAGAACAAGGAAAAATGAGACAAATTACTGATATGATGCCCTATATGGCAGCATCTCTCCAAGGACAGGCTGGTGTGCCTGTGGCTTTTTTCTTGTGTTTGAGGTAAGTTTTAAAGTTATATTTTTATTTAAAGGCAGTTTGAGATAAGCAGACTTGACTGAATTGGCACACAGGAACCCAAAGTTGTGTTAGGCCAGAGCAAGGATAGTGGCTGACCTTCTCCCTCTCTCACCCTAGCACAGCTGCAGTATCATTTATTGTCTGCATTGTAATATAGCACTCTAGTATCAAGTGGTGGAGAACAGAAAAATGAGAAAACAGGAGAGAAAGAAGGATGTCACATAATACTTTACAAACACATGACAGAAATGGGAAAAATAGTAAGAAAAAAAGTATTTACTCAACTTTTGAATTAATTTCCCTGGTCAACTGCCTTCTTTATGCACATAGGCAGTCTGAAACTGGAAAGAAGCAAAGGAACAGAAGTTGGAGCAGAAAGCTACTTTAGAGTTGAGAGAAACAGCAGCAACAAGCAGACCTGAAGCATGCATAGCCCATGCAATGCACTGGAGTGCAGAAGACCCTGTGCCAGCACCACTTCTGTCAGGTATCCAGGAAATAAGTAATTCAGACTTACTTATTGACAACACCTCTTTGCTTTGGCAAAACTTCAGGGAACACTGACCCAAGACAAATAAGGAAAACGAAGACAATATGAGACAAAACAAAGGGCTGGTATAGATCTGGGCTCCCAGCACTGTAAAAGCCCATGCCAGACAGCCAAACCATGAGGAAGATCCCAGAACTTCTGCCCTTTGGGAGGCTCACCCAGAGCTGAGTACCAAGGCTGGTACTCAGTATCAGTATCAAGGCTGAAGGCTAGTGTATAACATACAACCTCAACCTTGTTCTGACTGGTTGTTAAGCTTAGCTAGCTTGGTAGGTGCCTTCTAATTACTGGAACCCTGCTGAGGATGTGTCTTGCGTGTCTCTCCTGTCAATGGCATGACTTTGACCATGCTAAGCCTTCCTTCTCCTGCAGAGCTCCTCTACACTCTCACACTCTGGTTTACAAAATCCCTCCCAGACACATCAAATAAGTACTGTCTCCCAGCCCACTGCTGCCACCTCCTCTTGCATCCACACTTTCTTCCTGGCCACTTCTCTGGCTTGTGGAAACCAGTATGTGCCTCTGGTGGGTAATTCCACCAGAGCAGGTCAGCTCCTTTGGCCTTTGACAGAGCAGCATGCCCTAGGATGTAGTAGGCCTCACATACAAAGTTTTTCACAGACATCTTCTCTTGGGGTTCCACTGCCATGCAATGCTCAAGCCTTACCTGAGCTCCTGGAAAGGCTGGGGTCTGGTTAACCACGGCCTCCACCATCATCCCCTAGACTGCTTCCTTTGCAACCTTTCTAGGTCCAAATCAGTGAAAATCACATCTTCCCACTGCAGGTGTACAGCATGGCTACATGAAGGTAGAGAGCAGGCTCATGAAGACAGGTTCTTGGAGCCAAAGGCCGTGGTCCCAAGGCAGGAAGACCTTCAGGGGCCCCTCTGATCTACAGACCTGCTGAAGGCAGTCAGAGCTGCTGAAAGAGAGAGTGGGTGAGGCCAGAGCCAGGAGCCAGGCTACACTGAGGTTCCTAAAGCATCCAGGGGAACTAATGGTCTTGCTGCTGGCAGGTGCAATTTGTCCCAGCTTGCCTGCAGTGCCAGCTTCCCTGTCAGAGTTGAACCTACTGCCAGCCCCTTTGGAAGCTGAGGACTAATATACTTCAAGCTGAGAAGTTCCTTCCTTTCCCAAAGAGAGCACTAAGCATGAGGTCACCTCCTTGCCTAGGTTCCCATATCTGAGGTAAATCACCCTAATCCTAAACATGGCCATCTCAGACAGCACAGAAAAGAGCAGATGCACAATGCAAGTCTGTGCCAGGGTATATCGCTGTAGCTCCCCAGCTAAGACAGGGAGGATGGCTGTGGATTGGTGTGTGAGCTGGCACAGGCAGGATGCAGGAACAATCACAAAACCATAGATGAAAGGCAGAATGAATTTATTTTCATTATCTCATCAACCATGGGATCCTCAAAGCAGGAACCCAGGTAGAAGCACACAAACAGGAATGCCAGCACTGTGGAGTCTGGTCCATGCTCAAGGATCACCAAACCTGCTGTTTTCACATGTATATCAGGGACTATTACAGGCATAGTTTACCACTGAGATTTACTGCAGCAAAGCAGAAATGTCAAGCATGTTCAGTGGGGTGGTTCTAAGTCTAGCACAGGCCTGTTTCATATAAAGAGAGAAGTACTACTTACCAAACACACAAGACTAAACAACTATTAGTATAATATATGTGCTTTTCTACACTTCACCTGCAAGACACTTGAGTGTATTTACAATCCTCTTTGCTAATCTTCCCTTATTTTCCCATGATCAGTTATAAGGGCACTGAGGCAGTTCTGCTGAAGCTCTGCAGATCTTGTCTGTGCATCCCCAAAGAGCAGCTTCAGACCCATGTCTAGATATCTTCCTTGATGTTAATGCTGAAGGAGGTTTTCTTTGGCACAGAGTACCTCCAACCTCCAACTTAGGCTAGTCTATATGGCTGGCAGGGTGCTCTAACCTACGCCCACACCATGACGCAAAGCATCTGTGAGTATAATACCTGAAAAATGATACCAGTACATTTGTGGTTTAATGCTAGTTTGCTATTGCATCAGGAAAAACCTAGGTGTGGTCAAAAGGCAGTGATGTGTTTACAAAAGATGAAAATGGAGGATGTGGCCTTGAGAAATCTAAGTATCCTGAGATTTATGAGGTGTATATATATGCCTATGTCTCTGGTTCTCTCAGCCTTCCCAGTCAAATGCTGCTGGGTCAAAAAGAAACAGGATTGTGTTAATTATTGCAGAATATTTGGATGCTACCAGCCATCTCTGAGGGGACTCTGAAAGAAAAGGAGTTCCCGAAGGAAGAGTGATCTCAAAGGATTAGGTTTCTCTAAAACCAGGATATGTTTATTAGTAATGGGGATTAAAGCCGTAGAACCTAAGGTACATGAAGAAGAGTTGAAGGAAGCAAATGGTACTTGAAAGCTGTAGTAGGTTCAAGATGGCATAACAATGCAGCAACATCATGCTGTAAAGGTCTCCTGGTCCAACAGACCCTTCACAAACCACCCAGCTTGTTACTTGTCAATGATTTTTCTTAAGCAGCTCTGGTTATTCGGCTCTATTTGAAGGTCTAGTGGCATGAAATCTCTGAAGCTGTGTACCATTCACTCACAGCCCCAGCTTCCCTCTCTTTTTTTTCTGGGATTGCTTTCTTTGAAAGGAAAAGATGTAGCATGGACACTCAGCTGACATGTCAAAGACCTTTAATACACTGCTATCTTTCTCATTTAGCACTCCCTTCTAATGGTACCCAGACTTTGTACTGGGAAGGGGAGACAATTAGACAGCTGAAGAACCTGGCAGGACTGGCAGTGTGTAGTCTAGAGCTAGCTCATGTTTTCTGTCACTGGCGAGGCAGGGTTGACCTGTGGATCTGAACTCTATGGGAGGACAGGTGAACAGAGCTGAAGGTGGCAACATGAGGCACTCCACAAGTTGCCCTTCTGACAGTTCCAAAAACGGCTCCTGAGAATCTCACCAGAACACGCGTTGCAATGGGCATTATCATCTCTTCCCATTTCCCATTGAATTAACAGACAACAGGCCACTAGTTCCTTATTACTTTATGGAGCTGATGTATTCAGCAATCAGTAATCTTGGTACCGCTGGCGTGTCACAAACACCACATATAGTATGAGCCATGGGTGCCACCCAGTGATTCACCACTTAAGCAGGAAAGGCATGCCAAGCCTTGAGTACTTAGGCATGGCTGGGTCCAGCCCTGGGGACAGCTGCCTCCCTGCAGCAGCAAGCACAGCAGCCGCTGCTCTGCTGGGGTCCACAGTGGGGCAGGCTGAGAGGGCCAAGGAGAAGGTGCAGACAGAACTGTTCTGTGGGGAGTGGACAGGCTGCCACAGCAAGCTGCCAGCATCATCAGGGCAGGAGAGGCTGGCTCCAGTCTGTGTCAAGCTTGCAGGGCCCATCCTGCTCTCAGGGCTGGTGGGTTTCTTTGGGGGTCTAAATCACTCTCACCATATCCCTGCTGGCACACAGGATGGCCCTGGGCAGGCAGGTATATGCCTGGGGCACTGCAATAACATGGGGTGAGCAAAGGTGACCACACAGTGACCAAGCCCAACCTAGTGGAACAGTAGGACAGTGCAGAACTGCCATGTCAGAATTTTTATTAATAAAAAAAGTTACAATAACTTACTCCCTTTATCACACAAAGGGCTTGGTATAAAGAGCTCTGGCTTCCTAGGGTAACACAGGGAAGTGAGAGGTGGGTACTTTTATCCTCGAAGACAGCAGCCTTCTCCTGCCCCCAAGGGGAAGTGTGGCCAGCACAGAAGCCACAGGCCAACGTGGCCTTTGCCACAGGGGCCAACCCAGGAACAACCTTCTGCCCCTGCCTGCGGCTGGTTCACAGGTAGCACAGACCAAGACAGGGCACAGATACTGAGTCTACAGAGACATGGGGGACTGGAAGCAAGAGGATGTGCAAGCTCTAGTGGAGGAGGAGAGAGAAGTGTCTTCTTTCCATAATGCTGAGGAGTCTGTGGAGCACAAAAAGTGAAGCAGCAGGACAGTGGCTGCTTACAGGCAGGGAGAGGCAGGGCTGGCTGGAAGTAGCCCTGCCTGCCTGGCTGCTGCGTCATACAAGGTCTAGCCTGACAGGGGTAGGGGGCCAGCTGTAGCTACTTGTCACACTCCAGATCCTGGGCCCCATCAGCACCCTGGTAGTGCATCTCACAGAACTCCTGAATGCGACCGCAGGCCTCCAAGATCATCTCCTCAGGCACAGTGATCACTACGCGAAAGAAGTTTGGGTACTCAAAGCACTGAAATGAGAAAAGATGAAGCTGGTAGATTACCTGGGATAGTGCCACTTTTAGAGCCCTGCCTTGGCACCACGAGCTACATCAGCATGAATACAGTCATTGTAAAACAGCAGAGCTTGGTTCTTGTTCTCTTAGACTGTTTTTCCTATTCGAAGCAAATCTCCTATCTCCATCTGTCTAGACATGATGCTGTGAGGGGGACAGGCCAGAAGACTTTGTGTGAACTATGCAGACCAGACTGTGCAGGGAATGGGATGAAAGGAGCTAAGCAAAGGAGAGGGCTGGAGAGTATTTAAGGCCCAATGTTGGAAGTGAATGCAAGGCACAGATGTTCTCAGCCTTCTCTTCCCTATGTCTGCAGGGGTGAAGGACTGGAAATAGACTGAGGAAAGGAACATAAGTGGGAGCACTCCTCTGAGGGAGCACCTTCAGCAAAGAGATATGGGGGTATATGGAGTTCAGGGATACTGCTCTGCCAGTTTGAGAAAGTAGTGCAAGCACAGTAGTGCAAGCCTGGAGTTGGGAAGATCCTGGCAACGGGACTGAGTGCTGTTAGTGAGCCAGAGACTGCCACACACAGCATGAGGAGCTGACAGCCAGCTCCTACACAGTATTACAGACCATGGACACTTGCATACACAACTCCCAGCCTGTCCTCAGAGCTCAGGGATGCAAACCCCTACAGCTTCTCCCACCATGTTTTGGCCCCACAGCTCCTTGGGGCTCTCAGTCCTAGGCTCACCGTGGCTGGCAAGCAGAACACAGACTGCTCCGAGATGAGTCGCTCAGTGAACTCCACATCATTTTCAAACTCTGGAAAATGCTCCATCTCAATCTCAACCTGCAGCAGAAAGATGTAACATGGCAATCAAGGGCACCAAAATTATCTACATTGTCCTTGCTTACACACATGGCCCAATGACTTCCCAGTCAAGTGCAACTGTCTGCCCTCAATTCTTGATTTGGGCTGCCTGGGATACAAGACAGAAACATAAAAATGAAAACTGGGCTTCTGAAAAAGCCTTCATTAACTACCTAAAATGGCATCTCAGTTAAATGCTGCTTCAGTAAAAAAACCACCTGACAGAAAAGACATAGTAACCAATTAGAAGTGAAAAGGAATAAATAAGACATTGAGACAGAACTTGGCAGAGAACTCAATATGCATTAATAATCCTGTTAATGCAAGAAAAAAAACTGCTTTGATTTAAAATAAAGGTCTAGAATATCATGAACAAAATAAATCCTTTGAGGATGATATAATTGGTAAAATGACATGAAAATGGTAAAATATTCAATAAATATTTATCTTCTGTATTTGGAAAGAAGGCAGCTGTCCATCTTTCACATAAAGACAGTGCTAATCTGGTCATTTGTTTATAGAATCCTAGAATGGTTTGGATTGAAAGGGACCTTAAAGCTCGTTTAGTTCCAATGACTCCACTATGGGCAGGGCTGCAACCCACTAGATCAGCTTGTTCAGGGCCCCATCTAGACTGACCTTTATACCCAAAGAAGATTTAAAACATCTCATGAAAATATTCCTAAACAGATAATTTGAGAGATAATTTGCATACAGAAGTTCTGGAAGAGCTGGTAGAAAACAAAAATAAACACATGATTTAATTTGAAATAGACAGTCAGCTACTGCAGAAGTACAATCTTAGAGCTGGGCCTTTACATAAAAAGCATAAGCAAAATGACCTGTGAAGCTCTGGGTAAAATTTGAAACAGGGTCAGGTAATAAGGATTTTTCTACAGAAATGAGCGAGACACTGCAGTATTGTCCAGTTCTGAGTCCACATTTTAGGAGTGAATGAAAAACTGGAGACATTATGAGATGGAAAAAAAAAAAGGAAAATAAATCCAAACATGTGTTAAAGTGTCATAAATGTCTCAATTGAGCTTGATGAGATGAAAAAGGAAATTTCAGCACATTATAAACTTTAAAGCAAACAGGCATGGGAAAAGGCAGAAGAAGAGGCAACACCACGAGCAGAAGACAGGCATGCTAGTATGAAGAAGGCTACATCTTCTACAGGAGGTATAATAATCTGCCTTGTTTTTATAGGGGCTTCCAGTTAGCAGCTGGCTTCATAGCCAGGTAAAATAGCTTTGTCTTGCAAAGTACAAGTCATGGAGTTCTGTGCAGGAACAAGTGGGTTAAGTGTAGTGGCCTCTGCTCTGCCAGCAGTGAACAGCATAACCTGGCCTTCTAAAGTGACCAAGGGATGCACTTACCACACAGGGAAATATGAAAATGCACAGTAATGGAAACCTGGTGGCAACTACCAATCTGAAACACTGACTAGCTCCGCAACCAGAACTACTGTGAGGGTTGGTGATCCTCACTTACCATCAGGTACATGGCTCCAGCAGGCCTGACAGGCTGAAGGCCAGGGATAGCTGCTAAGGCAGCATAACAAAGGTCAGCATTAGACTGAAAAGCAAAAAGGAGAAATTTCAAAACAGGAGAAATTCCAGGAAGCAGCTCAGTGATTGGAAGCCAAACTCTGGACCGGGTCTGTGAACAGGTTTGCCTACTGCAAATAAAAGGGCAACAAATGCAAACAGCATGGGAGATCATGGCCTTGAGTACAGCAGGGGTTACTGAGCTGAGCTCAGCAAGTCAGGACCAAACTCCATCTCCTTGGCCAGCAGCTCCAGCTGCAGAGCTAGGTTGCCTGAAACCTATCATAGCCAGTATTTCTGCCCATTACACTGTCTCCTGCTGGAATTTGATTTGTTGGGTCATCCTAATCACAGACAAAACTGCACCTCCAGTTGGGGAGGAGGAGAGGAAGAATGATGAACTAGAGAGAAAGGAGTCCCTCCAAATAATCTGTGAACAGACCTTCTTGATCTATAACAGCCTGTTTACCTTGAGGATGCTTAGAGTGTTGTGGTAGAACTCAGGTGGTGTGCGGTGCAAGATACGCTCCAGTGCTCCTTGGACAATTGTACAGGGTCCTAGGATCCTTTGACTCAGTCTTACAAGGCCATCCCTGATCTGAGAAAACATCGTATTTGCAGCTTAAGATGATGCTTCCCTAAAGGAAAGGAACAGCTCCAAGGCTCACTTCCTGTATTCCTACAGCTGTTCACACCCTTCTCTTCAGTGAGCATACAGACTACTAAAGAACATTTGTTTGACTATATGCCAGGTTTAGCACACTATTTACAGTGTCATTCTCTGTTCCTCCATTGCAGACTGAAATGCTAACAGAGACAACCTTTGTAGCTTCCCAATCTGACTCAAATCAGGAATATAGATAACACAAATAAAGCCAGAGCTGTTCCTAATTCAACTTTGCATTTCCCTTAGGTTTGTGCCCACAATCCACACTTTCAGAGCCAGGTAAGGACAATCAACATTAGCTTTTCTGCTCACTCATTTGGTCCTCTCTTCTCCCTCTTCCTCTGCAGAGAGCCTTCTAGGTGGAAAGGTCACTGCAGTAGATGGTTGTCCTTGTAACACAGCTGAAAAATAGCCAGATAAAGTACTGGCAGCACTGCAAGGTGCTTTGTTCTTACTTTTAAGAGAAACCATGTAAGAGCACATAGACACCACACATGGACTCCACATGCTGGATAAGCCATGCAATACTTTCAGAGCTATTTGAGAAGTTAGAAGCACAGAAAAAGGACAAGGCATATATCAAAGAGCAGCAGATACAGTGAGTGAGTTACAGTGTAGATGTGGGTAGAAGGCCAGGTCTGGGAGTAGATGGAGTAAGGAAGGGACATGAAAGAGGGGCAGAAGACCTGGTAAGCACAATTGAGTGACATCAACATGAGAGTAAAAGAGCAGTACCTGCCTGTATCAGTTAAAGACCTGCTGATCCACATACTGAAGACTCTGCAAATCTGTTGCCATGACAGCAACTCAGCAGTTCTCACCTCTTTACCAAAGATGTCTCTCCTGTCATGAATTAGGATCCAGCCCATCCGCCAGCCAGGGACTAGCCATCGCTTTGCCAAGCCACCACAGGACAAGATTGGCACATTGGTGCTGAGAGTTGCAATGGGCTCATACTTGCAGTCAGCAAACACCTACAACCGGAGACTGTGTTAGGGCTGTCCCCACCTCTTACTGTGAGAACTGGGCATGTGCATGAGGCTTAACAAGAAGGGATGCAGGGAAGCAATGGGAAATCAATGGTGAAAACTCACAGCTTCAAAGTATGAAGATAGTAAGTGCACACACATAAAAGCAAGCTGTTTGGGAAGAGGAAGGGAGCTGGACATGAGACATTCCCCTAGGACCACACCAAGGGACCAGGAGCTCCAGGCACGGACCCAGGCACAGGGGAGTGAAGCTGTCCCACACCTCCAGAGACCTGGAGGCCATGGCCAAGGATTAGGTGCATCAAAAGGGACAGGCAGCACTGCGAGTGTAAAGGACTGCAACAGACACTCACCATGTCTCCATAGATCTCATCAGCCAGGATGGGCAAACACTGTCTTGATGCCACTGTGGAAGAGAGGGCATTCAGCCTGGCCACCTGCATCCTCCATGGGAACAGGCTTGCCCTTTGCTGCAGGGCCTGGCAGAGCTCTGAGGGAAGCTCTGTCTCAGGGCACAGGGTCCCTATCTTCCTCCTACAGACTGTTTATTTGGAGACCACTAGGGATCCCTGCCCTGACTGAGCCTTGCTCTGCTCCAATTGGTGGGAACTGGCAACACAGCTCTCCCTGTCAGCACTGGGCTCAGGAAGCACAGGGCTCCTGTGAACACTCCCTGGGCAGAGCCAGAGCAGAGAAATGAGCAGTCCAAGTCACACAGAGCTTTTGAGGAAGACACATGCTCTGCATGTTCTTGCCTAGATAAGAGAGCACCTCCACACTGAGCAAGCCCTCATTCCTGAGGTGGTCGGTCAGAAGCTAAGCCCCAGGCCATGGCACTGCAGCGATTGAGACGTGAGCAATGGGGACAGACCCTAGACTGCAACCAAGCCCCAAGCCCCAGAAACACACAGGCAGGCTCACCGGCCAGGATCTCCTGGAGGTGGCTCTTGCTGAAAACAGAGCCACAGGGGTTTGATGGGTTGTTCACAATGAGGCAAGCTGTTTTCTCATCCACCAAAGACTCCAAGTGTTCCAAATCAATTTCCCAGGCCTTCTCTGGCTAGTGAAGTGAAGAGAAGGGGAAGTAAAAGCTGAGGAACTGGACTTGCCACACAAGGTCAGGTGCACCGAGGCACCCAGGGTTACTCATATCCCCTTCACCCACTTCCCAGGGAGGGCCAGGGTATTTCTGAGAGGAGAAATGTCAGGACTGCCCCTTCCAGACCTGCCACCACTTACCAAGAGGTTATAGAGTTTGACCTCTATCCCCATAGATAATGCGAGAGTCTTGTAGAGGGAGAAGCCAGGCCGTGGCACCAGGATGTTCTGGCCTGGGTTTGCCAGCACTGCCAAGGCAAGCTCTATGGCCTGGCTGCAGCCACTTGTTAAGATGACATCCTGCAAAGAGCACAGAGAGGTCAGTAGGAAGCATAGCCACTCTGAAGTACTCCAGACACACGAGAGTGACATAACATCCAGGCTCAACTCTGCCAGGCAGAGCTTCTCAGCCAAAAAGACAGTGCCAGAGCCTGACTGAAAGCCTGGTGGAAAGCACAACCTCCTCCTGGGGAGGGTGGAGGGGAAGGGCTCAGGGAAGTAATGGGAGCAGCAGGAGGCCACCTTGGGCCAAGGTGCTTTGGCTAGCTTTTAGTCCTGTAACTGGGCAGGGAGGGAGAGCTGGTGTAGGGCACCCATGCCCCATGGTTTGCAGGCAGCAGCACCCTGTGTGCGCTGCAGTGGGAGTACCTTGGCTGGGTACCAGTACCTGGGCCTTCAGTGGTGCCTCTGGGCAGTTGTAGTATGTAGCCACAGCTTCCCGGCAGGACTGGTAGCCTGAGGAAAGAGGAGTCAAACATGGAAGGGAGGTTTTTACAGATTCTTTCCCTCTTTTTACCAGTACTGCTTCTTTCTTTTTACCAGTACGAGGCTCACAGCTGCTGCCCAGCTGGGGAAAGCCCATTTGGTGGTGTCCTAGGGTGGCAGAGACTGTCCTGCCTCAGGCCAAGCATCATGCAACCCCAAGGCTGGGCCAGGATGGCCAAGAGCAGGGACAAACCTTGGGCAGGGAGACAAACTCTGGCCATAGTGTGTCCCGGGAACAGAACTGACGGGAGCAGAGTGGAAGATATCCAAGGAGTTTTTTGAGCCAGAAGGAAGTCAAGTGTGACTACATGGCTTTCATTGTTTAGTGATGGCACTGGGGCAGCCCTCCCTGTCACCAGATGGAGGGTCCCACGATACAGGCATGATCTATGCTCTGTGCACACTTTTGGCACTAACTGCAAACAAGGCTCATGGTGTCAGTGAAGTCAGGGAGCCCCTGGTTAAGGCAGATTAGAAAGCAGCTTGGCTATAACTCATGGCAGGGACACACACTCCCAAGGCCTTCTGGGTTCTTGATAGCCTGTCTGCCCCAAAGGCTGGGGCAGCAAACAGCTTCTGCAGGAGCTCTGGGCCCTAAGCAGCTCATGCAGGAAAGAGCACACAGGTGTGTCTGGGAGATCTACGTACTTCTGCGTTCGTGTGACTATTGGTGAGGACCACTGTAGGGTGCTAATGGAAAGATGTCTGTGGGCTCCATAGAGCTCCTGTAGGGTAGGAGCTGGCACATTACTTCATCCAACTCTCACAGGATGAGTTTTGTCAACTTACCAACAGATGGAGCATAACCATTGTACTGTCCTGAGTCCAAAACCTCCTTCACAGCCCGTGTGACCTCATCATTTGTGGGAAGGTTTCCAAAGACCGTCGGGTCTCCTTTTCAAAGATTGAAAAAATAGTAAAGTTCTCGCTGATCTGTGACAGGCACAGAGCTGTGTGGTTGCCTGACCCATCCCTTGGTGTTTGCACAAACTTTGTGCTTCAGAGCCCTGCAACCTGTCACCCACACAGTTGACCCAACTACCTGGAGGCTTCAGCCACAGGACTGTGCTCACCTAAGGACAAGGAGATCATGGCTTTCTTTGGGTTGGGTTCCACCTTCATGCTGTCTACGATGGCTCGGACAGGATTGAAAGTTTTCTTTGACATTTCAGAAGCCCTCACAGCCCATCTTGGCTTCCGACTCTTCACCTTCCCTGGTGATATGATGTTCCCAGTGTTCTTGAGATTAACATCTAACATAGGGGCATGATCTCCATGGCCATTCACGTGGATCAGGTATGAGTCCATCCTGAGAGCTGTCAGTGCAAAGTGAATTTCCTGGGCTTAGTTAACACATGTCAAACAAGAAATCTGTCCATTTGGGGATGCAGCCCATAAGTAAAACTTCTGAAAGCTGTAGACACTAACTACTGCCTATGGATAAAGCAGGAATTAGGGTCATATTTGGTGCCAGGATGTAGTGAAATCACATGCATAAGCGAGAGAGCAATACAGTGGGAAAGATTAAGGCACTTCTCTGTGTTAGCTGCACCATTGCCTAGCATGGACCTCCTGCACTGAAGAGGAGAAAGTCCCACTAAAGCCAGCAGCCAAGAATTAATAGCATGTTGTCAAATTAATAGTCATTGCTTGACTGCAGATTCTATATTCCACTGACAGAAGGACCAAGTCACCCACTCTCTCCCCCCAGCTATCAGTTTACACACTCCAACCTCCAAACACAAAGGCCAGCCCACTATGACTGTCCATATCCAGAATGTTCCTCCAGCCTACAGACAGAAATGCAGCACTATAGATCATATATCAGATGCCAAAAAGGTAGCTCTTCTTCAGTGACATCAGTATGCACTGGGCAGTAGCAGGACAGAGGCTGGCCACTTACTTCTGTCAGCAGAGAACAGCACAGCCCAGACAGCCTAGAGCAAGACTAGTATGGCCAAGAGGGAAATCCATGAGGCAGCACTGCTCCAAGCAAAGGGCCTGTAGTTCAACCTAAAACTGAGTAACAAGGAAGGCACAGCAGAGGAACAGCTGCCTTCAAGACCCAAAAATGGACAAAAAAGTGACTTATACATCCCAGCATATCATATCTAGAACATGAGCTAGACCAGGCAGGAAAAGCCTAACTTACAAACTGATGATGACTCAGGGCTTTCCAATTGCAGTTTAGGGATAGGGCACAGAAGAGGCAGACCTTCTGAGACACAAAGCTCGTTCTTGCTGATACTGGCACACTACCTTGTAATCCTGCCACGAACTGCTTATGCTTTCTATTCTGTCCTATTTCTCTGCTCCACTGAAAAGCAATTCAGTGAACAGTGGCCCTTTCTTAACGGTAGTAACATAGCCCTGCACTCACAGATACAACACAACTTCCCTTTCCTTGCCACAGAGACTGAGCCAGAAGGGCTGTAGTGTTGCCTGGTTCAAGCAGGATTTGCTATCTGAGCAAATTTTTCACTGTTTCAGTGAAGTTTGCACCTAGAGATGCCCCATGCTGCTGCAGTTATTCAACCAGCAGTACCTTATTAGGCCATTTATAGCAACTCAGACTGATCTAACAGGGTCACAAAGCAAGATGTCAGCTTTTCCGCTGAAACCTTCTGGGTGTCCTTTCCACCAGAAGAAAACCAGCTGAAGAAATATACAGCAGAGCTGCACAATAAACTGAGCCTAGAAACGAGCCATGTATCTCAGTTCAACAGCTGGGCTGTGTCCCAAATATACAGTCTATCCCAGCAGAGCCCTCACACCACCGTGCAACATGGTTCTTCTGAAAAGGGGAGCTGTAGACACAGGCACAATAGATACCTTCAATGTAGGCAGCCAGGGAAGAACTCCCCACTACCCACCTGAAAGAAGCAAGGCAGCAGAGCACAGCACTTTACCTTCTACAGCACAGACAGGGAGACACCACCAAGCTTAGGGGTCCAGTCCCTAGTCTTCATCCAGAACAAATCCCCTTGAGAGGAAAGTCCTGTGAGTTCTTGCCCATGAAATAATCCCCAAAACTGGGCGTTGAGACAGAATCATTTAGCCATTGGCTCACAGAGAGGGCTGCTCTCCCCACCCAAAAATGACCTCTCCTCCCCTTTGCAACTGTAGTCACTTCAAACACCTGGAACATGGCTGTGCATTAACTCTTTCTGGGAGCAGCTGAAGGACACAGCTTGGCTTCGTGGAGTGCCTGGGCTGCCATCCTTTGCTACCACTTTCCTCAGCCTGCAAACACTGCTGGGGCAAATCTCCAGAGTCCAGGTATTCCAGCACTAGCACCTTGTAAGTCACTGAGAGTGGACTGATGGACCATAAAGCTTGAGGAAGCCATCAATCTGTCCTAAGAGTTTCTGGGATCCCAATGAGCCAGCTGACAAACACCAGTTTGGCTTCATTACAGTTGGGAGGCATCTTCCTCAATAAACTAAAGGGAGGAAAGCACTTGCCTGGAGGCACCAGGACCTGCAGCACTAAAGTAAGCTCAAGTTGTCATCCATTTGTAGGGTTTTGGTTTTTGGGTTTGGTTTTTCTGGTTTTTGTTTTTTTTTTTTTTTTTGGGTTTTTTTTTTTTTGGTGTGGTAAGTAACCTTCGGAAGTTTTGCAGGCCCTATCCAAGCACCTGTGGGTTATTTTCTCACTTCCCCCAGCTGGCCCCATCTCTTGTCATGCTGCAGTCCTGGCAGGGTTAGACATGCCATTGGGAGGCCTCAAGGACAATGCTCTATGTTCTGCCTAGCAACAACCCCCAAACTGACGCAACTGGAGCTCTACCCGTCATACCGCACACAGCAGCGGGGTTCAGGGAAGGCCACAGTGGAAGCCTGCTTGCTGCCAAGAGGGGGGGAAATTTGGCCCTGGAGCCATAGGAGGCTCAGTTACATAAGGCTGAGAACCTGGTGAGAAGCAGGATGAGGACAGAAGTGTACAATGGCATCAGTGGGTTTCTCTTGCTCTTAAAATGCCCTTCTCCTCTCACTGCATGACTCCATCCTCCTCCAGATGCTTTCACATGGAGAATGCAGCCCCTATCCTCCACTGCTTGTTGTGCACAGGGCCTCCCGAGACCAAAGCATGAACACACAGCTCAGCATTTTGTCTTCTAGAAATTTGGCCAAGCCATCCTTCTATGGTGTAGTGTAAGAGGCAGCCATATCCTGCAGGATGCATTTCTGCCAGCAAGGCTGCTGTCTCTCTGGACTATCAGGCCCTATGTTCCCCACTAGCACCCCACTCCACTGACTTGCCTCCACCCTCTATAGTTGGCTCCTCTGTCCCAGCAGGTCAACCCCACAGGTATCTTGTGCATACCTCTTCAGCTCCCTCTTTCGTGTGTAGCTTGAGCAATTGATATTTATCTCTTCCCACAGGAAGGAGAAACTAGTAATAACTTCAGCATTTTTGATGGTACTGCCCTTCTCTTGACGGTACCAGGGCTTCCAGAGACCCATTTCTGTGAGCAGAGGCAAAATCAGTAAGACCAAGCAGTTAAACTTCCAGACGGAGCTGCAGTCACAAAGCAGGACTGAGAAACAGCTGCTTGAGGGGAGCACAGGCTCAAGCATTGCTGCACTGACAAATCTGTCTCTGGTAAGGTTGCAGGTAGGTAATACGCAAGGATAGTTTTGCCAGTTCAGAGTGCACTGCTGCAGGGGTGGGCACCTATTACTCTGCATAAAAATCCACCAGGATTCAAATCACTTCACTTGTTACCTTCTTATATTTTGCTTTTATTTCCAGCAATTTATGTCTGCTCCTTTCAGACACTGGTACAGCACCAGCCAGTTCAGGTTTCGTGTGTATCCTAATCTCTGTATTCCCACTTGAATCAGCTTTTAATAATTAATTATATGATTTTTCCTTTTTTTTTTTTTTTTTTTTTTTGTAAATCAATTTATAGTTAAGATCTCAGATGAGCAAACAGCTATAAAGCCTCCATGTCTCATGGATGTTTTGTCTGTTTATTGATTCTGACAGCATTGTTGTAACACTGCAGCAGGTTTTCTGAAACACAAGGCACAAACTTTGTTCCTGATAGGCTAGGTCACATGGGAACTCTGAAGATGCATATATTCAAAGTTAAAGCTGTCCGATGGTGTAGGCAGGGCTGCTATGCCAAACCTGCATATATCTGCATAAGCCTCTGATCAGGTGATGGTGATGCTTGTGCCTCCAGCAATCTTAATTGATGACATGGAGCATATCACCTGTTACCTCTTTGCATAATCAGAGCAGAAAATCAGCTCCAAAGAATGCCCAGCTACGCTCTCCAAAGATGTGCAAACACTGTGTTTAAGAGCCAGAAAGATGGCACGATCCACAAAGAGTGGCTCAATGCCACTAACCCACTAACAGTGTAATTTAAAAATATTCTTTAGTTACAGTTTATGTATCTGCCTATATGCAGGATCAATTCTGATTTGATCTCAGAAATAAAAATCTGAAACACACAGAAATTGCACAGCCTAGCTAGAGATGCCTATTCTGGAAAAGCATCCAGTGTCCTGCGAGTGGGTTGCAGGATGCTCTTGCCACCTGTGTGAGCTGGGCCTTGCAAAGTAGAGCACTGGCACCTAGGGGCTGTCTGGTCTCTGCATTTCTTTTGGAAGGAGAACAAGGTGGCTCCCACAGTGCACGAATGGTTGGCACTATAGTAGGGACAGTGACCCTGCCTAGGCTCCTGGTAGAACTCTTCTCTGCAAGCCCTGGGCAGATTGAAAATAGCTGCATTAACACACCTTCATGAGCACCATCTCCTACTGTTTGCCATTTCCCTCCATCAAGAAAACCAAGGAATGTAAAACCTAAATGCTTTAATGACTGGCATCTTGTGTGCCTCCCACAACACTTGCACCTGAAAATGCACTGCAGCAATCTGATAGCAGCTGTGCTGGGCACAGCAGACTGCACTCCCTGGCCACCGACCTCTGTGGAGCTGGAAGGGGACAGAGTCTAGCAGGTACAGGAGCCTTTGCTTGCTCAGCCTGGGCACTGAGTCCATAGCCACTGTGTTGAGAGACACGGACTGCACTCCAGGTATGTGGGGAGTTGAAAGCACCAGTGAGCTACAGGCCCAACAGCCACGATGAAAGATTTGCAGCTCCTCTTACGGATGCTGAGAGAAATGTTCCACAAAGTGTGAATGTTACTGGTTCCCGAGTACAGGCACAGTGAAAGAAAACATCTTGTCCAGACTTGTGTCTGTTTACACTCAGGTAAATATTATCCAGGTAGGTGCATATCCTGTATTTGACTTATGACTTCAGAGACTTGAGCTGTTGCATGATATGTTGTGGCAGCTGTCCTGCAATGGCCTTGGAGCTACTGGGACAGCGACCAGCCAGTGGGGGTGGGGTGGAAAGGGGCACAGTGGCTTTGTGGGGTGAGATGACACTGTGAGCTTGAAGTGGGTGGTGTGGGCAGCATTAGCACTTGCTTCTCACAAGAACATAGACAGGCCAGCCTTCTCATGACTGAATTAGAGTCCCAGTGATGGAACCCTCCATCTGCTGACTAATCTACTCCTGCAACGACTGCTCATTTCCTTATAAAATGGTGGAGTTGGAGTGTGTGTGAGGAACATTGAGGATGCCTAAAATACATCCCTTTTGTGCCAAGCTAAGCTGTTTCCTGACCATGCTAACAGCAAATACACTAAACAAAATATTTCCCCCCTCTTGACAGCAGTTTTTTACAAGTTTGCAAGTTGTTTAGACACCTCTCTATTAACAAGCTCGTAAGCTATTAACAGATGCTTGTTATTTCAAATGAGGTATCTGTGATCAATCTTTTTCCTACAGGTTGTATTTCTAGAGATTTCTTTTGCTTTCTTCTGAATCCTCCCCAGCTCATCCACTCACCTCTGGAAACAAAGTGTGCAAGACTGAGGCCAAGCCAGTGCTGAAGCAGGGGCAGAAGAATTTCTTCACATATCCTACATGTGATATTCCTGTTCATACACCCCAGAAATGTTAGTTTTTTCGCAAGAGGATGACATTGTGGACTTGAATTCAGTTTGTCATTCACAATATCCTCCAGTTCTTTTCTACAGTACTGCCCTGTCATCATCATGCTGCACTCATTGTCCCTGTGATTATTTATTTATGTGGGACAATCAATAAATCTGGTTGTGGCGTTCAGCAGTGATTGTGCTGCAGCTCCCAGCTGCCTCAAACTGCGACATACGAGGCAGTTCATGACTTATTCCTACCACTTTGCCCTCCAGGTTCCCAGGGAGGGCACTGAACTGGGTCAGAGCTCTTGGTCCATGGCAAGCCATACCAGGCTCTTCCCTCCCTTAGCACAGCAAAATCAGAAGTAGGCAGAAACAAAGAAGCCAAAAATAATAATAATAAATAATTTCAAAGAGAAGCCAAAACAGTGGCGAAAATTAATATTGGTATCCTTGGGTTCTTATTGCTCTGTTCTGCCAACTAGTGTTTGTTACAGTGAGAACAGGAACCCAGAAGATGATAATGGCCAAGTTGAGCTATGGTACTTTGAGCAAGAGTGAACTGACACAAAGCATGTTTTTAAGATTTCTCATTATAGCAACAGAAATTAAATAAGACTGACTCACGTCTACAGC
This sequence comes from Sylvia atricapilla, assembly GCF_009819655.1. Taxonomy (NCBI): domain Eukaryota; kingdom Metazoa; phylum Chordata; class Aves; order Passeriformes; family Sylviidae; genus Sylvia; species Sylvia atricapilla. Next base: position 104,246 of record NC_089151.1, read on the forward strand.
ATCTTGAAGCTTGTACCTCACTTTTTAGCAGCAAACACTCTAGTAAAACACTGAACACATCTCCAACAGAGCAATACCTCCTGGCTCTGTCTTTGAACAAGTAAATCAACCACAAATCCAAAGAAAGCTTTATCTCAGTTTGTTGGATGACCAGCAGCAACACTCTGCATAGGAAACACTTACTTTATCCCTTCTTGTGACTCATAATTACTCAACTTAGTTCTTCATATTCCTTTCATGTCAGTTAAAAGCTCTACTAGCAAAATGGCACTGCACATGACCCTAAAAGTTCACAAAGGGTTGCTAAAACTTTTAAACCCATCCAGCAAGGCGACCTGCTTTCTGGCACATCAACATGAGTGACGCAACATCTGTAGATGGAAAGGTGTGTGCAAGAGCCTCACTGCTGAGCACCTCCACTATCTCCAGAGTCCTCATCCTAAGCACCCTATGGATTCTCCATTTTCTAACTTAGCACACAACTTCTGTCCCCTCTATGCGAACTGGACATCAAAATAATGATTCTTTTGTTTTCCTTCTCTCAACCTAAGTAAATTTTAAGATGCATTTTCAGGTCTCCGGTCCTTTTGGAATCAGGTGAAGTGTTGAGGAAAGTGTTTTCTCACAGTGCTGAGATGCAGTTTATAGGCTTTTCACCATATAAAAGTCTATAGGGTTATTGCTCCTGTACAGACAGAAGGGTGAAACAGTCTTACCATTGCCACCAGTCTTACAGATGGAGGAAATGTATTTCCGCATCTTAGAGACAAATTTGGACCTCTCAGGGCACATATTCGGGCACTGTGTCTGAAACCTTACAATGAAACTGTTTTTCCCAAAAATTTGTTTTCCTAAATGTAATGAAAGTATTTCTTTGCAATTTTTTTTTCTGTAAAAGCAAAGAGCTTTTACAGGCAGTATTTGGTAAAGCTCTTGAATAAAAGCATTTGCTCTGAATGTGAAGTTTTCTTCATTTCTAAATTGTCCTACGGTTTACTTTTCTCCCTTTCCTGAATCAGGTCTGCCCCTACCAGCCCTGAGAACTGCTGACATTTGTGCATGGGTAAGATCCTGGACACTTGCCTTCATTCCAACCACCACCAATAACCACAAGAGTAATTCGTCACCTCCTCTGCTGGCAGGTGATGGCTGCTGTGCTAAGGGCTCTGCCAGGATGGGAGGACAGACTGCCAGCAGGACATTATCACCAGTAAAAAGGTGTAGTCTGAAGTGGCCTCCAGCAAAAAGACACAAAAGGGGTCTATTTGGTTCAGTATGGCTAAATATAAGGTAATGCATCTAAAGAAAATTACCTGAACATAGTCTGCCAAGAGCTGAACTGGAATCTGACAGTTGCACTGCAGGACAGATCCCAAAGTGTTAGTGACTGTATCTGGAGACACAGGCTCTGTGCCGGGGCTGCTGGAGAAGCAACAAAATGCTGTGCATTGCCGGGACAAGACAGAGACGGTTGTTTTGCTGTGATGTAAACTGCTGGTGCACTTGAGTCTTGAGGGCTGCATGGAAGTCCAGTCACTGCATCACAGGATGGGTTCAGGAGAGTTAGGGCAGGCCCACAGCGGCTGGGAGTAGGGTTGCATAAGGGAACAGAGAAGCACAGACGAAGTTTACAGCGGCCCAAGGTGGCAGGAAAGCTGAATAGAGAACACTCACCAAAACTCACAGTACAGGAAAAAGTAAAACTTGCAGATCTGTGAAAATTTAATTGGTTAAATTTAGTCAGTTTCCAAAGAGTTCAAGCATGTTCTGCGGGAGGTGGGAAACCTCGAGACGTTATCGCCACAAGGGGCTGCGAGGACGGTGTCCGTGGAAGCGAAGGGGAACGGGCACGCACGCCAACAGCTGGTGAACCGTGCGCAGGTGCCGGGAGACCGCGCACCTGCGCCGAGGATCTGAGCACCTTCAGACGCGGCAGGGCCTGGCCGGGCCGGAGCTTCCAGCACTTTAGGGAAGGGCCGGCGGAGCTGAGGCGAGCGGACGAGACGGAGTTCACGGTGCCGGCAGCACCCCGGGGCGGCCCGGCCCGGCCCCCCGTCCCCAGCACCGGCGGAGCGGGGCCGCACCGGGCCATGGCGGAGCGGGGCTGCCCCCGTGCCGCCGGAGCGGGCGGGCGGTGAGAGCAGCGGGCGGTGAGGGGGCGCGGGAGGGCGGCCGCGAGGGGTTCGGCTTGGCGCCGGGGCTGAGCGGACCGGACCTGCGGCGGCAGAGGCCGGGGCCGGACTGGGCGGGCGGCCGCGAGGGGCCTGGACGGGTCACTGCCATCCCTGCCATCCTCTCTCCTTAGCGCCGTAGCCGGACCAGAGGCAGAGGGGCCGCGGGGAAGTCGCGTCGTGCCGCGGTCGCTGGAGCGCCGCCGCTGCCTGTACCTGCGCACGGGCCGGGGTGAGCGCGGCCGGCGGGAGCTGCTCCCTCCGTCCTGCGGGGCGCAGCGTCTGGCCCGGCACCCTCACGGGCGCTAATTTGTGGCCGCGGACTCACCTCGGCCTCCCCTCCAGCCTGCTGCCAGATGGTGGAGGTCCTGCTAGCTGCCCTGATCCTGGTCTGCGGTTCCGTGTCCTGTGGCTCGGCGGGAGGATACACCGGCCTCCCCGCTCTGGGGGGCATCTACTACTACCAGTACGGCGGGGCCTACAGCGGCTTCAGTGGAGCGGATGGGGAGCGAGCCCAGCAGCTTGACCAACGTTTTTACCTACTGAAGCTGCCCATTGCAAGGGCAGCGATGGCCGTGGGAGGGTGTCTCCTCGTCTTCCCTTGTGTTCTTATTTTGGTTGGTGTTCTGCGGGTCCCGTGGCACTTTCCAGCATGGCTGCTAATTGAATGCACCCTGTACATAGTGATTGCAGTTGGCACAGTGCCTGCTCTGTACTATTTCCTCCATTCTCTGCTGAGCGTTTATAATTCGTCAGTGTGTAAAGAGAGAGAACAGCTTTATCAAAGCAAAGGCTATCAGGGCTTCTGGTGCAGCCTGCACGGGGCAGAGATTGCTGCTGGCCTCTTGTGCTGCATGGCTGCCATGGCATATCTGCTCAGTGCAGGCCTGGCTGTCAGAGATTACAGGACAGTTCATGAACAGAAACAGAAGCCCCTGCAATTATAAGAACTTTCAAATTATTCCTCCACTCCGGTAATGGTCTTGATTTTTGCCAGTATCGTTATGGAGACGAAGCAGTATACTTTCCTTTCTTCTGGACAGTGCAGCCTTAATGCTACAGAACACTCATCAAGCTGGCATAGCTCTAAATATGGTAGAGTCTGGCTCTCCCTAACTTGAATTTGCATTATTAAATTATTAGTGACACAAAGCTGATGCAGTGGGTTGTCTCTGCTTCACAGGCAGCCCTTCCATTCCACTCTGAGGTGTACTCTTCTCTAGTGAGGCCTTGCTAGGAGCACTGCCTCTACATGCTTCTGCCAATTAGCAGCTAAAACTGTCTTTACAAAAAGGCATGTGACTTGACTGAGAAAAGAGCTCTTAAAACAAGTGATCAAGGCCCATGTTGTGACAGCTAAATATTGCTTCCTGGTAAGTATCTGGGAATTAACAGACCAGTGTGAACATAACATTTGTAAGGCCATGAAGAAATCCTGAAAAAATTCTCGCAAACTCAGTCTTACTTGCGATACAGTGCCTTTTCAAATTCCTGGAAAGGATGCATTTTTGTATGAAATGGTCTTTTTATACAACTTGTATACAAGAGTTTTGCTTAAAAAGATTCTTTGAATTGGGAAATCAGACAAAAGCTTTATGACATCAAATGGGTGATTGAATATAGACGTATATTGCTTTCAAAATACATTTTCAATATACAAGTTGGAGAAATGAGATGCTGCCTTTTTTTTAAAATTTTTTTAAGACAAACCTTTATAGGAAATTTAACTGGGAAAAGTAGCACTAGAATCACCAACTCATGCCTCAAAATGAAATGCCATTTCAGAACAGTGTCTGCTATGTTCATTGTTCATGAGGATCGAACCACTACAGTCTCACAGATGAGTTCTGCCCATATTAAAAATAACTAAACATGCCAGAAACATGCTTTGCCGTGGACATAGCTCTTCTTTCACTGGCATCAGTGACTAAATCCTCAAAATTACCAAAACCATGGAACACTATTAGAAGTAGAGACACCAAAGTAAAATAGATGCCTAATAGGAACACACTAGATGCTTTGGGGTTTGATTTCTCTTGCCTTTTAGCATTGAGTGTCCACAGCACAGGGTGGACAGTCCTAATTCCGTTAACATTTCTGTATTTCTTCTTGCTGCAGCTACATCTAGAGCTGTACAGTGCTATTGAGAGCAAGGTCAGAGAGCAGGATTTCTCTAGCAGGAAACAGAAAGCTGCCTTAATAATTGGTAAGCCTAATTCTACCCTCACAGTGTTCTGAAAGAAGTTTTTGTATGGAAGGCTGATGAGTGAAGTAGCACATAGAGGTCAGTGAATAATCTGCAGCACAGCTGCTGCATGACACAGCTACCCTTTGACTGGGATATTGCAGAGATTTCTTCCAGCCCAGTAACAGAATCAGAATAAGCTGTTAGATGAAAGTAAAAATCTTTATTGCTAAGTCAGCTGAAAATTCAATGCAAAAATACTCTTCCTTCCTGAACTTCTCTATACATCTGAATAAAGAATCAATGGACTAGTGTTTTCCAACAATCTTACATTACTTGCCTTTCCAAAGCAATAGATAGGCCACAGTGCTGAGGGTGCATTCGTTGGACAACCTACTCCCATACACAATAAAACCAGGGATTGTTATAGGTGCATGCTAGAGTGGGATACAGAAAATACTCTCCTTTTTAAAAACAACAACCAAAAAAAAGCATGAAAAAAGATTTAGTAAACAGTTGGTACACTGCAATATTTAACATGCGTTGGGTCATATGAGTCATTAAAAAGGTAACATTTTAACATATGAAAAAAGAGGAAAAATACAGTTGAGTCTTCAGAGAGCAGTAGAATAGCAGACAATGATTGCACAAGACCAAAGAGGTGATCTGCCTGAACAAAGGCCTTTGGCAAGTGACACAAAAGCCACCAGCATCTATCCAGAAAGAGTGCAGAAACCCCACAGGTCCAAAGCCTTAGGTGTGGCTGAAGGTCCTGTGTACCACAGGAAGGATTTAAGACTTCACAGCAGCTTGTCCCGAGAGAGGGAAAGACTTCCTCCCTTCTAACTGATTCTGCTCTGGTATGAACAGTCTGTGGTGCTCCCCCATCGGGCCTGTTCCTTGTTCTGGGGGCAACTTGGGGGCTCTCTCTTGAACCCCTGGGCCCCAGTTAACCACCACTCAATATAACGCTTATGGGTTCCTTTTGCAGAAGCCTTTCTGGACAGGAGAGGACAGGACAGGACAGAGCAGAGCCTTCAGAGTACCTTTCTCAGCAAGCATGCTTATCAGCAGAGCTAGAATTACTGAAGAGATGGACCAAGGAACTCCTCAGCCTCACTTGGCTGTGGCTGCGTGCAGTGTGGCAGGGCTTGCAGTGCTCAGCAGGAACGAAACAGCCTTAAGACCTCAAGGTGAGAACCTCTCTCTAACAGCAAGTCTGTGAGTGGGAAGTTCTCAGTGATGTGGTTATGTGATGATCACATAGTATCTCTGCAAACTCCAAAAACAAAAATCAGGGAAGAGAACAGGAAGATAATTGGGAAGACTTTCAACCCTACCCTACCCTACCCTACCCTACCCTACCCTGAATCCTTCAGTAGACTTGCCCTTTCATACGTATTCCACCTGCAGTGTTCCTTGGGAGCTTGAAATCTAAGGTAGTGTTAATAAATAAGGTAGGCGAGACACAGAGGGAGGCAGAAAAGCAAAAAGGTAGTGGAGGGAATCACTCTGTTCTATGAGTTGTCCTCACCAGATAGATGAAGATAACCCAGCCACACCGCTGTCTGACCAATATCAGGAAAAAAAATCCCAATTCTTTGGATGACAGTGACCTTAAAGCATGTCTCAGCAGTTCAAATCCTGTGTTAGAAAATCCAGGACATTTTCATGAAAAAATGATGCCAGTGTCTTTGCTGACACCCAAAACTAGCCTAGGAAAAAGCAGCACTTTTTTTGATCAACAGGCACTATTTTCATGAAAAAGATTTTGGATGACTGGAGAAAAAGCATCATAATGCTGTGGCTGAAATGGAGAAGGAAAAGCTTAATCCTTGGAAGAAGCACATGGAAAATATGCAGAAGCTGCTTGAGGACACCAGTGCTTGTCTTAGTCAAATAGAGAAAGATTATTTGGAACAGGTAAAGGCAAGTCAGCCTGTGCTGCCCAGAGTTCACAATACCAGCTTCAGAGAAATCTGTGGATTCTGCCTGGAGTGTAAGAAAGATAACAAGCCATGTCTTCCATGACAGTTAACACCTACAGAAAATAGGAGCTGGCTGTATTTAAACTCCTTTTCTGTTTCAAAACCAGAAACAGCACTAGAGAAAAAGTCTAAGTTGGAATTCCTTCTGTTGCATTCTGCCACTACCTTTAAGAGGTGCAATTCAGAAATCTGCATGCTCCATTGCAGAACTGTATTTTCCTTAGTCCTTCAACACTGAACTAGGTAGGCCCATTCATTACTAACTCCTTGTGGCAATTCTGCATGCAATACTACTGGTTCAGACTGGCAAGGACACACTGGACTTTCCATGTCAGTGCAAGAAATAGAGACCTGATTTGCATTAATATGTGCCACTCCGAGTGCAGGGTTTGTCAGTCTTACTCAGAAATAATGGTTTCTGCATCAATCCCATACTGAATGAAGGCTGTTCTACAGCCCTTCCAGATATCAGAAGGCATGAGGCTAGGCACAGATATTTGGTCAAATTATCACCAGCAACAGAATCAAGAGTTGCAGTCAGATACATTGGGATGAACCTTTCCTGCATACTTATATGATGATAACATGAAAGAATTTTGGGGGTTAGCATTTGAATCCTTCCTGCTGTTCTTCTGCCTAAAGGATTAAAATGCTGTTGTTTCTGTGATTTTAAGAATTTGCTTCAACCTCCAGTTCCAAATTAAATAGGTGTTTAAACAACCAAAAATTGTGAGCGTTAAAACTTTGGAAAAAGCTGGGTTGTTTTGTGATCACACTGCAACTAGCACAAAGTATATCCTAAAATGTTGCTCCTCATGCATGATAAAAATACCTTTTTTTCCTAGTGAGAAGAAATTCAAAGTGCACTGAAATCTCCTTAAAACTCCATTAGATTTTGTCAAAAAATCTGTATTGACAAAATTCCACAGTCTGCACAGTATTTCCTTTTGAACAAGGCCCAAACTTGATCCAAAAGAGACAACTCAAGCCCTCAGATCTCTTCAGAAGAAACTTTTAAGTTTTCTTCATAAATACAATGAATCAAGAAAAGGCACTAGCTCACATTAGTCAGGATTACTGTACCACTGACATGACAGACAGCTGCTATCCAGCTCTGTCAGAAAGGAAGACAGATCTGCATGCTACAGAGGCAGTGGTCTCCACAACCTGTATCCAAGATGATGACATGGGCAGCCAACTTACATCCTGCACCAAAAATCCTAATGGAAACACATGGCATCTGAGTGAAGACTGGCCAGTTCTTAATTAGTGGGACTGTTTAAAACGTCTTTTTCAGGGCTGATAAAAATGTTAATAAGATGAGAAGTTCATTTTTTGCTTTTGGGCTGAAGGTTAAGCAAGAACAGTACACTTTCTCCTTGTTTGTGGCCAAATTGGGCACATACCATGAAATGCTGGTTGTTGTATTTGGAATATGACTCCTGTTTCCAGAGGCAAGCAAAGACACTGTAACTGACAATGCAGAGATTTATGCTGATGGAAAAGAGCACTGCTTCGGCCAGTCTTAGAGCAGCACACCACTGTTCACAGCTTGGCTCCTATGACTGAGCACTGAGACAAGCACAAGCTCCCGGCTTTATCCCATGTCTTCTGGATACAGGAAGCCTCTACTGTGAAGCATCCATGATGGTGGTCAGGTTGCTGCTGAGGTGGGTCTGTGCTCTGCAGCTGTAAGCACTAGATTTACACATTGTCCTAATCAACCAGTCCTGAGCTGATCTTTCCTATGCTCCATATAAAATGCATTGGTTGGCACCTGCTTATCACTCAGCTATGTATTTTCTCATCCTGCACAGAATGATCCCACCATAACCTTCACTCTGCCCTACACCAGTGCTCATCAGAACACTGGTACCCTGAGTCCTCCACTGCCTAAAAACATCCACTGGGAAAAGTCCACAGCATACATGCTGTGGAGTGCTTTCTCCCCTAACCCTAAATAATAAAGTGCTGGGCTGAAGGGGAAAAGAACAGCTTAAGTGCAATAAATAAAAGTGCTTGCAATTAATGCAGGAAACCATTCTCAAGTGAGCTTCATTGCAACTGGCTACGTTCTTTCAAGGAATAATAAGGTCAGGTGCTGCAGAGGGAGGGTGAGACACTGCATCAGAAACATTCACAGAAATATTCTAAACACTGAGCATTTCTCCCTCAGTAGCCTCTTCACCCCACACACACATACACCAGCCCCTTTCCTGCAGAGCTGGCAGAACCTCAGGGTTCAAGGACTTACTAGACAGTCCCTAACACAGAGCTCAGCTACTGCTCTGTGTGCTTATAGAACAACTGACACCCTACAGTGTTTAAGTGGACAGCCCAGACATCGGCCTTCCTGATTCTTCCTCAACTCCATTAAGGAAGCAGCAGGTGCCTGTACTCCTTGCAGATCCCAGCTTCCTCAAAGGGCAAGACAGCCCTTATGAAACAGAGCTTCCTGGGACAGACAATGTGGGAGTGGTACTTGTAGGGTTACAAAGCTGTGTCAAACTCCTCTGGCAGGGGTGCTGCGTGTTCTTCTTTCAGCTCCTGATCTGCTCTGTCGTCCTGGTGCTGCTTCATTTGTTCCTTCACTTCCTCTTCCAGATCAGGTGGCACCACAAATTGATCTTCTGGCTCCATCTGGGATGGAGCAGCAAAATAGCCTGTCTTCTTTTTGGGTGCCTCTGTTGCTACTTCGATGAGGTTGAGGCTCTCCTCCAAGGGCACTATAGAGCCATTGGAAAGCTTCTTTCCATAAAGACAACATGTGGAAAGTGATTTTTGGAGTTCACACTTCTCCTTGACCCCTCTCTGCACAATGTTGCTGTTTACACTGTTCTGCCTCCGAATGATGAGTACAAGCCCAGAGTCATCCTCTGGCCCTGGAGCAGAAGAGCTGTACTCTGCAGCAGGACGTTCTAATTCCAGGCCCTTTCCTTTACAGCAATGGATGTCCACCTCTACCTCCACTTTACTGCCATTTGTCATCACACCTTCCACAGGCTGCTCATCATCACTATCTAGACCATTGTCAGACTGGTTGCTAGAGAAGGTGGCACTGGAAGGTTGGCGCTGAAAGATGCTTGAGGGAGGCACAGGATGTAGGCTGCAACGTCGTTCTTGTCGTGGTAGCAAACTGCCGTCAAGACCAACAGCACTGTGTTCATCTGATGCAGTAGAGCCTACCTCACTGCTAACCTCAGAAGCAGATAGTTCACTGCTGAACTCTGAAGCAATTCCACTGCTACATGAAGGTGTTGCTGGTTTGGTGGTGGTAGCACTAAATCCCCCAGGGCCTGCCAGAGTGAGGCCATGCATCTCACAGGTGCAGTTGTCCTCACTGATATTCAGACATACCACCATTGCACCAACATTGTCTTGGCAACCATAGCTTTGGGCTAAAGTGCAGAGTTTCTTTGCAGCAGCTAGTGGGTCGTGTAGGTGCTGCACAGCTGAGACAGCCTCTGCATAAGAAAGGTGTTCCCAGAGAGCTTTGTTCCCTAGAAGCAGCAACTCATCTTGTACAGTCAGTGGAATGGAATTGACATGTGGCTTGGGCAGGATCCAAGGATGCAGGTACGTGCAGCCCAGCATCCGAGTACAGCAAGTCACACCATTGACTTTATTGTCCTGCAGACAAGAGAAACACGGCAGTAGCATTGGATATGCTATTAGATCATTTAGAAAGCAGACTTTTCCCTGCTCATATGCTGGTTTGGAGCCTTGAGAAATGCCAGTTACACAGCTACAGCACTGGAGGAAGGGATCTAGGTGCAAGTACTACAGCTCAGACATTCACTATGCCTGATGCATAGGTGCAATAACTGCCATCATCCATGCTGGCAATAACAGACTTTTATCCCACAAGACTTTTTGTTGCACTCTGAAGAATTGTAGCAGACTATTCTGAAATGTGCAGCTAGACTACCTGCAGTACACTGATCAGAGTCTCATTGATAAGTCTTATGTGAAACTTATTTTTTTAGTAGAAGTGAAATAGTGACTTTTGACTATCTCAGTGCAAGACATACTACCCAGACATTAAACAGTTCTGTGTATTATCTGAACTATTTTCCTCTTCATTAATATATAACTGCATTCTGAAGTGTGGACACTACATCCTGAGAAAAAAAGAAAAAGTAGGTATCTCAAACTGTTTGTGTAACCTGGATGTATTACCCTCTTCTGCCAGATGAGACCACTGGCCAGCCTGGCAGTGGTCTCACATAAAGAGAAGTGCCCACAACCCTCAGTCCCTTTTCCAAGTCAGTTGTTTTGAATTTAATTTCAGTGTTCTTCATTTCTATATCCTCTGGGTGTCAACATTGCTGCTGCTGCTGCCAAGTATTAAAACCCAGCAGATGAGATGCACAGGGTAGTCTTTTATACAGTAATTTCACTTTTCTCTTTCAGAACCCAATAATGAGCCAGTTTTTAAACTATTTAATGTGCTACATTGATCCCATAGTTATTTTCAGTCAGAGTGCTATGTTGCAGTGTTACAACACCTTTAAGAGATGTATTACAGTGACACATTATGCTTATGAAAAATACCTCTATCTGCCAATTTAATACTTTCTAAAAGACTGAGCATAAAACTAAAGTGACTGGCACTGATTTTCAAGATCTTTACAGACATATTTCACCCACTCTTTGACAAGTCCCTGTTATTTCCAAGTGTTTAGAAAGTTAACCTTTACAGAGTTCCCTAGAAATCATTTTAATACTTTTGCATACTACATGTCATTCTGTACCCATAGTTCTTAGGCCATAGTGTTTTAGGAAAATGCAATTTTGAACAGCTAATCAGCAAAAGAAGCAGAGCAGGAAGCACTAGACAAGTCAGTCATTCAGACCCTTTATGTCACCCTCTCCCCTGTAATGTTATGCAGACAGCTGAGCTCATGTATTTGTACCAAGCTTTTACATGGGCATGGAAGCTGAAGTGGAAAGGGTCCAAACCAACCTCTGTTATAATGGCTTTTTGCCCCTTGACTCTCCTGGCTTCTTCTGAACATTGTTCAAGGCTGAAGACTTTGGAGAGAGGCACTGCTTTTCCACTTCGGCACAGAACAGCTTGGCACGTCCCCACATTGGCCACCGTCAGAGAAAAGTTGCTGGCTGGATCAGCCACCTCATTACGAATGTAGCAAAGGACAGCAGAGGAACCCAGCTTCTGCCCAGCCATGCCCAGCTTCCTGTTGGAGGAGAAGGTGTAGGAGGCTCCAGACTCTACTGACAAGCATTGTGGAGGGCTGCCTCACCCCACCTAACATATCGATATACCTATGCAAGTCCCACCAGGACCAGCTTGCTCACTGTCCTACCTGTGGGAGACCAAGAAGGTGTTGGACATGAACATGGTGTCAGACTGCTGTACCTCCTCCAGGAGCACATCGGCCATGGTGCACTGCAGCAAGCGTGGCAGTTCTTCATTCTTGTCACCATCAAACATGCCATACACAGCCTCCACCCCCTCTGCAAAGCTCCCCAGTGCCAGGGATGACACACACAGCCTGTCAGAAAAGCATACAAGCAAAGTTAACATATCTCAAAAAATTATCTTGTTCTCAAAGCCAGAGCCATCAGGCACCATGCTGTGAGTGCCATTCTCACAGGGCAGCAAAGCCACTGTCTCTAGACTGGGAGATGTACAGTGTACATTCACTAGACTGGGAGATGTACAGCTTCATTTTATTATTGGAACTGCAAACCCTCCTTGACCACATGCAGGAGAGGGCAACAGGCACAGCTGGCAAGAGATAAAGCATCTTTGCTGGAGAGGGAAGAAGAGTCCAAGTGTACTGAAATAAACATTAAAACTGAGGCAAAAGGTAGTGTGGAGACTTGAGTTCCCAAGACTTAGTAAGAGATCCAGAGAGACAAACGCATGGATGAGCTCTTGGGCAAAACAGGTCTGCTTGCATGCTCAGCAGTGCACTCTTGCCAGCATCCTGAGAAAACAGTGTCAGTTGTTTAGCAGACCACAATACTCACTTATTTCTTTGGCCTGCCAGCTCAGCTACTCCGTGACTCCAGAAGGCAGAAGTAAGTGCCGAGTCTGCCGGCACGAGGGAGGGCTTAGCATCAATCTTCAGTGTGGTAATGTGACTACAGAGAGAACAGAAGTTATACTTTTCTAGAACCTGCTGAACAGGCCTTGGGACCTTGTCCAGTCTAGGGTTTTAGACAGCAGTCTGTGGAGAAAACTGCATCAAGGAGAGGAGTTTAACGTCTAGGAGATGTGTGGCTGCTTATGACAGAGACATGTGGGAAAACCTCCTACCACCTGAAGAATTCCTTCTCTGATGTTTCAGAACCAGACTTTTCCCTTCCCAAAGACAGTAAGTCTCAGCTGCCTCAGGCAGGGAACATTATACCACTATGCAGTGATAAAGTACTTTTACTTTACTATCCCATTTCCTCTCCTGGGAAGGGTTACCCTTTCCTGTGCAGACCACTACTGGGTTGATATGTCAATGGCTCACCTGAAGATATCCAGTGTCTTGTGTTCTAACACCAGGTTTGTGTTTCCACTCAGATCCAGCTCTTGCAAGGCACCTGGCAGTGCCTCAGGGATTAGGATTTCAGTTAACTCATTGCAGCTCAAATCCACAAACTGCAGTAGCAACAAACAGCATGACAAAGAAAATACTCTTTTGTTGTGTCATGTCATCAGTTACTCCAGTGCTCCTTACAAATATCATACAAGCCTGCTACTTATTGTATCTCACACATAGGTCATGAAAATGGATCTACTTGTCAAAACAAGAATGATCTATAAGCAACCTGCAATAGTCACAACTCCAATACTGAAAGACTAGGTCACACCAAAGATAAAAGAAGGCCTCTATATTCAAACCTGCCTAGCTATGTAACACTGCCCACTATCTCAAATGCAAGAAACTAGAAATGTCAGAGACAGGTGGTAAAGGTGAATAAGATGATCTTTGATCAACTCAGAAAGGTGAGAGATCCAGAACGCATATTCTGTGGCCTGTTCTCAAGTTAATCAAGCAAAGTCATAGAACCACAGAATGGTCTGTGTTGGAAGAGATGCTAAAGCTCATTTTGTTCAACACATCTGCCCTGGGCAGGGACACCTTCCACTACAACAAGAGCTTGCTCCAAGACCTGTCCAACCTGGCCTTGAAACTTCCAGGGATTGGGCAGCCACAGCTTCTCTGGGCAATGTGTGCCAGGGCATCCCCACCCTCACAGGAAAGAGTTTCTTCCTAATAGTCAACCTACACCTACTCTCTTTCACTTTAAAGCCACTCCTCCTTATGCTGTCACTCCATGCCTTTGTCCAAAGTCCTTCTCAAGCTCTCTTTTGGTAACTTTACATAATGGAAGGCTGCAATAAGGTCACTTCAGACCCTTCTCTAAGCTGAACAACCCCAAACCACTCAGCCCATCGCCACAACAGAGGTGCTCCAGCCCTCTCTGATCATCTTCATGTACTCCTCTGGACCCACTCCAACAGGTCTAAGTCTTTCTTGTACTGAGGACCCAAGAACTGGATGCAGGCCTCCAGGTGGGATCTCATCCGAGCAGGGCAGGAGGGCAGAATCCCCTCCTCATCCACTGTCAAAGCTACTGGGGATGAGCCCAGGATGGGGGGGTTTTCTGAGTACCAGCGCATGTGGCCAGGGATGTCCAACCTCTCATCCAGCAGCATCCCCAAGCCCTTCTCAGCAGGTCTGCTCTCGAGTATTCAGCCCCCAGTCTGGATTGATACCAGGGGCAACCCTGACCCAGGTACAGCACCTTGCACTTGGCCTTGCTGGGACATGCTGTTTTCTCCTAGCAGTTACTCCTCATTCTGTAACCCAAACTTTCCCCAGGTATCTCTTTATCTGCTCCATATAAATACCTGAATACGGGGCAAATGCAGGATTTCTGGAAAAATGCTGATTTCATTAGAGTGTGCAATAAGTGTATGAAGTAGCTTGCAGTTTGCAACTGTTGTAGGAATTGTTTTCAGTTTATTGCCACTCAGATTCAGTTCTTCCAAGTGTTCCAGCTTACTAAGTTTGCTGAAAGGGAAACAAAAAAATACTGTATCTTACAGACATTAACTGGTCACTTTCCAAAGCTGCACATGCAATATCCATTTTCCGATTTACTGATAGGAGACCAGAAGTCCTAAGAGATGCTCTAGTAAGAGGCACAGTCCCCAAGCCTGGCATGGATTTGTACAACAGATAGACCCTTGCAGCGCACACACACATACAACGCAACTAGTTACATCCCTTGGTCCCTCTGGACAGCACCTCAGCTAGGACAGGAAAACCTACAGGCCACAGTACCCTGTGCCAATCTCCCTTAACACATTTCTCCTCACTTTGTGTGTAGAAATGTCAGGCTTTTGGCATCAAGCTACAGGGAGAGCATCTTGCTCTGACTTTAACTTGTACAATCATGGGGAGGTGGCAGCGTCCTCCCTAGGGAGCATTGTCTTACCCAACAGCCTTACTGACTTACCTTGCAGGAAAAGTCTGCAGGTTGTTGTTTGCCAGATGCAGGATCCGTAGGTTTGGGTGTCCCACCAAGACGGGGATGCATTGATCTGTGAGGTTGTTATTAGTCAAGTATAGCAGCTGCAGCATGCTCAAACTCTCCTCCCCCGTGAATGCGGAGGGCAAGGACTCCAGGCTGTTTGCAGATGCATTCAGGTACCTGAGGCTAACCACACAGCAAGTGCAAAAAATCAGACTTCACATCATCCAAACCACTCCATTAACACCAGGAAAAGGAGCTGTACAAATGCCAGTGTGGACAGCAGTATCAGACAAGAGGCCAGACAACACTGTAACATCCCTACTCACATCAAGATTTGTGAGTCTACTAATGACTTCCTAGCTATATGCACTATGGATGCACACAGTGTTTTGCACTAAACAGTGAGTATTGAAAAGCCCGCAGGTAATACTGGTGGAAGGAGACAATGTAAAACTTTCCCTAGACTCTTTAAAGAAGGGCTAACTCCTGTGTGAATAGACAGTTATGAGGGACTGTTCATTTGTTAAGGGTCACTCTTGTTGTTCTCCAATGACCTGAATCTGACTGGCTTATTTTCTTTGCACTTGAGCTTATGACTACTTTTAAAAACAAAGCTCTTCAGGCAGCCTCTGTTTTCCTGTAATTACGCAGTAACGTGGACTGATTCCTTCAAATCAGCTTGATGGCTTCCCTTATGGCACCTGAATAACCTCCTCATAAAGGGCACACCTTGTTATCTCTTATGCAAGTGGCACCTTGCAAGGACAGTCACACAGGTGCCACTTTCAGCCCTTACACTCAAAATGATAATGCAGACAAATGATGTTTGCTACTGACACTCACTTCAGAGCTTTGACAAAGAGTGTCTCTGGGAGTTTAGTCAACAGATTGTGCTGAAGGTCCAGCACCTCCAGTGGAATGTGTTCTAGAAGAGGTGGAAGGCTCTGCAGACGATTGTGCCCCACCATCAACTTCCGAAGACTCAAGCTTCTGAGGATCCTAGAAAGACATAGGGTTTTCTGTTTAACTTGGTTCATTCCACTTGACATCCACAGAGTGGGGAAGGTAGTATTTATCCACTTAATTTGATTGTACAGCAGGGAAAAATGAAAATACACTGATCTATAAAATGTAAACAATGACAAAGCACAACAACACATAGGGTAAGATAACTCCGTCTCTCTGAATGCTTGGAAGGGTACCTACATTTCCTTCTACACTACTGCTGATTGGTATCTTGTGACGAGAGTTGGTGTGCATGTGCCCAGCATTCTCTCAGGCAGACAAAGAAGTCACAAATGAAGGCTTTAAATGCCTGTTGTCATTTGTAGGTAGAAAGAAGTGCTTCCACAGTGCAAACATAAATTCAGAGCTTTAACTAGTGGCTTAGCACTCCTGTATTATTTCTGAGGCAGTAAATTATTCTTTGCATCATATACTTAAAATTTGGTCCCTTTAATCCATTGGATTGGCGAAAAGTCTCTCCAAAGTTCTGATTATCACATCCTCATTATGTCCTTTTGTTGCTTTTGATGTACACAGTTTTTCTGTGACAATCACTAGAATGTCATTGCTGATCACTTCCTATGCCTCTTGCTGCAACTTCTCCAACCCATGTTCTACATTTCTTTCCTGTTAACCACTTCTTCAATTTTAGTATAACTTACCCTAAACACTGCCATTCATCAAATCACACCCCCACCAAACACCCTTGTTAGGCTGCGAATGTTTATGCTTTGCTTCTTAGGATAAATAACTGCAAAAGTGTATTAGTTCTTGGCTCTCATTCACTGCATTTCTGCAGAAACTGAAAGGGAAATAGGGAGAAAGGAGCTGGCTGATGGTGTACTATGAAAGCTACATTTGAGACCAGCTGAATTGTCTCTTTGTGATAACTCCATGTCAAAGTTAACAGATGAAATTTCTGTGGGACGATGCAAAATGTATTAGGGTCCCACCTATGACCTGTGTTCACAGACAGTATGATAATACATATAAATCACAGCAGCATATTCTGTGTCAGGTGCAAATAGCTGCAGTAGCAGCTAAAAGCACAGGATGGAATTACCTAGCCCTTATTGTTCAAAAGGCTGACCTAGAAACTTGTTCTTTCCAGCATTTGAATACAGAGCATTTTTGATGCTGCACAGATAAAGTGGATTATATCTCAACGCAACAAGGAATGAAGTAACTGGAACAGCAGTGCTTCTCTCTTCCCAGACAGCCCATTGTAGAAGAAAGCTCAGCTCTGTTTACAAAAGTTTTCTGACCTTGATGGAAGCTCCAAGAGTAGGTTGTAGCTCATATCCAAAACTTCCAGTTTCTTTGCTTCACAGGCCCAGTCTGGGACACACTGTAGTTGATTGCTGAGAAAAGCAAGTGGGAAAAGCTAGAAACCAGCACTCCATATGGAACAGACTCTAAATGCTGCATGATTTTAGTGACAGCGAAACTAAAAGCAACAGGCAAAAAGTGAACAGCATCTGAGTTAGTCATGTGGAATTTATCTCACAGCTAATGCAAACCTAACTGGTTCATGACTTAGCAGGGCATCCTATCTTACAAGTCTCACAGTGCTGCTCCAAGAGCAGATGTAGGCAGTGAAACCAACAGCAGAGATCACTGGCAGCTGCTCTAAATATTTGATCCATGGTTCAGTGGAACTGAACCTCATTCAGTTCAGTAAGCTGCCACAAGTTCAGTGGTCCCTGCTTGGCTTTTTGTTTGTTTTTTTTTTCTGATCACAGCCTACAGCTGAAGGACAGAGAAGTCACCTGAAAAGGTCATACTGGGTCAGAAGGGCTTCTGGTCTGGGACACTTTCATAATTGTTTAGTGTTGGGCTTTGAAGTTCTATTGTGTTTGATTGCTCTCAACTGTTTTAAATCCTTAAAACGTCACGAAAATTTTGCAGAAAAAAGAAAAGGTGCCCAGATACTTGCTTTAAATTCTGTTGTGTATTATCACTTACTGAGAGAGTTCTAGACACGTCAGTAGACCAGGAACCGGATAAATATTGACAGCTGTCAGACCTGACAAAGTAAAGCAAGTAAGTATGATTGCAGAGCTTTGGAGAGAAAATAGCACAGAAGAAGCAGCTCTATCTGATGAGACTCACAGTCTTTCTTTATAGAGACTCAAGGTTTGCACTGATCCTTCCCACCACAGAATTCACACTTCATACATCTGCCATATGGCACTACAATGTCTCATACTATCCCATTTCTCCATCTATCACATGGAGCACCAGAACAAGAGAGAACTGTACTTTTCTTTGTGGGCTCCCAGACAGATCTCAATGGAAGATGAATTCCTTGGACGTAACACCGCAACTTCCACAGTGTTACACAGCCTGTGTACACACATGCATATGTGATCCATAGGAGCTAACCTCAGATGACCCATCACATATGGTTTCACTACAATAACATCAGCATAAGTATTTTTTTCGTGTGTGAGAGAGGGCAAAAGACTGTTTTCCTTTGCTCCCAGGGCTTAAAGGGAAAAGGCAGGTGAATAAGACAAAGAGACTCACAGTTGCTGTTGGCATACAGGGCCCGAAGGGAGAAGCCGCTCAGCGTCAGCTCTCTCAGCTTATTTCGCTCGCAGTGCAGCTGCTCCAGGCTGACCAAGGAGCTCAGATCCAGATCTGTCATCTGATTGTCTCGTAAATCCATATAAGCCACAGATTTGTTCCCCTCCAGAGTGTCAGTTGCTGCTCTCTTCAGGTTGTTCAGCCTAAACACTCAGAGATGAGTTAAAAAGTCAAAAAATAGGACACTGAACACTGGACATCAGTAAGAAGAGAGAAGAAAGAAGGGGAAAGGAAGAATTCTGGTGAAGGCTAACACCAAAGGTGCACACAGTAAACGAAATGCATGACAAGCAATGGTGAATTTCAGGCAAACAAAAACATTTCCTTTGCCTATGCTGCTACACATAACCATTTTAATGATTCTCAAATTCTTAAGAAGATTCTAAAGAAAGATCTAGTCTGGAAAAGAGAAACCAGGCCAAGGGGCAGCTACTCTGCATGGACACAGGAAGCTTATGCAGAGAGCAGGTAACTGCCTTGCCACACACAAAAAGCTCTTTGTCCTTTCTGAGAGATCTGCAGTTGGCAGCCTGGAGAATCAGGATCACATCTCTAGGGCAGGAAGGCAGAAGAGAGAAGGAGAGATCAAGGTTTTGGTACTTTGAGCTACCAAAGCTCAAGGTAGCAGCAAATCACAAGAGGAAACTAGAGGGCTGGGTCACATTCAACATCTAGCACTGCTCAATTAAGCTTGCTTTTCCAAGTGGATTCTGCACACCCTCAGAAACAGAATTCCATAAAAGCTACAGACTCGGTAAGAGAAAAAACTGAAACTAGTTTATTGCAAAATGTACCAGAAGTTACACAGGTTCTCTGCTGTAAATGGAAAGTAGCAATCTGTTTTATAGACAACAGCAAGTTTCACCCCTTACCTCAGGTCTACACTTTTGATGTGACTCATACGGTTCAGCACTGTCAAGTCCAAGGTCTCTAGCAAGTTCCCTGCCAGGGCTAGTTTGTCTAAGGTGACAAGTTTCTCACAAATTGCTGGCAGTTCACAGAAGTTATTGAAGGAGAGCCCAAGACAGCTGAGCTGCTGAAGGTTTCCCATCTCTTCTGGTAAGGATGTGAGGAAATTGCCATCAAGCCAGAAGGTCTGGAGACTGCAACAGTGAAAAAGAGAAAGAAAATAAGTCTGTGAAGACTAGTGAACATCACTAGTGAACATTTAGTATTTTCAGTGAGTTTCTTTATATAGTTAGCTAGTCTCAACGTGGTTATTTTTAAAGGTATTTAACAGCTAATTTTATTCTTGTATACGTAAAGTTACTGAAGTACTTTTACTACACGTGTAATCAGCTTGGAACTTCCAGTTGTGCCAAAGATTGTAAGTTAACACAAACAAAATACAAATCAGTACTTACGTTGTAAATGCAAGCTATTTACTTAATTACTTGGTTTTCTACAAATGGCACAGTTTAATCACACCTCCTACCACACTAATGCACTAGTGGAAGATTTTTATACTCTAGTTGTCCATTCCAACATACACTCAGAAAAGAGTAAGGCACCTTTCTGTTGTATGATTCTCTGTGTTGTTTGATTTCTGTTGTATGTTGTTTCAAAGGCTGTATGGCTTTTGAGATTCAGATCCCAAATATACATTTCTCTTATTATGATTATGTTCCAACAGAGACCTTTCTGTGTTTAGTGGTGCTAGAAATGAAATCTGAGGCCACGAAAAGTTCTTATGAACAAGGGCTCAAGAAGTCATCAAAGTAACTGGATCCATAACTAAGCTGTAAATCTCTAAGCCTACATATGGCTTATTCCTCAGTTTGCATATGACTAAAAGATCATTCTGGAAATTACTTGCTCACATCCATTGTGGCTGCAGACACTCATTTTTTAAAGACTCAAGCTGGAGAAAAAGCAAGCCACAATAAACCAACAATTCAATATTGATGTTTATCTATACCAATCTACTAACAGTCTTGCAATCAAATTTACCAAAGCTTTAGCTCTTATGCATTTGGGGTAGCTACCAAGGAAAAGGGACAAGGCTCCAGCAAACACTAAGACAAAATTTTCAGAGGGGATTGCTCAAGTATTTTCATGATAAAATCCTCTAACACAAAAAAGCAGCCAAATCTGTAAAACACAATCAAACATACCAGTGCTGACAAAAAACACCACACCCCTGTGAGAAGTTATCACAGAAAAGTTTTCTATAATAAATTAAAACTTCAATAGAAATTGCATCAGTACTGAAAACATTAAATTCAAATAATAAATCCAGAAAGTCAGACAACTATGCAGCTGCAGAAAAATGCAAATAGACTTATTTGAGAAACAATACAATGGCTTTCAGTGCTTTATTTACAACAAGTTTCCCCATCTTTCCTGCACAAGAGCTGTGGTGTTTTAATAGTAGTGATTAAGGGATTGCACATCTCAGTTCTTGACCTTCTGCTGGAGTCAAATTAATCATTCAGCCTTCATGGGCAAAACAGGCTGCCCTAGAATTCACACTTTCAGAAACAGTACCTGCACATCAGTAGTGCTTCAGCTGAGGCACCAAGGATATTTATGATCACAGATGTAAAGAACATACTCACTTCAACAGTTTCCCAATCTGACTTGGCAAGTAATGAAGTCCATTACAGGAAATATTAAGCTCTGTCAGAGTAGAGATCTCACACAGTGATACAGGAAACTCTCCCAGTCTATTATGAGACAAATTCAGACTCTTCAATTGAGAAAACCTATTGGCAAGAACACTAGTTAATTCACAAATCCACATGTCTAAAAGCAAAAATACATAAAACACTCATAAAAAATTCTTAAGTGTTTGTACACTGGTGATACAGTCACTTAACTCATTAGAGGAGTGCCTACATAAATTTGGGTTTGAGTCATTGATATTTTTCTCAATGATCATACTGAAAGTGGATTTACTGCAGAAACTGCTAACAGCCTTCTACCCCAACTTGACAAGCTTCCTCATAGTGACTAAGATTAAGGTGACTAAAATGCTCAGTTCAAAAAATTTACCTTAAAAGAATTAACTACAGTAAGAGTCTACACTTGCATAGCTTGGGAAAAGAGGAGCTGAAAACTTTCATTGGGACTATTCTAAGAATAAAACAGAACAGGGAAATCCCCTTTCCAAGCTGGGTGCAACAGAAAGCCAAGCCAAGCTGTAAAACAGAAAACAAGGAAAGCCCTTGCATCATGCTGGGAAAGCCCAAGACCTGCACCCTGAGGTCCTTGAACAAGATCACACAACTACAGCATCCCTTGCCCAGCAGACTGCATCCTGTGTATTGCCCCAAATGCAAACAGCCCCACAGTCACTACAGTCCCACCAGTGCTTGAGAAATGGTTACCTATTTCTAGCTCCTTCAATCACCAGGTCCAAAGAGAGAGAGAAGGAATTTAGTGTAGCTGGGGTAACCTACAGCAGGGCTCTCCTGCAAGACTTCCTGCCTCCTTCTACAGGAAGCAAAAATATTGTTCCCCAAGTAATAGTCTCTTCATCCAAAACTGGAACCACCAGAAATTAATTCAGTGGGAAAATTAATATCTCGTTTCTATGAGAAAACTGCAAATTTCATGTACTAAAGAACTACTTATTGGAAAGATGCAGTTATTCATCTGCCTCACCTACCCGACTTTTTCCAGGCATGGTGAGTAGCTCTTACTTTGAAGCAAATGTTTTAATATAGGTAACAAAATCAAGGTTTATTAACTTGAGGGAGAATTACTTCTAGCTGGAGATGTCTTGAAATATAAGACTGAAAGGTTTTGGAGTTTTTTCTTCTTCATAGTGACCTTTTTCGGATTCAGAATACTTGTAATGATCTGTGTAGGAACTATGCGTAATATGTCTCCATTTTGCTTTATAACCTTGTGGGGTGTTGTTCTTTTAAAAGAGGGAGCATAGCTGAAACTTGGACATGGTTTGTTTGCTTTGAGCACCCCATCATGAGTAAGGGCACAGGCATTTTTGTTTGCTGCAGCTGCAGACTCTCTTGTACTGCAACTGAAAACCAAAGAGAAAAAGATGCTATGTCAGTAAAAGCCTTCCTCAAAGGAAGGATAATGCAAAGACCTAACAATGATACAAAAATCAGAAAATTGCACACAGAATTCCACCACAGTATTGGAAAAGAAGAATACGATGAGGATCAGCCTAAAGATTTGAGCTATCTCATTAGCAGGTTCAACTTTTTTAAGACAGGTCACGGCTCTCAGGGTTTGAAATCAGCAAATATTTTAATGAAACTGCTTTCTCAGGAGCTCTGCAATGGCTTTTGCTATACCTGTTCTTAGTGCCACTTCTCTTGCACTGACAGCATTGTGAGAAGCTGCTCTGAGAGACACAGCATTAAAAATAACAGCATAAACGTAACAACTAATGTTTAGAAATAATCCCTCTGCAAAAAATATCAAAGCAAGCACAAGAGGGGCATTAAAGTTTCCAAAAGCTGAAGGGAAACTAGCACATGGCACATCTTGGTCTGAGATTCCTCAAGCAGATTTTCATACTTAGTGGGGAGGACAATACTCAAAAGCATTTTGAGTTCTCCTTCTGTTTCTTCTTCTTTGCCTCAGTAAGCTCATGTAGTGACATGGGAGTGAAGTGGAATGGAAATGGAATTCTCATTAAAGCTATATATATATACACACCAAGTATTAGAGGGGATAAAGATCCCAAAGTCGTTGTGGCTCCTCAGGTTTTGGTTTATGCTCTCACAGGGCATACTGAGACAGCAAAGAAGTACGGAAACACAGCAGTGAGTTTTCCAGAGGATGATCACCCTCTGTTTAGCAGCCCAAACTACTGCTGCCCTGAAATGTTCCCAGTTTAATACATCCTGTTCTGCCACCAAAGCATGTCAGCAAAAATCTGTATCAACCAGCTAGAATGCTGACAAGAAACATGCAGATGTATGCATGTGTGCACATACACATATCAACAAAACCAGATCTCAGTGTTTTTCAGACAAGGGAGATACTTGAAAGACACTACAATACATAAAAAATAAGCTAGGAGATGTAACAAAGCAGGTAGAGTTATTTAATGCCCTTTGCTTAACATTTTCCCTTTAGCTAATTATTTTTGCTCCATTATGACAGTTACAGGTAATTAAGACTCCTAGAGCTTGAAAATTGCTCAGAGCAAGAGATCTGATCATTGTGAAAAATTTTGCTGTTGGGAATTGACAGTCTTGAGGCACTGAGAACACCTACTACAAGTAAGCAAGGGTCTCCTTGTGGTGCTGTAATCTTAGAAGCATCCTAAAAACCTCAGACAGAAAAAATTTCAAAAGGCAATGAGCAGCCTTACGTGGGATACCTAATGCTACCTGTTTATTCAAGATTGTGTGAAGTGAGAGCTTCTTTTACGGCTTTTGTTTGTTTGAGGATTTCAGCTTCATCAGACATAGTCACTGCCAGGAAAAGGGTTGAGTTTCTGACATGTCAGATTTCTTGTTGACTACACGCAAGGTCAAAAGAAATTTCAAGCCCCTTTGCTGATCCTGTGAACCAAGGATACTGCATTTTAGAAAATAAAGTTCTGATGTGCTTTTCAAAATCATACAACGTATTTGAAGAGACAAGTAGAAAGCAAAATCTTAAATTATTTTAAGCAGCTTCTCCAGTAACGGAATCTATTTAATGGAATAAATGTATTAAATGCAAAACTTTTAAGCAAGTTTGGAAAACCAGACTAGACTCTGGCTTTCAATGAAACTGCAAAGAATTCCCAAAAGTGAGCAATTTTTTTCATAGTATACTCTTATAGATACCTGGGCATCTCACTACTCTACAGGAAGAAAAATGAAATAGCACAGTAGTAGGCCCCTAGAGACAAAGAAAACAAAAATCCACCCCACCCCACCTTGCAAAAAAACCTTCCATAAATCAAAATGACAAAAAACAACCAAACCTAAAAACCACCACCACAACAAACCAAAACAACCAACAAAAAAAGCAGTTTTGCAAAGTTTCTCCAAATACATTTTCCTTAGGCTATAATGTGTTCCGACCAGAGTCATTGGACAGTATTACTACAGGCATCCTATCAGTTTTCAAAATTCATAGAGCAACTCCTTGGAGTCTATTTAGTATGGCTGGTGTACATATCAACAGACTTATTTCCCCCTAGATTTTTATGATTTGGGAAATTAGTTTAAAAATATTTTTGTATGATTCCTTCACTTACCTAAGACGACTACATCATGCTTCCATACCATCACATAACTGTTACTCTCTTAAAAGCAGATCATCACAAGTTTCCAAAGCAAAGCTGAAGTCTCACAGGCCCTCTCCCAATTCCAAATGAACATCAAGAATTTGCCAAAACAGGGTTTTTCTGACCTAAACTTCTTCCTACAAACACTTATTCATGATAGCAGCATTATGCTTTTCCTTGCCTTTTATTTTATAGCCCAAGATGTTCTCTGCTTAGCAAGCAGCCTAATATTACTATGCATCTTGTCCATACAAATGGCATGTCACACCACAAGGCTTATCTCAAATCAGAGTTAGCACAGAATCTGTGGAAGAGAGTTCATGAATACTATAAATAGTTGGAAGTTTATCCCTGTTTGTGCTGCCCAGTTTTGCTTCCAACCCCCTCATTTGTTAGAGCTTCCTAAAGATCAATTTTTTACCATCCCCAAGAGGACAAGCAATACTTCACTCCTGTATCCTCACGTCAAGGGCTCCAAATGTAGAAGAAAAATTATTCTTTGCAGACCTGTAAAGAGAGTCAAGACTCCCTGCTCCACTTGTTCTCATAAAATTGTGGCGTAAGTTGAGGTAGGTGATATCTTGACTGTAGAAGAGGTGCTCTGGTACTTCCTCAAGGCTGTAGCATGAAAGGTCAACCATGCTAAATCGCATAGACACAATCTGAAAAGAAAGAGAAAAAGCTGCAGCTGTGCAACAAATTTTCCCTGGAAGTCTAATGGAAGGCCAAAGAATACAAGTAGTAAACAATTTGCAAGAACATGAAAGAACCCCTTGCACCTACCAGGTAGAGTCCATGGAGGAAATGCGAGTCCATGAAGTACAAGCCTATGCCCTTTGCTACATCTCTGACAAGGATGCATAGCTGCCAGGACTCACACAAAGCCCTGCTCTGTATGTGCACTAGGCACACTGCCTAAAGGCTAGGCTGTATGAAAGCCAATGCAATAGAGGAAAACAGATCTTTCAGGAAACTCCATTGAGAATGCATGATCTCCAAGTGCCTTCTGAAGGTGCAAGAAACAACAGGAAGCAGTTGATTTTCCAGTTCAGTTCTCTGAGTTTTACAGAACCTCTGCCTGGCCTAGCTGCTTGTTCTGTACTTTTAGCTACTTCCTTCTTTATTAGCTTGTTAAGGGTATAAAATTTGACGCATAACTTGTTATAAAAAGGCTTTATAAATTATGGTTTTGCAACATTTCATAAAGTCTCTGCAAATCTCAGATGTCCTTTCATTAAGTATGTTTTGTTTTGAGGTCTTTGGTGCTTAATTTGACATTTTATGACCTGCTTTATCCCATACTTATTTTGTATTCCATAATATCCTTGCTGACCTACCATCTCTTGGTAATTTAAACCTATCAGGGCAGCCCTGTGAATGTCCAGGTCATACTTCAGGTACGTTCAAGTATGGCAACAAATGCAAACTGAAGATTTCTACGGCTCTAAAGTCAGCAAGTCCCTGTGATTTGCTCTAGGGACCTGTGATTAAGTTAGTCTTGTCACTGCAGCAGAGGTTAAGACGGCACAGAAACACTGCTCAACATTGTTGCACAGGTAGGAAGAAAGAGAATACTAGCAGAAAAAAAAATCTCTGTAGTCCAGAGCATGAAGGAAAAAAAGCTGGAAAGTCTTGGGTACTTTCTCCAGCATCTCTAACTTCATCTCTGACTGCAGACCAAGCTTGCATCACAATACCCTTCCTGTGGTGTACCTTGCACCCACCATTCAAACCACACTATCCCCATTGCCTCACCGTGGATGCTTGCCGGTGCCATCGCTGGCACTCTGCCAGCGTTTCAAAGGAAATGTGGTATGTCTGAGCTTGTGCTCCAGCAGACGTGAAAGCAAGGGTGTACTGCCGACGTTTTATCTCTTCCACCTGCAAAGAAAGAATTGACATCAACAGTCTGCCTAAGCGCCAGCAATTACAACTGACCTGAAGTCTAGGGTGAGGTATTGCTGACCACCAGTAACACTGTATTTTGCTGAAAATACAGCTGAAAAGTCACTGGACAAAAACACAGAAGTAAATCCTGCTTAACATCTTTCTGCTGAAATGGATACATTCACGACATTAGCCACTGCTGTGAAAGCTGAAGTAGTGTCTCTTCGTTTTATTAGCCTTCAGACTACTACCTAAGCAAAGCAAGTAGAAAGGGGTTGGGCACATTAATGCAGTAATCTGTTAAAAAAGCCTACATTAATCTCTTGCAGACAATTCTCATCACTACCATTTCCTCTTCCTCCTCAGAGTACACAGAGCTAACCAAAAAAAAGCCTTACCTTCCCTCCAATGAGAGGCAAGATGTGCATCTTCCCTGCATGGCTGTCCTTCACTGAGGACACAATGAGGCACGTACCACAGAGAGTGACTGAGCGCTCTGCCCACTTGTGCAGCTGGGTCTTTCCTTTGCGTACGTTATAGACTCCAGAGAGCAGGACGCGATCCAACTGTTCCACTTGATATGGCTTTTCTGAAGAAAAGGGGGGCAATAGCATTTACTGTCCCTATGTTCTTCATTCTTATCCATGAGTACAAATAACAGAGATATAACATGCAAAACCAGTTGTTGTAAAGAACAAGCAGACAAATCGCACTTTAAAAAAAAGTCTCATCCAGAGGACAAGAACATCCTCAGTCAGTGCAGGAATGGTTGCTGAGCAGCACCATTTGTGCTTCCCAGAACAATGTTAGAATGGTTGCCATGCAGTGTGTTTTTAATCCACGCGTAGTTACAGACCTTAGCGAACCCACATGCCTGTCAAATATCCTTCATTCAAATGCAACAGAAAAGCAATTTTAAACTCTCGTTGAGCCAGCTAAAATCACAGAAACCATTAAATAAGTGGCTTCTACTAGACTTTCAAGGAAGGCCTGGAAAATCAGCTCCAAAGTTCATTCCTTCCCTGAAGATGACTGTCCTGGTTTTGCCTGAGATATAATTTATATTCTTCCTGGCAGATGGTACATAGCTGTGTGTACCAGGCTTCAGTGTGAGAATAATGTTGATAACATTAAAAAAAATATTTAAAAGCCTGCTGTTTTGGTTGGTGCTCAGCAGCACTCATGCAAGTCAAGGACTTTACAGTATCCCATTCTCTACAGCAAGCAGGTGCACAAGAAACTACAAGTGAGTGTGGTTGGACCAGCTGATCCAAACTAGCGAAGGGAATATTCCATACCATAGAACATCATGCCCAGTATACAAACCGAAGAAACTAGGACAGGAGGGCTGAGCACTGCTAGAGGAAGGGGACCAGTGTGATGAACAGTGTATTGTGCCTCGCTTTATTCCTCTCTCTTGTTATTTCCCTTTTTATTACAATTATTATTATTTTACTTTATTTCCATTATTAAACTGTTTTCAGTCCACAGGTGTCACCTTTTTCCCCATTCTCCTTCCCATCCCATGGTAGAAGCAGTGTGTGAGTGAGCAGATGAGTGGCTGGGGTTTAACCACAACAGTCCTTTTAGGTGCCAGACCTGGTGCACAAAGGGCAGAGACAGATCTGACCAGAGTGCATTAAAACAAATTTGCTATAAGCATTTATTGTATTGGTGTAACGGTGGCTGGTTACAATGTTGATTTGTTTGCTCAATTTTGTTGCACTTGTTCTCAAGGTTGCATTATGTTACACCTTATCTGCTGTAAAGGCTGGGTTAAGGTTATGGTGCTGTATTTTGTAATCTGGTCTGTGTGCTCAGCACTGCCCTTAGCTCTGTGCTCTGGAGCCATTTAGTGGAAAATATCAATAATGACACTATTTGCCTATTCTCCTCAGAGAGCCCACTTTGGGAGTGGACAACATCCCACATCCTCCTTTTCTCCTCCAGTTTAATTACAACAGCACTTGGGAATTTTTAATATCCTTGGGATGTTGAAACCAGTGTGGTTTCCTATTGCTAGACACCATAAATCTGATTCGGGTCTTGTTCAGGGAGAAGCAACTATTTGTGGCTACTCCAACCCTGCGGCAAGCCACTGCGACTACTCAGGCTGGACTGGGGTCAGACTGCTGCCTACTGTTGCCACACTAGACACGCTTCAGGTCAGCTATGCAGCTTCTGGAGTCGGAGTTAACAGAGTTAACTGGCGCTCACAATACTCTAACTGAAAGAGATACTGGTAGCATATGAAGGGGTTTGAGCTACTTCAGAGCTGATTGGCACTGAGGTCCAGCTGCTCCTGGCACCCTAGTGGGGTGCTGCACTGGATGTTCAATATGATGCTATGTGGAGTAAGCAGGTCACACTGATCAGACAGTAAGCTTGAATATGAAAACCATACTCCAAACATTTAACAGGAGCAAACAATTAACTCAAGCTGTAATATTATTTCTCACTTAAGACAGCAGGATCTTCAGCCTGCCAAATCTAAAGCGTCGTCTTGACATCCATATCTGGCTGAATTTAGCTGAAACATTTGTTTACAACAGTTTTGTTTCATCGACATGAAGTTTAACATAAGATGTCCTCTACTGATGAGAAACTGTAAGAATCCACAGAAAAAATTACTTTGATTTCACCAAGCTGAAAGATCAGCTGCACACATGTAAGAAAACATTATTATGGGACTAAAAGTGGTATGCTACTACTAACTGCCACAACAGCACGTTGCAAGTATTACTATGCAGCTACACCAATCCTCCACTTTCCTCCTCTGCTCCAAAACCATGACACCTATCCTAGAGCAAGTCAAAGTGCAGCCGTGGAAACAGTAAGGTGGCTGGAACATCTCTCCTATGGAGACAGGCTGAGAGAGTTGGGGTTGTTCAGCCTGGAGAAGAGAAGGCTCTGGGAAGGCCTTCTTTCAGCTTTTCCACAGATAAAGGCAGCTTATAAGAAAAGCATAAAAAGACATTTTGCAAAGGCGTATAGTGGCAGAACAATGGCCCATGTTTCTGAACTGAAAGAGGGCAAATTTACACTGGACAGAAGGAAGAAATATTTTATGGGGAGGCCCTGGCACAAGTTACCCAGAGAAGCTGTGGCTGCTCTATCTCTGGAAGTGTCCAAGGCCAGGCTGGTGGGGCTTGGAGAAATGTGGTCTAGTGGAAGGTGTCCCCGCCCATGACAGGAGAGTGGAACTAGAAGATCTTTAAGGTTCCTTCCAACGCAAACCAGTCTGTGATGCCATGATTCTAAGTAAAGTTTCTTGGGTTAAAATCCATTACTTCTTCACGTTCTCAGCTACAGGCTTTGCAAACTTAATGTATCATCCTCCATAGCATTCCCTCTAATTCCTCCCCTACCTTTGAGAACCACTTTGTCAGCATTTGCTTGTACTTCCTTAAAACATGTGTCCTGATCACACTTCAACCCTGATACTTCTTCCTTCATAGCCTTCTTCTAAGCAGACTAGCCACTCATGCTGACTGAAACTACTCAATTACATTTTTTGTCTACCTGGTTCCATGAAGTTGAGTAGCTGTTCATGAATCCTCAGCAGTTCCTGCTTGACATACCCAAGCTTTTGTTTCTTCCTCAGAAGTTCTCCATACCCCTTATCCTTCATGCCTCTACTCCTTCCAGATGAAGTAACTTTTGACTCCCTCTTCCTTGCCCCATAAATTCAGACTATGCATGTCACACTTTTTCCATCTGTTACACTTCGTGTTTTGCACACGCACACACACACGTATATATATATATTTGTATATATACAGCGTTTTGCCTGTTCTTACACAGGGCTCCCAGACAGAAGGGTTTTGTATCAGACAGCAGGGTGAAGAAGCTGATTTCTTATAAATGCATTTTTTTTGACACTGAATAACCAAAAGATGGCTAGCAGTTTAGCCTGGCTGCCCACATCCACAATGCAAGAACAATTTTCTGTTAAAAGCATTTTGATTTTCTTTTTCTGAAATGCAAAAAATATATAGGTGTAGTACTTACAAGTACTTTTATTATCTTTCCTCCCTCTCATTTCTTTTGTATTTCCTCTCAACTTCAGCGAATTCCCTTTCTGAATGCTAGCACCATATGCCCACAGGCCTATGCCTGTTATCTGTGGCTCCTTGTATCCTGCCCAAACCAATTCAACAGTCCACGCTCTGAAGTCTTGCTTCTGCAATCCAGTGCCCTAGGTTTCTGATGGCAGCCTGTGTTATTGTTAACCAGCTGGCACCTTCACTCTTCACTATTTAAAGGCTGCGGAGGCATTAGACCACATCCAAAACTTTTTGTAAATTCAATCTTCATGCACATCTAAATGAAACTGTCATATATTTCTGATCCCAGTGGGAGCTCCAAGCCATCAGCTGCAATATTTGAAGCTAAAGACAGCCGTGCAATCTTGTGCCTTCCTGTGGACCTGTATTTTCTCAAGTCACAGACAGGATCAAGAAAACTACATAAGTGTGATGTTTTTCTTATAAATCTTGAAAATGTTTTATTTTAAGGAATGCTTAGTGGCATTGCAGGTGCTTGATGTAACCCTCTATAAACCCAACAGGCTGATGACTCAGGCTTTAGCCGAGTTACAGCTCATAGTTACAGCTGCAGGAACAGTGAAAGTGTGCACACACAATTTCTTACCACTGTAAAAGCGAATCATACAGCTGAGATCAGAGTTTGTTGCCTCTTCCTGCATTCTGAGAGGATCATCAAAACCCAACCCAGCCAAGTAGTCATATACAATCTGAAGGGGTTTTTCTGTGGGCTCCAGCCTCCTGTCAAAACATACATGAAAGAAGTTTGAGAATGTAAAAAAGATTAAACAAATCTCAGTACAGCTAAAGTGTGACACACTGTCTCTTCTGCTCCTCTGAAGGGGTCTGGCAAACATGGACTCTTGGGTCTCTGCTTCCTGCTTGACAACCAATGCTTAAGGACTGCAGCACTTGGGAATTACATTGCAGAAGAGAAACACAGAGAAATAGTAATTGGCATAAGTCGCACAATTTGTGGTGAGTACTTTTATTTCATGATTTAAAGAGCACCAGGAGGAATCCATGACAAAACACAAAACTGGAAATACTGAACAAAAAAGAAAAAGCAGATGCCAAGTAATTAAAAAACCCTATGCATAATGCTTCAAAATATAAAAGAACTCTTAAATTTTTCTCCCAGATTCAGTTTGGACTAAAGCATTTGAAGAATCCTCATGAAGAATTACTTAAAAACAAACAAACAAACAAAACAAAACAACAACAACCAAACCAAAAGACAAATTTCCTACTCTCTTCAGCTCACATCAGTGGCTAGAGTCTTATGCTTTGTCAAGTTAACTCAACCAGTACATTTAGAAGGACATTTTAGAACTATGGCAGAAGACAGGAAGGATTCAGTGGCTAGCTTGAATAAACAGCAATAAGACAAAATTTTTGTGAAACATCAGATTTAGCATATTCAGAATAGAAAGTATGTTTTCTGATCCTCTCTTCTCACTTCTTCCAAAGACCTTGAACTATGATTTTCTTCAATAAAAACAACAGTTTCTTGCTAAATTACAAGCTTTATTTTAGGAAAATAAAAAGTGTAGAAGACTAAGCACTGAAAATGTTAGGTAGGAGTTAAAATCTATTGTTCCAATGGTCTACTCATTATTCACCATTAAAAAAATCCCCATTTTTATTCAAAAAGTGCCTAGCTTCAGATTACAGTCACGGGATCTCAATTGTCACCTCTTTTTTAAACAGGAATTTATAAACCATGTCATTAAACATTTCAAACTTCCTCTTCAAGATAAGGCTCAAGGTGCTTTTAAAATTATTCTTGCAGGAGAGTGAGCCTACTTTGATTCAAAAGGATTTTTACCACCAATTTTTTTTAGTTTATCCCTACTCTGTAAGCACTAACATGATTGTTCCCTGTATCCATGCACTGACTACACAAAACCACATATATGCATTGGTTCAACTCAAATTACAAATTCACAACTCAAATCAACAACTTTTCTGTTCTTGGATCAAACCTGCTTCTTGACTCATATCCCTCCAATGCACAACACAGTTCAGTCCTCCTGAACTGCATCTTTTGGCAACTTAGAGCCTCCTTCCTCTCCTTTGCAGTATTTAGTACACTTGTCTTTTATTTACATAAATATACCTAGTGATACGGAAAAGCAGTGTTTTCTAGGGAATACTGCATGCTGAGCCATCTAAAGGAATGTGCCGCACTGGCTTCTCAGTAGCCATCACTCCCTCCATCCACGCCCTCCTGAGTTCTTACCTTTTAGCCATAGGTTATTAACAGAGTAAACTGAACAATGCAAGTTTACGTTTCTTCCTTCAAACAGCTCCTCACCCAAAACAAGATGCTTACACTGAATAACAGTTTCCAGTTTGTAAGATATTAGCCAATGAGTTTTACTGGTTTGTGCATTGCTTTTCTCCCTATGACATCAGAACACAGAACCTCAGGCACTTGGGTAGGAAGGATCTTTAAAGGTCATCTACCCCAACCATCCCACCATGGACAGGGACATCTTTGACTTGAACAGGCTGCACAGAGCCCAGTCCAACATCTCACTGCAATGAATGACTAATATCTTTCGTAACCAAGCTTGAAATTTTGAAGCATCAAGATTGAGTTTGCTAGCTAGGACCTATTTTCCACCCAACTTTGATGACCAGCATACATCATTTATACGGCATGTCTTAATAGGAAACATTTCACTGCTGTATGTATCAAACTTTTCCACTTCTTCTCACCTCTTCTCAAGAATAAAAACATTTCTGATTGTTTTTAATGATTGTATCAGAGTATTTCCACTATTACTGACAGCTTTATAAATGTCATCAAATAATTAAGGTGGGACTGATTTCATAGAAAACACACCATTTACAAGTATCTAGTCATTCAGGTTTCCTTTGGAGTCACAAAGACACATCTCAAGAAGTAAAATGACCTCAGGTATTTCAAGCAGATACATTGCACCTCTCACTTCACTTACAGAACCTCTGGATCAGAAGAGAGATTACTTTCAAATTAAGTTTATAGCCTGAAAAGGCAATGTAGTTGATATGCAGCTGACCCAGAAAACCAGTTCTTACTGCTCAATGCTTGCTAAGCCTGTTTAGGGCAAGTCTGCTCCCTGCTTTTGTTTTACACAGAAATACACCTACTTACTAGCCAGAAGCCTGTATATCAAATAAACCCTTTCCCCTCTCTAACGAAATTGTCTGTTGGAGCTCTTATTCACTAATAAGCTGATGTCAGCTAAGATAGAATTCCTGCACAAAAAGCATGAAAAGCTCACTTATTAAATGCTGTTTCTTTGCCTGTTTTGTAAGATGGACACAAGACGAGATTGGTTCAAAAGAGTGAAATGAAATCAATTCTTCTTTCTTTGCAGAGATTTCTTAAGTTCAAATGAAGGATCTCAGCTCTTTTTAGGACTGTCTGTCAAGATTTACAAGCTCAGAGACAAGTACATCTACAAATATGTAGTCTTCTGATTTCTAGAAGCTGTTGTAAAACATCACAAGCTGTTCAAACCTCACTACCTGGCGACAGAGTTTTGAGTTTACAGAAAGATCTACACCCAAAGTCACAGGAGGCAATGACTGGCCTCTCTGCAGAGGAAGTGGAGGTCAGGGTTAGGTACTTCACGAAGACATGGTGGAAAATGTGCTTGACTGCCTTCTGGCACTTTGCTGGATGTGTGACCGAGGAAAACTAGGGCAGAGCCGGGTATGTGACTAACAACACTCACAGGGTCTGTAAATAAAACCATGAGCAAACCAGCCCACTGCCTATGGATCATGCTCACGCTGAGAAAGAGAGCAGATCCCTGAGTGCTCTTGGAGACATTCTGGAGACCTGGAGGAATGGATTACTGGTCCAAGTTCTCATCAAGAGCCATGTGATTCACAAGCAAAACCCTGGACAGGTGAGCAAAAGGAAAACCAAAACCTGTATATGGAACAGCAGTTTCCACAGGAAATTTCTTCAGTAACTTGGTCAAGTCTGACAGATTCCAGAAGTAACAGTTAAAGTGCAGTAGAAAAATACACTTTCCTTTCAAGAGAAAGGAATATGGTGTGAAATCCAAACTGGCATGAGATCACATTAGAACTGCACAAACTCATCCTGCACCCAACACAGTGAGCTCTGAACACTGGCATATGCAAGAACATGCGGTTGTCACAGCAGCTGCGATGTGGCACAAACAGCTCATGACATACTCAGCAGTATCACACATCAGGGTCTGAATACTTCCTCGGCTCATAGCAGCTCTGTAGAGGAGCACAGGCGCAAAGGCTTAAAGAGACAGAAAAGCCAACAAGAAGGAGCAACAGTTTCAGTTTCACTGCTGTTGCAACTGTAGCTCTCCATAAGTAAGCGTCAAGTTTTCAACTCTTTGAAGCTTAAATTTTTGTTACCAGCAGTATCCAGACCAAAGAAGGTATCTGTGCAATTCTTGTTTAACCCTTCCCTCTGCAGGAAGATATAATTTCTGGATATGAAGAGGTACAAGCATAAGGAAAGATTCTGGCTAAGAGAAAGCTAAAGACCCTTGAAGTGCATTGTGGAGAAGTTGTTCTAACTAAAACTGACTTGAATTCACAGAATTGAAAAGGAAACAGAATGATCACAAAGACATTGCTGAATATTTACACTGAATACATAAAAGAGCTTCTGCTGTTCTTCCATACAGCTTTCAGTCTTTCAAGTCAGGTGCCAAACCAATGTCTGCTATGCTCTGGAAAGAAAGTCACCTGCTGATATTAAAAGGGTGAAGATTCAGAAGCTGTCTGGGAGACACACGTACTTACGGTAAGATGTGATCAGATATTTAACAAAGTAATTTGTATTGTAAACATGTTATTAAAGTAATTTGTACAGTTTGTTGGAGGAAGGAATTATCTCAACAGGGCACAAGGATGATCTTGAGCACTATGTCACCTTCCGATGGACATGCAAACAGATGCCATTCAGGCCTGCTTCCTGCTGCTAACACGGGTGTTACTGAAGCAATACTGGTAACTCCCATTTCCCTACCAAAAACAGCTCCAGTGGTAAGTAATTCAAGGGTCTCTTCTGTGACAAACACACTGAGAATTACAAAGAACAGACACATCATAACCAAGAACTCTTCACAAAATTTATGACAAATCTTGACCAAGTCCTAGACATATCAAGAGGCAAAAAGAGTAGGAAGTAATAATTTACAACTGAGTATTTGCTTCCAAAGGACTGGCAGCAGATCCAATTTGCTAATCCAGAGCAAAATCTGCCAGAAATCAAAGACAGACACAGCTAGCTAGCAAGAGAAGAGACCAAAAAGAATTCAAATGCAAAAGCCAAATAAAGTAAAAAAGCTAGATAAAATCGAAATGTATCTCTCTGAACACATCTACAAGCTTTACCTAAGCTTTTTCATTATCTGCACTAATAGATCTGCTCTTCCTTAAAAATGCTGGGAAGTCTGCTCATTATTAGGGTCTGAAACATGCCAACTTTCTCACAATTTTTTCAAGCAACAAACAGAGTATTTCAGCTGCCTCACTGGTTACATTCAAGTGTCCATCTGCTCTCATACAGCACTTCTAACTAATTCATCCCTAACTCCTATAACCCTGACGAGGGCAAGGCAAACAGTTCTAAATAACCTTTTCCAACAGTCAGTTTATAAACAGGTCCTGTTCTCTCTGCATGTCCCACCACTAGCATTCCCATCCCATTACAGAGTAAAAACACACCACAGTTTTAAAATTTGGACACATGCAACCTGTGTCCAAAACTCCAGCTACTAGCTCTGTTCAAAATGCATCGTATCTACAGCTTAGCCTTCAACTAAGGAGACCACAGCAATCATTTGCCCCAGAGAATGGGAGTGGCAACTTTATAACTGAATCTTAAGTCCAGAAGAATCAGTGCAAAGTTTAAATCCTAACAAACTGAATGGGAGCTTCTAAACCTAGAGGAGTCCATAACACACTCACAGCATAAAGTTCATGCACATTAAACCCTTAGCCATCTATTTTCAGCCTAAATTGACTTCAGGGATAAAATATAGCATCTGATGTTTAAGCCTTCTTTATATAACCCTTGCTACAATTTCTGTCTGCCTTTAATTATTTAGCTGACAACTCTTCTCAAAAAAAAAAAAAAAATTACTAACATGGAAATATTACACGACATAATTGCAAAACCACCTTACTTATTTTGCTGACTCAAAATAACCATTAAATAGAGCAGGTTGTCCAGATGCTAAAATCCCCGTAACATAAAACATAACAAAGAAATATATGAACAGGTGCCTCTACCCAGAAAATTAGGACATATTTCTGGCTGGAGCAACAGTCAAACTCTCCCTGTTAAAACACATAACTACAAGGTGTGTAACCTCTATTTCAGCACTATCTAATTTTTATGAAGTGCATGACTCAAGGCTGTACCTGACTGCCAACTACTATCTCTGCCTGTGCCATCTATCTATGTCAACAGGCATAGGCACACGGTTAACAGAACCTCACAAACCTATCCAAAACATTTCTCAGGTTTATCCTTTCTCGGCCCTCACCTGACCAGGTCTCCATGAAGCTGCAAGAAGAGGTTTTTCCTCCCTTCTCCGTCACAGATCTCCGAGGCTTGGGTGTCCACTGTACAGAGGACCAGGCGCAAGTCTGAAGGAGCCGCAGCTGCTGAATCTCTTCCATAAACGTACACGCAGCCTCGTCCGACGTCCCCCTTCAGCCAGGTCCTCTCACGGGAACCAACCCGACTCCGGCTCTGGCAGCTCCTGCTCCCGGTGCGCTTCGCGTTCCTCTGCAAGGCAGCCCAGACCAGAGCGTCAGCACCTCCTCCGGCCACGGCTGCACTCCGCGCCGGCCTCGCACGGGCCCGCTCCGCACAGGCAGCAGCCACCGGGATGGAAAAGACCAAGGTCGCGGCGGGCAAGTGCCCCCGGCGTCCCTCAGCCGACTCCCCTCCGCCGCACCGAGTGGCCCGGAGCGGCGGAGGCCTCGGCCCCCTCCTCACCTTCAGCACCCGAATGCCGCCGCGGGGTCCGGCCCGGCCCCCTCGTGCGCCGGCCAGCGCCGCCGCCTCGTCCTCCTCGGGCTCCTGCGCCTCCCTGGGCCCCGGCCCAGCACCCGGCCCCGGCCCCGGCCCCGGCCCGGCCTCCCCCATCGCCGGCCGGACCGCCGCCCCGGGCCTCCCCGGCCCCGCCCCGGAAGCGCACGGGCCGTCCGGCGCAGGCCCCGCCCCGGGCGGCGGCGGGAGCGGCAGTGCCCGCGGCCCCCGCCGGAGCCGCTCTGGGCCGGGCGCTCCGAGCTCCGTGTCTGTGTCCGTGTCCTTCCACGAGAGATGCCGAGGGCGAACCGCTCGCCAGCCGGAGGGGAAAAGGCAAAGCTCCGTGGCCGCTGCATACACACCTGTCACCGCTCGCCCTTCACAGAGCTCCAGGGTCCGTCACCATCAGTTCCCCGCAGCATTCTCTCCTGCTGCCCTGCAGGTCCATCACGTAAGCTCTGCCAGCCCTAATTAGTGGCTGCTACTAATAATGTAATTAACTACTAGTGACGTAATCATCTACCAAGGACATCATCATGACAGTTTGCAAGAATCTGAGTATGTTTTTGGGCAGCCACTGCTTCTGCCCCAACAGGATCCAGCACATTAAAAAAAGCCCCCCCACGTTCCCCACAGTGAAATTACGTTTGAAAAGACATGAAAGGTCATCTAGTTAAAATGCAACTGTGACTAGAATACACAAATCAGGCACATATGGGGACAGAGATACAATGACAATCCTTGTCCAAGAGGCACACAGAGAATGAAAGGGGTCTTTTACGAGCTCCCAGAGCAGGCTCCAAACACATTCCTTGTGTTCAGATCCCACCATACCTTTCTAGCACCTGGACAAGCACTGCTGCTCTTAACTAACATGCTCTCTCTCGGGATGGTATTCCACAGGAACTGCTCAAGTGTTTTACAATTGTCCACTCATCTTGGTCTCCAAAATTTCCTGTAAAGTTTCTTCAAAATATGGCCCCTATTATTTTGCATCACTTGACATTGCCATAGCCAAACATTAAGAATCAAAACATTCTATCCCACTATATCTGCAGAAAGCAACAAGGCACAGTTTTAAATCATTGAATATTGACTCATTTTATTAGTCACTTCATAATTTGTTTCAACCAAAAGACAATACACACAGCAGAAGTCTAATGCATCCCATGTAAATGTTTACATCTGTTAAGCTCCTCACTCACCTATGACTCAGCATTTACTTAAATTTTTCACATCTCAAAAATAGGTCTCCAGAATTTTGAGTGCCAACAGGTGCTCTGCCTCAAATGGCATGTTTTTCACTTTAAATTCAGTGGGTTTGTATTCTAGTAGTTTCTTGTTTGCCTTTTTCTTTCTCTATACTGTCAAAGAGGTGGGATGGGGCTCTGTAAAATTTAAATTACAACATCACAAAAGAAAAAGGAATATACAGGAATAGATTGAAAGTTAAAAGGGAAGCAGTCCAGCAGCTCCTTCCCTCACAGCCTCCAAGTAGAAAATAAACACATAAAAGTGCACCAGCGTCATTGCTGCCGCGGCTCACAGCTAGTACCAGCCTTAGGGAAGGCACTGGTACCTTTCCCAGCTGCTTCAGTATCTTCTGAGTTATAGATCCAAGGTACTGTAAAGACAGTCCCCTCACTGCTATTGCTTCAATAAGTTGTTCAAGGCCATATTTTGTGCCATCAAGACCTGGACAAAGTTGACTTTTAGGACCTTTCCATGTCTCCTTCCCCTTCAAGCCCATTATGGCCACTATTGTTTCTGGCATTTTTTGACTCAAAATACATTCACTTGGAAAAACAGACATCCAGTGTCTCCCAGTTCCAAAGCCTCCCATGCAGATATTAATAAGATTAGCCATGAAGTCCGTATCTTGCTGCCTTTCTATCCCCCTTACACTGAAACAAGGAAAATGTTGATCAGACCTGTAAGAATTGCTGCATTCAAACAGCAGGAAGAGGACTCAGCAGATGCTTGGAGCGCCTCAGACATGCAAGTACTCTCCAGAGGAAAACCACAGCAGCAGCACAGAGCTTGAAATACACATGGGGGTTAAGGAGCAAGCAGCATTATCTGATATTGCAGATAGGGGAAGGTGTGAAGCCTGGCCTTCCTTCTTGTGCAATGTCAACATCCATCCCTTAGTGAGGAGGAGAGAGCACCAAGCACAACTGGAATGTTTGGCTGATACAAAAGAGTATTTCACGGCCAAGGGATTGCTTCCTGCAAAACATTTTCGGTACACACATCGCCTCCTCCAGCTCAACTCAAATACATGACAAAATGCCCATTTCCCCACAGACACAGTGCAAGGGTGGCTGAAGGAAACAAGAACACAAAGAATTCACCCTGCAAGCTTACCAGGGATGCACAGCAGACACCAGCTGCTCTAGGGGACGGAAAACAAGCATGACAAGAGTGACAACATACACTTCCCAACTCTGCTGCAACAAACTGGCCAGGCAAGAGACCATTTTCCTCTTCCTTCCCATCTAATTTCCTGTACCAGTGCTCTTTCCCAGCAAAACCAAAGGGGGAGCGAAGCATGCTGGCATTCAGTACGAGTGACCATGTACAACTCTGTGAAGAGAATGGGAGAGCTTATGAGGAGTTCAGGAACCAAGGTGAAGACCTCTCATTAGCTTTTTATCTGGGAAGCCCTCAGAGCTCACTGAGGTATGGATTTAATGTGCTTAGTCTTCAATGCTGAGCTTGAGCTAGTGGGGCAATGAATAGCCACAAATACAGTGAAAACAATTAAGCTAAATGCTCAGCACCAGAAATGGACCCTGATTCAGCCATTTCCTGAAAAACTGCCTGGTTTGTGATGCTTCTAGCTAAGCATAGGATATCTCTCACTACTGATAGCAAGACATTACCCTACCACAACTCAAAGTTAATTTTAAGGAAATCGTACGTTGTTCTTCTAGATTTTATAACCCTACATTGATGCTAGTTCCAGGAAAAAAAAAAAGCTCTTTGCTAATCCAAAGGCCGAAACCAGTTCAACTGGTAAGGCAGCAAAAATACCCTTCAAGAGAAGATGTAAATTTACTCCACTACACATGGAGCAGCACTTAAATCAGTGACAGTCCTACATTACATTGCTGAATGCAGTTAAGACAAGACCAGACCAGACTGAACAACCCTTAGTGGCCTCCTGCTCCCAGTTCAAGGGCAGAACAGGTCTTCAGTTTTCCCTAAGTACACTGTGGATCACTCTTGCAATATTTTTGGCAAGTTCTGGAGTCCAGTGTTAGCACTTCTGTGGACACAAGAAGCAATGTCTAAGCAGGCCCTCAGAGCACTCAATGATCTGGGAATCCCTAGAACAGAACTGAAGGAAAGTGCCCAGCCTCCAGCACACTCACAAATGAAGATCTAATACATATCCTAAAGAGCACTGAATATCTGAAGTTTGTCACACTGTGCTTTTGTCTGTCTTACACATCACCTCCAAGAGACCGCCCAGAATTGCACCACCCCCCAGGAGTTCCTGCAGGCATATCCCTGAACACAGCTTTCTGTGAGCTCAGAGGCGCACCAACCAGACCTTGCATCTTTGGATCCAAATACTCAAATAACTGGCTTCTGTTCAAAACACAGTTTAGTTATGTTCAGTCTGAACCTGAACTGGCACATTATTCTGGAAGGGGAGCAAGGATCTACTAAGTAAAAAAAATGGGAAAAGCTCTCTTTAAACTGCATGGTCTTTATTTCAGTGCCAATATTACAGATATAACACAAATATCCCAGTCAGAAGTAACTCAAATGGAACCCAGGGGGTCTACAATAGGCTCTGGAAATAAAATTGGGGAGAAGTTCTGGAATAACCAGGAAGAGCAACTTTGCAGCATAGTCTCTGATGAGTCTCCCTCCAGGAGCAAAGCCCTTGCCCAAAAGCTGATCTACAAAATTGAGTGTCTCTTCTACCCATAAACCACAACTAACAGGTTGAAAGACTTTGAAACCGTATGTGGTAGAAAACCAGCTGCTCCTTTTATCTCTACATCTCTCATAACTCACTTCACTTTCTGGGGAAGCTACAGAAGACTCTGAATCTGCATGGCTGTGACTACTGATGGAAGGAAAGAAAATTCAGGTGTAAGGGCTTCATTTCCAAGTACAGCACCAAAGCAATTTTACCAGCTCTTACCAGCACCACTTCTCCTGCACTGTGTCCCAGGTTTGCAGATGAACTCCAAAGGCCTCACTTGCTCTTGGTATGCAGCACATAACTAAGAAGTGGGTGTATACAATAATGCACTGTGTAGGTCATAAGAAGCCTCCATCCCCTTAAGACCCAGGGGACACAAGAAGAAAGAGGCAGAGCAGCCTGACATTCCCCAAGACCCTATGTGAGTCCCAGATGAAAATGCCTGAAAAAATCCAGCTAGAAATGAATGACAACACGCCTTACCCACCCCAGGGAAAAAAAAGACAGCAGAAAGACGGAGCAACTGCTCACTTGCTGCAGAGAGAAGAAAGTTTCCCTGCTAGAAATTCCAGACTTCTCTTCCAACCAGGCTGTGTTCCTTTTTGAGGGGGAAGGAGGGTGGGGAAGGGGAGAAGGGAATGTTGCTTCTGGCTGTGAATGCATGTGTAAGGGAGTGCACAGTAGCCTCCACAAGCCACCAGCCTCATCAGCAGAGGAGAGGAGATTAGTCTTAACAGATATGCTTCAAAGTCAGCAATCACTTCAGGAAAATTCCTCCTCATCAGCAGGTCTCATTTGTTCCCCATGCCCATGGTGCAGTTTGGGGGATTGCCAAGGATCACAACCTTCTTCCCAGAGTTCTTTTGATTGGGTGGGATGAGAATAAGAATGGTGCCAGAGCCTCATTGCCAAGACTGAGGGGGGAAGTTGTTGACTTCTGCTAGATCCTGCATTGCTGAGCCCTTGTGATTATATGTCAACTTGATCCGCATACGTAGTTGTTGCTACAAGAGAAAAGGGGGAATAAAACAAACACAAACAAAACAAATTCAGGTCTTCATTAAAGGTAAGAGACTCCCACCTCATCCAGTTCCCTTCCCCACCCCACAAACACTCAACACAGACTTTTCCTGACTGCAAAAACTTGCTGGGAGTGTATGTAGGGTGAGCTATGACACAGCAGATAAATGCTCAAACTAGTAGGACATCGATTGATCACCGTAATTCTCAGATCAGGTACAAGCTCCTAAAAAAGTTACAGCACAGCTTCTACCCACATCAGTGTCCAGTTAACAACAGAAGAAAACAGGTAGCAGATTTGTACTCTGCTGCACTGCACTTGGTCTTGCAGGGAGAGATGGGCTGTTCATTCAATGCAGCAGTCTAAAAACTTCAAGTACTGCACAGCTCAGCGGCACTGTGAAGGAAATAGCTTATTAAAGACTGGAAACAGACTCTCCAAGAACATTCCCTTCTGCTGTAACAAAATGATGGAATAGCTCAGAAGATGCTTCACACTGTCATTTGGCTGTCGCCCAGATACTAGGTGGCCCGTAAAAACAGCTAGAGTACAGTATGCTCCAGTCACATTCCCTATTCTCCTCTCTCTCAAAAATCCAAAAATTAAAAGCTAAAAGCTGACCATTTCTGTCTCTTTTCTCCATACCTACGGACAAATACACAAAAGGGATAGCAGAGGGAAGAAAAGACAATGGAAGAAATGACTGCTTCAACAAGACTCAGGATAAAGAAGTTATGCCTTATCACTAATAGATCAACATCATCACTGTCACTTTTTGGTTTATTTGGTGTTTTGGAAAACGAGGCATTAGTTTCAATCCAGCACGATGGCTCTATTTTGCACCTCTGTACTCTCAAGTGTTCCTACAAGTTGTGGCATTCCTACAAGAAAGCATGCCACTACCCTGGGTGTTTCACCCTGGGAGTGCCATTCTGGCACATTACAGGAAAACCCCTAAATCCTCCAAAGTTCAGGAAATAACTTTCAAGGTGATCTTTGAAAGGTGCTCTACAGCACCACAGACAAACTGGTATCAAATGTATATAAGACACAGAATAATTAGTCTTGTGGCTTAATACAGGCAGAGGTGAGCAGGCTACATAGAAATAAAGGGGAGATTAATGGAAACCACAAAAACTATGCACTAGAAGACTGCCATTCTGTGAAACTTAGGCTGAAATTTTTGAATTTTTTCTCACTTGCACATCAGTCTAGCAGAAACACTTTACATCTAGAGCAGTATATAAGTTCTAATCTATATAAGTTTCAGATGTTTCAAGTTTCTACAGTAATTTAAGATCATAAGGCTGTCTCAAAGGAAGAAATGTGATCTCAATTTTATTTTTCTTTCAAATGTCATCTGAGCACTTGCAAACCCTCTTAAGAAGGAAATGTGGTCGACATCCCTCCCTCCCCTCAAGTTTGCTGTGTCCCAGTCTTGAAGCCTGTCTCTGAAGGCTGCAAAACAAATGGATTTGTTTTGCATTGCATCATTACAAACATTACATCACACCTAAAGATTCTTTCCATCAGCTATCAAAAACTACACTCATCACACTAAAAACAAATCAGACCACTTGACAGACAATTTTAAGAACATGGATCAAGTTACTTTTTTGTGTAAAAATATTTCAACAACACTGCCGCAGATAGCAAGAAAAAATGTTGAATA
Source organism: Sylvia atricapilla (assembly GCF_009819655.1). Lineage (NCBI taxonomy): Eukaryota > Metazoa > Chordata > Aves > Passeriformes > Sylviidae > Sylvia > Sylvia atricapilla. The sequence continues at coordinate 148,493 of NC_089151.1, forward strand.
TCTTTGTGTGTCAAGATGTTTGCCTTCCAAACATCACTTTTACAACCCACAGAAACACTAGATTAAGCTCCTCTGGCCATTTGAAAACTTCACCACCACTGCAAAAGGTGAATGAATTCAAGATAGAAAAGCTGTTACACTGTTTTAGCAGTATAACCAAATAGGAGTTCAAACCTGTGTCCTGTGTTTTTCATAACTTTTCCCTAACTCTAACCAAAGTGACTGCCATGAAAAATGTATCATTCATTACTCCCTACCTCTCATCAGAGATGCATCCCTGACTGCCACTAAATGAACGATTACAAGACACTATCTTCAACAATTCTTCTTGGAATCACTCACCTTCTGTGGATTCAGGACTTTAATGACCTGTGTGATGGTCCCAGAGTTAAATGCAGGGATGACACTGCTGCTGGGAGACAGAAGCTGCAGCTGGAATGTCTGAAAATAGGGCAAAAAGAAAACAGTTTGATGGTTAATCAAGTAAGAAGTGACTTGTTTGCACTGAAAGAAAGCAAGGAAAATTAAAAGTTTGGTTTCTGGCCCTAAATAATCAGTTCTTGAATTCCCTATCTTGTTGGTCCCTAAGAACAACACATTCACTGGCCCACCTGCTTTCTATGCAAGTAGGAGCCAGGTAACACAAATAATAGGAGATGAGGGCTTACTGCAGTGTACCAAGATAAGCAGCAATGCTTTCTCTTCCATGTGTTGCACTCAGAGGAACTGTCAGCACACCTGTAACTTTGGAAGGCCTGTTCTCTCCCTGATTCCTTCCTATATGGTAGGTGTAAAACCTACCTGAATCCAAGTCAGAGGAATACTAGTTCCTAGAAGTGAATGTACCTTCCTAAATTTGGAGAGCATTCCAGTCACATGCTGCTTCAATAGTCTGCTCTGCTGTAAACTAGGTAATATCTGTCACATTTTGTGCTGCAGCTGAGTGCAAGGGGAAACAATTCACTTCTTTAAATGAGGACTGCCACCAATCACCATATTGTGACTCATTTAAATTTTTATAAGCAACTAATATCTCCAAAAGGTATTTTCTTTCATGTATCCATAGCTCCAAAGAATACAGTATATTTCCTGGAAATTAAAAATAAAGAGTATGCCTTGTGTCTCCAAAATACTGGTTTTGACCCAAACACTTTTCTTTTGCCTGAGGTTCAGCCATTTTTCTAGAAAGTGGTGACTTCAAAACACTATTTTGTCCAAGCAGAAGTGGTCCAATTTGATTGGAATCTGTGTTCTATTGCATTTACAACATGTACTTTCAGACTGGAAAGAGATGATTTAACTGAGCACTAAGAGAAACTTGGAACAGTTCTCAGCCTTGTTTACCTTGCAAGTTTCTATCTACATGAAAGCATCAATCAGGAAGTGTTTGCAACTGGCCCTCAACTTCTCACTGTAGTTGCACTAAGTTGCTCTACCTTTGGTACTGCAGCTTGGAAAACAAAATCTGTCATATCCAGTTCTGTGCTGTTGGAGGCCTGTATCGTGATTACAGTGACGCTAGGGTTGGTGTTCGACCTCTCAAAGGTGAAGTCTATCTTCAGCCCATTCTTGTTATATGCAGTAATGGAGGGGATTCCTGTAGGAAACAAAAAAGCAGCAAACCTACAGAATCTGGAGATCATTCTTATCATAGTATGCATTTACGTTACCGCAGACTCTTCTGAAAATTAAACACATCCCCCCCTTGTGCTCCAGTATCTAGGCCATATTTATCTACGCCATATTTTCAAATTGCTTTTTTCTTTTTTTCCCCTCCAGTATTCCTGGTTTTCTCTTCTAGTTTGGTGTTGGGGCACTTTAGGCAAAGGATTTACATTTCCCTAACCTGCAGCAATATCATTGAAGAGAGGTGGAGATGTAAGTCCATCAAGCAGGAATGGAGGCTGTGCTATCTGGGGTGCAGGGGCAGGTACTGGAGAACCTACAAGAAATGTTGAAGGATTAATACTTTGATGTCAGGAGATGAAGAATCATTACTCTTTTGCCGAAGACTGACTGCTGTATATTGTATTTCTTTACATGAAGCTCTATAAATCATCTGTGTTGTCATCCTCCCCTTTTTTGCTTTCAAGAACTCTTGCACTAGTAAGCATTCAAATGAATTAATTCCTCACATCTCAGTCCTCTCTAGAAAGGCTCACAGCATTCCAAGACTCAGGTGTGAAAATGCTCAAGTCTCACCAGCTAATCATGCAGAATCAACCTGTGACTTCATTCCCTAACTCCCACCTGTATGCCAATATGGATCTTGGTAAGAGTAAGTGTGAAAATTAGGACTTAAAAGACAATGAAGAAGTAGCCCACCCTCATCCCATCCCAGGGATGAGAATGCAGACTTCTAAGAAATGCAGCTGCTCACCTGTTAGGTTGAGGTCTCCCAGGAGGTCAAGCAGCTCCCCACCAGCTGTGGCTGGCTTGGTTGTAGGTGCAGTGGGAATTACAGGTGTTATATCACTTCCCCCCAACAAGTCCAATAAATCATTTGCCTAATGAGAGAGTGGATGTAATACTTACATATATTCAACATTCTGCTGCTTTCCCTTGCAAATGCAGTGTAGTCTATTTGTTCTCAAACTAAAGACCACCAGAGCTGATGGCCAGTTAGAGGGGTTCTTAGTTTCACTGTGATCCCATGCCTCACCAGAAATCTAGTTTCCATGCTTGAGGAACCAAAGAAATAGGGAAGGACTGGGTTCATGCACACTAAGGTTGGGGAATCACAAAATATTCTCAGTTGGAAGGGACCCACAAGAATCATTGAGTCCAACTCTAAAGTGAATAGCCCATAAGGGGATCAAACACACAACCTTGGCATTATTAGTCCCATAACAAACAGATAATCCCACCCTGCTCCTGGACAGCCTACAATGACCTGCCCCACACACCTGTTCTGGACACTAGTGCCATCAGAGCAGAGCAACGATACAATCATCAGTCAGAAACAGCAAAGTAGAAAGGGCGAGGGAGATAGCTTCAGCTTACTGTTGACAGTGGCTGGAACATGGTCTTACACGCAGTGGCAATTTATCCTAGGTCAGTTTGTTACCTGGTTAGTAGGCTGTAATCCAGAGGGTGGAGGTTTGGTTTCCAGTACTGCTGTCTCTGTCTCTCCATTGGTCTGCACAATCTCAGCAGGGCCATTTGTGGTGACTTTCTCCATTACTGGCATTCTCTCAAGCAGTGCTGGCCTGAAAGAAGCTGACATAGTTACACTGTGCCATCTTCCTGGATCCCAGTCCAAATACTTAGACATTCAAGAGCTGATATATATGGGACAACCTGCCTTTTCCCTTGAGCTCCAATGCAGCAGAACTGCAAGACTGCATGACAGTTTGAGGTGGTCAGAAGCAATCCCTGCCATTCTTTTCCAGTGTTAATACACTAGCTGATAGCTAAAAGACAAACAAGCCCTCCTGTCTCCTGCAAGTACCTGACAAGCTTAGGCTCAAAGCAGGACAAATGCTTTGGCAGAGAGAGTCTCTGATCACAGACAATAATACAGGATACATTAAGTCCTCAAAGCAATCGCTAACACTTGTAGAAGAGGAGGAATTCTAGTTCCTCTGTAACCCTAACAAAAATCACCAAAGTTCTCACAGCACAGTGTCATCCAGAGGAGATCAGAACAGATAATGATTCTTTTCAAACACCAAATCTCTATCAACACTTACCTCATGTGATCATATTTCTTGAAAAGTGCATTATATTCCACAGCTCTCTGCTGTAGCTCCACATCAATGCTGCTGCCGTAGATGGAAACTACCTTCTTAATGCGACTGTTGGAGGCAAGGGAAAACAAACACACCACGGAATTAGCAGCAATAAGTAAGGGATTAGCATGTGTCATCCTGAAGATGCAACCTAGTCTGTTCAACAGGAGTCTCATGTAACTCATGGAAAACAGCAGTATCCACGTGACATCCATATGTGAACTGTCCCTTCACAAAAGCATCAGCAGGTAATTAATACACCACCTTAGGGTATAGCATAAAAAAGCTCAACTACCCACACTGAGAAGTGTCCAACAGGAAACAAGGCTATTTTTCTCTCCATCATCCAAAAAAGGAACCAGGAAGAACAGTCCACTGGAAGTATGGACTCCTCCTCCCTGTAAGGAGTTCTCAAGAAACAGCAACATGGATTAAGTCCCCACAAAGCAGAGGGCATCCCTAGAGAAAACAGCAACCACAGCAGACATCTTCCACCCTGTGAGCAAAAGATGACTGCAAATGCCAACAAATAACATGATGACTCTTGTAAATCACGGAAGCAGAACGTGTTCAAGGAATACTCCTACTGAAGGCAACTGACGTCAGTATATTAGCAACAAAGCCCTGTGCAGTAAACCATCAAAGGGAACTCACTTGACAGTGCAGGTGAACCTTGTGGAAAGCTTCATGATAGCAGTGAGAGCATAGCCTCGTGTCACAGATGCAGACATATTAGATATCAGGACACTTTCTAATATATCAAGCACTTCATCCTCTGTTACCTGAAAAGGTACAGCAAGGTTAGGCAAAGACAGAGAGGAGCTTACAGCAAGTCTTCCAGACAACAGTGTAAAAACCTGTCTCTTGCCTAATGGCCATGTCACACATCTTCTGCAACTCTAAGCCTGTAGCATTATGTCCAGAACGTGAGAGATATGCATCCAGGTGGAGACCTTACAGTATCAGTTTTAAAATACAGTTCCTGTCTAACACATTGAAGAGCGGGTTCATCTCTGAAATACACTGCTAAGACCCTAGAAGACTTCTTCCCAATCAGTTAGCATTGAAACCACACCACTCTGCTAGTTGTAGCAGCACTCCACACACCCCAGTGTTTACACAGTGGAAGGAGATTCCTGACATGGGTCCACTAACATCATAGACATCAGTGCTAGGAACTGCTGAAAGCACTCCCTTCCCCTAGCCAAGCAGTGAGTGGGTCCAGCCTCAGCCAGATGTCCAGTTGCAGTTCTTTCCCAAGCTATACCTGTATTGGTTCCTCCTCTTCACACTGACCGGACACCAGAAGATCTCCATACTCTCCTATGCACCAAGAGGCAACTTGTACCAGGGGTTGCTGTTGGAAGAAAAAACAGAGAAGGCTCACAGATAAATGGCTGCCTGCATGATAAGTTAAACCATCTGCATCTCCAGGAGCAAGCACAGCCTTCCACAGCAGAAGAAAGAGGAATATCTGATTCAATCAAGAATTCCATGAGTGAATTGGAGAAACTAAAAAGAACATGAACTTATAGAAGACATGCCTGCTCAGCAGTCTCTCCCTTGGAGCCAGACAGTGTGATGCTTGCTTTCCTGGAGACATTTAGTAAACACACATAATTATTGCAGTACAACAAAGAAACTGAAGCCGGCCGCATTTGGTTTTACCTGGGAGTAATCTCCAAGGATGGCTTTGTAGAGTCTCTGCACAGTGTAGGCATGCATCTCCACACTATTAGTTATTAACTGGATCAGATTGGGAACAGCATCATCACGAACATAACTTCCTGCCTGCAAGAACAATTGTTAGGTTTCACTATGAACCTTCTTAAGTAACACTCAGAAGCTGTGATAACCTTCACAAAACCACCCGATGCACCTGGAAATAAAAATCAACCCTCTCATCCATGAGCACTTTAGTCTTGACTTTGAGCAACCTCAGGAGGGCAGAAGTATAGGACAACACATTTACCAACAAATAAAACTACACTTAGAGAAATCCATACTATAAATACCCTGAAGCTGCACGAGGCTAGAGTGCAGAAATGAATACAACTTCATGAGTGGTTTATCTAGCAAACAAGAAAAGGCAATTACGTTACTGAAGAAAGTAATCTGAGCAATTCTCACAGCCAAATTGCCAATGGAAATTAGTTCTCATTTCAGACGAATCCACTTCTCTCTGTTTCAGGTGACAAAAGAGCACCCCAGCCAGATTTCCTTCTTGACAAACTTCTCAAATTTGAGCACTCATACTGACAAATCTTTTCCCACTCTTTTGCCTGACCGAACACACTGCCTATCCAAGTTACCAAGATTTCTTCCCTCAGTTGACAGAGCACTGCTCCAGTTCCACCTCAGCTGCGATGTTTATAGATAAATTCAAGTAGATAAAGAGTAATAATTAAACCCAAAGAAGGTGAACTAGAAGGCTGTTGACACAGTTTCATTAAAAAATTTGATAAACTCAACTTGGAGTAATTCCAAAAACTCCTTCACCCCTTTTCTCTTTGCAAGTCACTTACGGCTGCATTCACTCTCCTCTGAAAAGACTGTATATTGGAATCAGACAATACAAGAGTAGTCCTCAGAAACTAATGTGATTGTATTACTGCAGTAGAAACACTGTTACACACTGTTACTTTTGTGCGTTTCTGAAATAGAACTTCTTCTAAAAGAATCACTCAATGATACAAGGCAGCCAGTCAGAAATATGTAAACTCAGTAAATGTGACTATCATAAGTACATTTCCTCTATGTATTTCAGCATTTGTTATTTGCCAACCTTTAGAACCATCTCCAACTTGATGGTGAGTAACTTCCTCCAGAATTAAGAAAACTTTATGTAGTGACAGACAAGAGAGGTAATTTCTCTTACCGTTGTTAAGACTCTCATAATTGTGTCTATGTGCCAGCGCTTGGAAGGAGCATATCTGACAAAATTAAGAAAACAAGTTAGAGCAATAACTGTCAGTTTTCAACACCAGGAAGAAACCCACCATCATCAGAACCTCCCCTTTCAATTACTTCCTGGCCCACTGCTTTGTGAGGAAGGACATCAATACTGAGGGCGGGCTACAACCACATGTGTGGTTTGTGGACAAACCACACATAAATCAGCAAACAGAGAAGAAATGAATTAACACGTTCTCTCTTGGGAGCAAGCAGGGAGAGAAACAACACACGAGATGTTCACAATTCTGAGGATGTACCAAAAATTATTAGCAAGTAAAACAACTCCATACTTTTCAGCTGCAAGAAATATTCCAGATGCACAGTCTGCCTTGAACTCTGGTTCACAAGAATCTAGGAAATATAGTAACTCCTTCATCATTCCACGGACATTGTTCCCATTAACAAGAGCGAAACTCAGTTCCATTGCACGCCTAGGGCAAAAGACAGAAAACCAATCAAGTAACTTCACCTAGTGAAGGAAATAAAAAGAACCCAAACCCAGCTACAAAAATGCAGTTAGCTTTTACTTAAGAATAGATCATTACTTACTAATCCTGTGAGAACAGGCCTCCACATTTAATGTGCAGTATTTGTTTTTGTTCATAGGCAAATATCCACCCTCCAAAAAATTAAGGGGGAGTGGGGCTATGGAGTGTTCTAGAAACATCTATCCATATGTTAAAGATAGCTTAAGGCTAGCAATATCTTTTAGCAGCCAGAATCCATCAGTATTAAGGTCTGACTGTCCAAGTGTAACTAAATGCTGGTTATTTCTGACACACAACTATAACAATTAAAGCATGCCACAACCAGCTTCAGGGATCCAGAACACACCTGCTTCTAATTCCATATATTAGATATTCAAACACAGTAGAGATTCAAAATATTAACTCAGAAGCCTCACTGTATCCAGTTGGATAAACTACCTAACATTTCTAGAACCCAAAATTACCCTAGGGGTGTTCATTCCTCCTCACCGCAGACGTACTGACACCACAACTAGCCAGAGTACTAGTAGCTCCTTCCTACTCTTTCTTGTGCACATTGAGACTCAGAGACTACTCTCAGGCACCTCTACTTGAAGCTTCTGTAGTTGATTCTAGCACAGGTCTCTTGTTCTTCTGTCATTTTTTGGAAGACTACTAACTTTCAAATATGATTGATTTCTGCACAACTTTGCAGCAGCTGTATTCAAATTCACTACAACAGGCTCACTAAATAACCCTGGCTGAATTTTAAAATGGTATTGGGCACAATACTGTTGTGTAATTGTAAAATGCTACTTGTTCTCAAGAATCTCAGAACATCTACACAGAACTACTTCTCTACATCTTCCTAGTTATTATCATGTTACTTTGCTTTTTACCCATCCAGGGACTGAAAAAATGCAGACGTATTCAGAATTAGGTTGGAAATACCAAACTAAATTGATACCTTTTAACATATAAATCTGTGTTTAGTTGATGACCTATACCATTATTAGAACTGTTTCCATCTCTCCAACTAGTTCCCAACTCCTTACACCTGACCCTCCTGGTTTACACGTTTTCCATGTTTATGTTTAAAATTTCAGTCACTTTACAGCAGATACATCAGTACCGCAGCTGTGCAGGAGTACAGTGTAGTCTTCATACCAGGTATTTATTTCAGCATATATTGCTTACCTTCAGTCATATTACATGTTTTGTTTCTGTCACAAAGCTTTTAATCATGTAGTTTAATTAAATCAAGTAGACAAAAAGACTTTCATTAAATGGCAAATCCATTATGAATTACACTACACAGACCAAAGATGAACTGCACCAGTTACAAGAGGCCATGCTTTGGATAACCAAAGTCAGGTATCATGACTTTCCCTCAAGTCCTTGAAGCTTGCTGCCTGGGGACTCTGACACATATCCAGTCAATACAATGCTTCAACAAAGACAGTGCATTGTCAGCAGCATGAGTGTCAGCATGGCAACATGTGCTCTGCTGATGGATCACTCAAAGGCTTCATCCTCCAACAGCACTCAGACATGAAGCTCAGTTGTTTGTAGTATACCTGAGTTTTCCTAGCAGGTGCCAATAAAACGTTTTCATTGCCTTCTACCCAAAACCCAGATAAGGCTTTGTTGTTCCACAGCCGAGCCCCATGTTGGCTCCTACAGCTAACAGCAAGGGCAGCCTGACTTGTTCAGTCATTTAAGATAAAAAAACTTCTGGTTTGGGATAGGTTACAAAAAAGAGATTACACGATACTCATTACGTAGCAGCTAAAAGTAAGTTTCAGAAGTGTGACAAATCCAATTTATTTCATGTTTTACACACGTTAGTCTGAGCAGTGCTGTTAAAAAAAATCCAGAGCTAAGTTTGAAGAATGACTATCAGAATGAGAATATATAGTGCATCTAATCAGTTTGAGCAGATGGAAAAGTAGAGGCTGAACAATTCTGAAGGTATATACATGTGATGAGTCCTCAACGAAATTCTGGCCTATAGCAGAGAGATTCTATTAAATGCAACAGGAAAAATGCTGCTGTCCCAAACACTACATGCGGTACACTGCACTGAGCCCAGACCTTTCTTTGTAACCCAGCTGCAGAAAGAAAAATGAGGAGGAGGAGAGTTCCGAAAGAAGGAACAAGAAATCAGCAGGCTGAAAGACTCAGTTTAGAAGAGCAGCCTTCCACAGAGGCTGGACAAAAGTGAGATCAAACAGTTCAAGAATTTCCATGAGTGACAGAAACAGGAGAAAGTTACTATCATGAGTAAAAGGAACATAACTGAAGTAATGAGAATAAACTGGAAGAAATTAAGACACAGTACAACACAAAAAGCACTTCTCTAGTGACAAGTAAGGTTGTAAGCTTTCCCAATGCCCAGAGAAGCAGCAACACAACACTATTTAAATGAAAAATGAACACCAATAATAATAAAAGGACATGGGGTTTGTATGCAAATTGTTTGAGCAATCAAGCCTAAATTCTACCACTCCCTAATGTATCTAAGAATACAATATTTGGATGACCTAACACTGCTTCAAGACAACATGGCACTGTCTGTTCATCTGGGAAGGGAAACCAACGCGGAGCACATCAAAGTAGGCTTGATCACAATCATTAGGGCACAGGGGCTTTCCATCTCACTGAGAGCACACAAATCTGATCTCTACTGATAATGCATTTTGGAAAATGTCAGGCAAAAAGAACTTATTTTTTTCCCCATGAAATGTAACAGCAGATTTCCAAAGAAGGTGGGTGCACATCTTCATTATATTGTTTGAATTACGGAACCATATTATTATACCTTCACAGTAGTCTCACAGCTCCCCAGGATTATTGTCATTTTCCCCCATGCTCTGCTCACTTTCCACAGACTGTCAACCTCAAGAGTCTATTTCACTGATGACTACCTTTTAATGGAAACATCCAGATCCTTCAGGCAGTCCACAATGGTGCTTCGGTGCCGCTGTACTGCATTATGGTCTGTCTGCACAGTTTTCAACAATGACGTCAAAGCTACATATCTGCAATATGGAAACATGGTCATCAGTAGCTCACAGTAGCCATTTAATTTCTATGCACAAGACACTGTCCCCTTGCCCCAAACGTGGTCTTATTTTGCAACAGAATAGGGTTCTCTTGTACTCAGTAATGAATGGAAATTCTGTAGGGGACTTCCTGGTCTATCTTCACAGGTGAGCTAGAAGACTCACTAAATTGTAACATGCCTAACAACACTGCTGCCCAGACAAGCAAGCACCTGTCCTAAGCACCTCTGCAGATCTTACACTCAAACTAGCATCAGTCAAAACTCCCAGGCCAAGAGTCTGAAACCCATATAACGATTTGCTATTCAGTTCCTTAGAAATGGTATTCAGTTCTAGCACTTTCAGCAATTCCTGATTAACAGTGACCAGAGCAGAACTAAACTCCTTTGTTGCCACCATCACAGAAAAATCAGTCTTTGCCTAATTTGTCAGATCTCCAATGCCAACTCTGAATTTAACAGCACCACAGACCACTTGGGGCAAGACAGGAAAAAACATGGACCTGATTAAGAAATCACAAGTTGAGAAAGAGATCATACACTCCAACTTATCAACTAAGAAGGGCAGGGCCACAGTTAAGATTTCCACAGAGAAAAGAATGCACCAAGAAAGAAGCAAGCTGAACAGCCACACTAACCCCAAGAGCAGTGATCTCAACATGGTCTCCTGGAAAGCTTTACTTCAACATCAACTTTGTGCAACTGCTTCTCATACGTTTTAAACTGGGTGTTGTCAAAACACACTTTGTACAACTTACCTAATATTTTTGTCGTTGTTTAATAAGAAACGGCCTAGGATGTTAATGGCTAAGACCTGCAGAAAGAGTTAGGGAAGATCAATGATCCAAAAGGGCTGCTGGTCATCATCATTTCATGATGACTTCAAAGGCAACATGTCAAAACTAGCATTGTGGTTCTCAGCCAAAAAGAACTCTAGAAGCTGCCTAAGAGGAAACACTAAGAGATGCATCACAGGCTCTCACCTGCACTCAGGACATGCACTCTGCAGGAAATTTTGTCTTTTAATTGTTATTTTCAAAACCCAAACACCCTTCCTCCCTCAAAATGAGCACCCTTTCTCCAAAGGCTACAGACTTAGAGCCAGATGCAGAGCTGAGTTATGATGAAAAAACCTTGCTTCACATCCTCCATACAAATTACTCCAATACAACCCTAGGGAAAAGAACAAAGGCCATAGCAAAAGCAACTTACTCTCAGGCCACTCTCGGATTTTATATCCATAATAGTCAGCACAGTTTCATATAGAATGGCATTTCCCACATTTTTACTTGTTTCTGTATTAGTGGCAACCTGGAGAAAGGAAACAAAATAACTTCAACAAATTTAAAGCAGATCCCCTTTGCTCTGTTCTGCAGAACAGGCAGTGAAAGTAACCAACCCTTACAAAACAGCATCACACTAGAGAACACGCATCTCTTCCAACAAAATTTCACTCAGCATGGCAAGCAGTTGTATCCTCACAGTGCTGCTGAACCCAAACTATTAAGAAACTAAGAAAAAGTTTAAACCAATCATTAATCTTGCAGACCTTACCTGTGCAAGTATATCATTCATTGCTTCACTAGAATCATCATCATTTCTCCCTAAAATTCTTAGTAGCCGCAGGATGCGTACCTATTTAATAAAAGAAAGCAAAGAAAAGCTTGGATGGCCGTGTTTGACATGAGGTCATAGTGGCAAAAAAGCAAAACAAGCTGCTGATTTTCACTCTTGAACAAAATGCTTATCCCATATAAGAAATTTATGAACCAAACCAGGTTTCTGCTGTGCTTATTTTCTTCCCACTAGCCAGAACTGTTCAGAGTCCCCTTGCTACCAGGCACAGCCTTCCAAAACCAATACTGCTTCTCTCTTTTGTGACACAACATGATAAAGCACTACAACTGCTGGTTAAAGTAAGGCAGGTGTCTTTCACTAGGGCAGATGAACAGCATTTGCACAATCAGCTCAAAGGAAGACCAAAAAAGCCTTAAAACCATCACAGGTGTGGCAGTAACCACCTCATCACACCAAAGGCTCAAAACACATTCCTAGAATTAAAGCTATCAGTCACTGTTTGCATCATTTCTTACCTGCAAAAAGGGGTCACTGATCCCAGACACATCATGCTCTGGTGAATATCCAGACATGATAAGGTTCTTCAGAATACGAACTAATTGGGGAACAAGCTGTGAAGAAGAGAGTTGTCCTATTAGGATACTGTTGTTTCCCTTACCCCAGCTTTGAAGCACAGGTCAAAGAGCAAATCTTGAAAGCAAGAGAGTCTCTTGATTCTTCAACAAAGTTCAAACCTGCCCACCTAGAGCTGATGCTGTATGAATACCTACAGTTTGACTAAGACACAACTAGAAACAGTTAAGCTAGGACCAGAGCACCACATTTTATTTCTAAAGTAGTAAATCTACATTTGGGGTATAGTGCAAGAAGAAAACCAGCCTAATTTCCCCGTCATCTCCTTTTGTTCCCACCTATGCTCTTCAGGAACTACACGCTGCTCTGAAAACATGCATTTCATAAAACATACAAACAAAATGAACCCTGAACTTTCTGTATCTGCCTTAAAGAGGAAACTGAAGGGTGCTGCAACATCTTCCCTCCAGATACAGTAAAGACAAGTGAAGCATTCCTGGAACCCTTATTCATGTTTGCTTTGCCTTCCAACATGCATGTATTAGCAGGACTGAGGGCAGAACAACGGGAAATATTACAACCATGGAGATTAGCTGAGGGCCACCACCCCCCATCTTCTGGAGTACAAATTACACCCATGAAGACTATCAGCACTGCAGCTGGACTGGGTAGCTCTTTGCAGCACAGAATGCCTTTACAGCCTCTTACAGGCAGTTAACTGTCTGTCTGTCCTGCTCTCTTCTGGGAATCATCCAAAGTTGCTCCATGATTCAGACAAATCACAAAGCCCTGTTTCTGGTAAGAAGAAAGCCCAGGGCATCAACTTGCTTAGGCACAAAACCAAAAAAATCTGTAAAGTATTACTCAAATGAGGGAAAACTTGAGGAAAGCAGGCTGATGTTCACAGAAGGGCACAACTGAGATTTAAGGCTGCCACGGATGTAGAGATTTAGTGACAAGACCAGCACACAAAAAGCATTAGACAAGTACAGATGATCTAAGCATGTGGCATCAATCACAGCTGTGTCACTCAGAGGCACTGCCTCACATGGGACCAACATCTACAGATTCAAGCCAAACATGCATCATCTAGAAAAATTAACTCTTACCTTTTCATTCTAACTCAGCAGGATTCCAAATAGACAAAAGGGACAAAACAGACGAAGCAAGCATTAGGGACAGTTCAATGTTATACCATTCAAAGCATAACAACTACAAGAAATAGCTAGAAAGAAAGCACCTAGTAACAAAATTTTGTGGACTCAGCTCTTCTCTCTTTTTCCCAAAACCATTACATTAACTGAGCAATTAGTAGCAGGGATGGTTCCTGAAAAATGAACCTCATTTTTCCTGCTTTGACATTTATGATCAAGGCAAGGGAAGATGCATACCAAAATGCTAAGATGCACCAAAGGATGTACAGTTTTAAACCCCTAATGATATAGACAAATTAAGGAAGAAAGTAACCAGGGCATGCAAATAAACAAGCCTTTTTAAGACTTTTCAGAGGAGTAATTAGCCTACTCTGTTCTACCAGCTTTGTTCAATTTCTCCTTCTTTGACCAAGAATTTAAAATGACAATCAAGGCAAATTTCAGATGCCCTTCTATCAGTATCTTTCACATGGCAATAATACAGCAAATTATAGCAAACAGCATAAGTAAGTCAGGAGGGTCATGGGAAGCAAACATTCTTAACCAGAGGAGGAAGAGTGACATTGACTCTCAAACCCTTTAAGTTGCAATGGAAAACTGTGTAGCACAGCATGCCCCAGGCATGAGGTATCTAAACAACTAGAATTTAAATTGGTGTTTTTGAACTGAGTGTATGTAACTGTGTGGCTGTGTTAAGGCATTCAGGTGTTGATATAAGCTTAAGTTTTTCATCTGTCTTTATGTTTACTTAATTTGTGATTCAAATGTCACTATGCATTAGATACAAGGAATGGAGAAAAACCTAAAGGACCAGTAAAGACAACTTTAAATATAACTCTAGGATCAGTTTTATACTGCACAATCTTAAGACTGATGTTCAGTAAGTTAGCCACTTACTGAAGGGCCTAGATACACACAGAACTCCAACATTTAATGATTCAAAAAAAAAATAGCCAACAAGCAGTATCATTACATTCTTCACCCCAAAAATTGAAAGGATTTTACTAGAAGGCCATGAATATTAACTTTGCAATATTACCAGTTCCCACTTACCTTTCTAAAGTGTGCAAGCATGTCTGGGCTTCTCTCACACATCTCTGTGAGGAGGACAACTGATGTGTGAAGAACACCTAAGAGGGGGGGGGGAAGAAAAATGTATCTCCTTTTAACACACATTCCACTGGCTCTAGACATTTGATAATTTCCTGATTTTCTCTTCTGACTTGGGTAGCCTAGCTGACCTTATGTCACTTTCCTCAGGAGACCTCAGTACTCCATTTAAAGAAAGACTACACCAAAAAACCCAAAAACCTCCGAAACTAAGAAGTCACTGCCTTAGAGCCACTTTAGGCAGTGTACAGGATAGAAATCAAACTTTCCCATTTCATCCACTCTGAGGTGTACCAAAACACAGTGAAAGAGTTCCTTTTGTCACATGTCCTTTTGACAAAGTGAAGTCCTGGTGACTAGAAGAGTCATACACATCCCTTCCTCCTAAATGACATTTGCATTAAACGTCTAGAAGTGGAAAGAAACAAATCATAGAAATACACCCCTGAAGTTCCCTGCAAATGAAAGCCTTAGGTAGCAAATGCATTATCCTCTAGAGAATGGCCTAGCCTTGCTAAGTACAGTCTTGGCTATTACCGTGGTTCTTCTCATTCAGCAAGTTTTTGGTGGCTGGCAGAAACATCTCCATAAGTTCAGGCACCTTTCTGATGACATGAACAGCACACAGTGCTGCCTGTATAGGAAAAACACTTCTGTTAGTACACACTGCAATGACAACAATACCTGTTTTGGGAATAACTAGCATAGTGGAAACTGTAACAATCTTCATGATAAACAAAGGTCTGCAAAGTTTATGGCACATTTTTCCATCTCTATTGCAAGTGTTACTAAACAGCATTCCAGAAGAAAGTTCAATAAAGGGGGAGCAAAAACTAATACTCCCCCTAGCAATGGTTAATTTTTACATTATTCACACAAGAAGTGCTATTATCTGCAAAGCAACTCTGCCTTTAATAGGGCTACTTCAGCCTGTCTTCCTCTTGCTGGGAAGGAGATAATGCATTGGAAACAAATAATAGAACTTACTGTCAAATTATGGCTTATTTACTTTCATCCTTTCCAAAAAACCATCTTCTGCCTGTAGGTGATGGGTGCTATGAGAAACAAAACTACACTTCCAGGGTTTTTTTGAAAAAACCCATTTCTTCTAGGATGGAGAAGCAACAGGAGACACTATTCCTCACACCTGACTGAAAATCCAGCACCTCTTTCCAGAACACAGTAAGACATCTTAGCATTGCTTTCTCTCCAAACTCTCTTTAGATCCAGCATTAGACAAAGAATTAACAATGCATCTCTCCCTAAATCTTACTGCTTCACACTCTCACCAAGACTTATCAATAAATAAATCTAAAAGAATGGGGGTGATCACACTTCACTGACGCTATGGCACATTTGCTGCAGAACCAAGACAATTTTTAAGTGTTTGTCCATTTCAAGACCTTAACCCTTCTAGCTCTCATACTACTGTCACCATCATCAACAGAAGACATCAAATAGGTTCAAATCTTCTGATACTAGCCTGCACTGCTAATAACCAGTTTCCCTGGACTTGTCTGAGAAGATAAATCAAACTGGTGACCAGAATTTTGAGGCTAACATCCATGAGGGGGCAAGCGTTCACATTACCACCAGTAACATTATGGGAGAGAGTACAAAAATAGAAGCAACTGCCTTGCCAATTGGAGGCCTTTTAGAGGCTCATATACATTCCTGCTATCAACAGACAGGGAGTTTTGAGCTATGTCTTGCACACTGGGAAAATATTCACTCAGTGTAATCTCAGTCACTAGCAAGGTATTCAATTAATCTTGCCTTTTAATCCATAACAAATTATTCAACAGTTTCCTGAAGTACCTTCTTCCTAAGATAGGAATTGGAAGTTTTGAGGAGCTTTTCCACCTCTCCTGCAAGGTCTCTGCACATTTCTGAGGAGCCCATGCAGCCAAGAGTACAAAGTGCCAGCCCCTGCACATACTGCGTGCTGTGATTAAGGTCACTGTAAAGGAGAACAAAAAAAAGTCAATCAGCATGCACACAGAGAAACTGAGCACATGAAAAAGGGCATCTATAGCTAGAGTCATCTAACCAGCAACACATGGCCCAGAAGAACTTTCTGGATTCACAGCTGTGTGGGAACACGACTTGGGAGCAAAAGAAGCTTTGAGTGCATGTAACACAGTTTGCTACTAATTTTACTTAGAATCCTCAATTAAAAAAATACTTGGTTCAGCTATCAGGTTGACCTGTCAGGGCATCCAGGGATTCAGCTGAGAGAGGAAAGACTATACAGAATTCCACTTAAAATGGTTTTAGCTTTGGAAATTGCATGCAAAGTACAGACCTACAGTGACACTGTGGGCTGTCCCAGTTTAAAAATGTTCTACAACAGGCTTTAGCTTCTGCATTTACAAACCAAACAGTATAGAAAAATCTGTGTAAAAGCATCCTGTATCTTGACCAAAACCCACAAATCCCACCACTCACACTCCTTGAAAATAATCCACAGAAGAATTCTGTTCAGCAATTTTTCCTATTCATATATCTAAGGAAGCTGTGAAAAGTGGACACTAAGAAGCTAAACTACCTAACAGGAGATGCTATTCAGGAGGCTAGCTACCAATGTCACACAAAGCACAAGACAACATAGCTTCTACATGGCAATCCCAACAGCCTTTAAAATTGACTTCTACACCAGTTTTCCATCTGTGTTTGGTACTGTGGTTGCCACAGCACCTAGGATTCAATGCTGAAAAAAGCAAAAATACAGCTCCTGTTTGGGAGGCAAGGGGAGCTGGGGACTGCAAGATGGAAGAGCTGGGGAAAGAAGTGTTTCCTAACCAAACACGCAAGAGGTGCAGAATGGAAAGACAGTATTCTGGTTATAACGTGAAGCAGTTATGGCAACATGCAGATGAAGGAACAGGTAGCACATGCTACTAAATAGATTGGGGTTCTGTTTCCTTCGTTTAACAATTTTTTGGCAGCTATATAAAGCTGTGTGTATCACAAGTACATGCTTCAAGAGGTTGCTTTCCTTTTCGTCTCAAAAATCTGGGTCTTGCTATGAAACAGGGAAAAACAATGCCACAAATAAATCCCTTAATGTCTAGATAAAAGCAAGACAACGGCAGATATAGAAGCCAAAGGAGAAAGCAATATATAAGCCAGGAGACGTGGGAAGCTGTCCACCATTTTTGCTCAGCTCCTATCTGACCCATTACCAGCTCAAACTCACTATATATCCCTACCAAATTCACCACAACATAAACAATCAAAATGTGTTAACCTGCAGCCTGGTTCTAATCTCACAGGTATGGCATTTCAATGAAAGATCTTTAAACAAAAATCTTGTCTCCTGCACACTAGGTCCAAAGTTAACAGATCCTCAGGCCCATAGTTTTGCCAAGTTTCATTCAAAGTCCTTTGAGGCCACAGTCCAATTCAAGATCAATATTTTACTTGCTAATATCTGAGAGGCTTATGTGCTAACAGTACGTAATAATAAAAACAGGTACATACACCACACACAACCTTTGGGTAGGTCACCCAGAACCCAGTTGTTTCATACCTGCTCCAATTTATCTTGAAAAGAAAATACACTCATTGTCACCCACTAAACTATGATGTAAGAAAGTTCCACTTTAACAGCACCTTGCTGAGAGAAGTATTAAAAAAATAGTATTTCCCATCCCTTCTTGTCAGATTTCAGCAAAATGACAACACATCCCAAGCTGCTGCCTTGCTTCCAATAAAAACCATTCATCAGGATCATTAGATCTTAAAAAGAAAGCAAGATGCACAGCCTTGTTCTTTGACAACTCTTCAGAGCTTGTCAGCAGAAGCAAACAAACACACACAGTACATGTGTTACAGTACATGTGCTTGCTACGTGTGCCTCTTCAAAACAATGCAATTTTATGTTCTCTTCCCACTAAGGAAGATAAACAGGATGGCCCAACACAGAGCACTACTACAACAGCGTTATTATGGTCAACAGCATACAACAATTTCAAGATACCAGTTTTCTAACACAAGGGAAAACTCGAAAGTACTCTCAGTATCACTGTCAGAAGGATACTTTCTGATACTGAAACTGCAAGGCATGGTTTGATGGAGAGGTGGTACCCTTACTTCTTGATGCAATTGGTCATAAGAAGATGAACATCCTGTCTCTCATCCAGCAGCAACATGGCACCTAAATACCCAATGCGCTTGTCTGTGAATTTCTGAGATGCAATAAGCTTGAGGCACTCCAACTGGAAAAAAAAAAGGACAAAAAGAACAAAAAAAAGGACATAATTAGCTTGAAACTACTTCTTAGCTAGAGAAGAGACAGTTTGAATTTTGAGGCATAGTAAAGTATGTATCTCAGAACACACTTTTAAAGGTGTATTTGGTTCCCATTTTGGTGATGTGGAAAACCAAGAAAAGTTAAACGACCTGCTGAAAGTTCCAACAAAGCTAGCAAGAAGGCCATTAGCACCTCCAGTGCCTTGAAGTAGCCAGACACAGCTGTTGGTCTTCCAATATACCAGATACATGGGTTAATGTCAGATCACAGAAGTAAACGATAACACAATGATAGAGATGAAAGATACATCACTATACATAAAACAGTAAAGATCTGGAAATCTAGATTATGTGTCATGTTTGATATGCACATGAAAAATTTTAACTAGACTTTAAAGGTTCCATTTATCTACTAGGAAGATGATCAGTGCTCTGTAAGCTGATGAAACAAGGACATGTAGTTATAGGACAAGGGGTAATGACTTCAGATGGAAAAAGGAGCAGGTTTAGATCAAGAAGGAATTCTCAGCTGTGAGTATGGTGAGGCCCTGGCACAGGCTGCCCAGTGAAGCTGTGGCTGCCCCATTCCTGGAAGTCTTCAAGGCCAGGCTGGACTGGGCTTGGAGCAACCTGGACTAGCACGTGTCCTTGCCCATGGCAGTTGGAACTAGATGACCTTTCAACCCAAACCAGTCTTGGATTCTGTGAGTCTAAAACTAGGTTTTGTTTATTAGAGTCAGTAATTAACTTGCTAGCTAGGTAAAATGTAGAATGTCAGAGATAGTTACGTTTCTGCACTTCTCTGTAATCTCTGGAACACCTGAAGTGTACTAAAATAATGTGCATTCCAGCCACTACAAGTTTCCCTTTCCCCCTGGAAAAATGGCAACTGTTATCAATAGCACAGAAGATATTTCCAAGATAACATATATAGTTTCCACCTGCACTCTGCTAATTTAAAATTTAATTGCTAGCTCATATTTACACCTGACACTTTTAAAATGAAAAACAAAAACCATCAACCACAGAGATATTCTGACATTTCCATGCACTAAAATAGTTTTCTGTAGCAGATAACTAAACAACTATACTCTATGTCTACTTTCCTGACAGGAAAGTAGAGATCGACCTCTCACAGACAATTTCTGTAAGTCTGCTTTACAAACTAGCTGGGGCAGCAAGTAAGCATACACAACAGGTTTGAGGAGAGGTCAGACAGAGCTGGAAACAGATCCATCGCAAAGGGGTCATGCACAGGTAGACAGGAGGTGTCAGGAAAAGGGGTTCATGGCCCCAGCTAGCCAGAAGCTTGAACAGGGCAACAGACACAGGTGAGATGCAAGAAACACACATATCATCAGACTAAAGTTGCATAGCACTGGTATGAAAATTTAAGTTGAAGTGCCAGAGAAAGAGAGTGCTATGGCCTAGTTCCAGTCCTGCCAGTTCTCATGACTACATGGTATTAGAGCACACACTCAACTATTCACATTGTCATATGTCAAAGCCCAGCTAGTGCAAGGGTGACAAACTGGTAAGAAAAGGCTTGAAAGAAATTGATTTCAGTCTGCAAGGTTAAAAGGGGTTCAAAACTTCAAATAAACACCTCTGAACAATAACACCAGAGCTCTGCAAAGAGGAATTTGCACAAATGCCCAAGATCAGCCAGAGATAATGTACAGAACACTAGATATCAAGCTCTCATGTTTCCAGTGCTTTCTGTAAGAGAATAATGCACCTCTGAAACAACCTTCTTTCCTGGGCTTACAAGATACTTATACAAGCCTCTGCAAAAATGCAACATAAAATTGATGACATCTAAGCTACAGGGTAAGAGCCAATGAATACAGAAGATGAATGACCAAGGAAGAGCATAAGGAAACTGATGACTGCAACAGATAGCTAAGATATATTTCTAGTACTTTTGAATTTAAAAGATATTAGTGAAAATTACCCCAGAAGAGGCTGATGAGTTCTTGTTTCACTTGTACATAAAAACATGCAAACTAGATTCATGCACAGCAGTACTAAGAAACATGATCAGCTGAAGCTGTTACTAGGTGTAATTATTGGAAAAAATCTTGATACTGTTAAATCCATTTCATTCAAATGAACAATTTAAATCTGGTACATCACTACTGTAACAGATACTACTGGCATGTAGCCAGACTACAACTGACCCAACTTTTACTGACATAGCCACTCTTTCAACTGGAGGTTTTTTTTCAAATAGAAGCAATGACAATAATAAAGTTATTTGACCATTTGTCCAAGCTGTCCAATGACTTCTAGACTTGCACAAATGACTTTTGCATATGCTCAGGAGACAGCATGCCATCCAGTGCAGATCAGCACGCACTGCTTAAATATGGCATTCATTCTCATACTTGTGTACAAGACATCTCAGGTCAAGGTTGAAGAGCTCTGGCTTGGACAGAAGTAGATCGACCACTGGTTACCCACACTGTTAGCTGCAGTCTGCCTACAGCTTTGAGAGACTCTAACACCACTTCTGGCTCTCCTGTTTTTCAGCAAAACATCTTTCCTGCATATTTATCCTGCCACTCTCAGAAGTTTACTGTCTACAATGCAGGACTATCTATCTGCAAGATTGTACAGCTGGAACAGCCTGTGTTCTCAACAGGTCCCCACCTCACAGAAACTATAGTCCTGTACAACAGCAGTATCTTGGAAGATTCCTTCCAGTGAAGGACATGCAAAGGTCTCTACTTCACTCACTTGGAGAATACTTGTTAAAACCCCTTTTCAGCACTGGGCCCTATGCCCTCGTGAAAATGCAGCTAAATAAATCACAAGAGAACCAAGGGCATTGAATGAAGAAGTACCCTGTTCCCCAAATAGTCAGAATAGATGCTGCTTTTCCAGAGGTAGCAAGCTCAGCAATAATAGGTACTAAACAATCTGCTTTAGCCTTCCTTCACTAACAGTGAATTTACCATTACTAATCAAAGTAGAAACCAAAAATTTCTGGTTTAGTTAGTAATGGTAAAATACAAAATTTAGTTAGTAAAGGTAAATTAAAATATTAAATTAAATGGTAAATCATAATGTTCCTTATATGGGATTAAATACTTGAATAATGAGATAGAATGAAATTTACATTATGTTCTTAACATAGGCCAAACATTGAAATTCTAGATGACACTTATCTGTAACACTTTTCATTATTCTTAAGGCTCCAAGATACTTAGCCTTAATTTTCGTGACAGGAAGTTTCTCTCTTGGACCACTTGGCTATGAAAAATGTTAAGAACAGAATAATACACAAATTCACTTGCTCATTTTCAAAAACTCATTACCCAGAGACAAGAATCCAATAATCTACAAGTACGATGAGGCACTTCATGTGCTAGAGCAGAGCCCAGACTGAGTAATCCTAACGCTATCTGCAATTTGATTTTGTTGCTTTGAGCTTACTGTTTCAGTGAGCCGTATGAGGATTGGTAAATCCAACCACAAATGGATAGACACACAAGACACGAAGCTACTTGAAAGGATGCAACAAATTAACTAATTTAAGCTTTATTGAAAACCTAGGTTAGATTACTATTAACAGGACACTTACTGACTTCTAAGAAAAACTGACCATGCCCCAAAGACTAAGCAAAGCTAACCTGAGAGACACCTTGTAGATCATGAGCTTCCGTCTTCCCGTCTCCCTTTCCTAAAATTTCTGTCAAAAACAGCACATCAAAAATAAGCCAAGAGATGGAAAACTCACACCTGCATTCTCCATGTCACCTCACTAAGATGTGGTAAGGAACACCACTTTTGACTGCCAGGAACGGACCAGCTCTTTTCTGTCTCAAATACACTGCTTTATAAGAAAAAAGGTATAGAACCTCCTTTGAAGTATGTGGTATTTTTCAGAGACAGAACTCCAAAGTGGTATTTTCATCCAATCTAAAAATATCCCTATGTCCTGAACTGTGGTTTAAGCACTACTGCTCTGTAGAAATATGGATGGTGAGGAGGAGACAGTATGGGAAAAGCAGACTAATCTTAATTTTCAAAACAAAATATGTAAGCTCCAAACAACAAATCTCACCAACAAAGTCTAAATTAACTAGCAGAGGTTCAGAACATATGCAAAAACAGACCTCTAAACATCCTGAAGGACAGCAGAACTGCACCTAGGAATGCTCTGAACAAGTCAATGTGCCCAAAACACAGAAGACAGACTGGCTTATGCACAGAAGGCACTAAATTTTAACCTACCTGTCCAAAATGTGCAGGATATCCCAGCATGTGCATATACAGCAGCTTTGCCACATTTCTGCATCGGTACGTGTTATCTTCCTCTCGGAAGGATGACCGGATAGCAGCACATTCCTTTTGGATCATCTCACGCTCCTCTGCCTGGGTTCTTGCTGTCCGGATGGTCCGGATCAACTCCCGCAGTCTGATGGGGGCTGGCATCCTCTGAGAGAAGAAAGAGGTCTGTAAAACTTCTACTGTCTCTAAAGGCTTCATAATGGTCTCACACTTCTGCGTGTTCTTTTTTTCTTTCTTACCTTATAATTATGTAAGTAAAAGAATTAAAAAAATGTAGGCTACTTCAGTAGAATGGTTAAGGGTAAAATTGAGAACCTGAAAACTTCACTGTACCTAACATCTGGTCTTCTAGAAGATTAGAAATGGGAATTACTCCAATTTGAGACAGCTGTCAAGTGAACATAACATGACTCCCCACCTGAAACAGGCAGAAGCACTCTGCAAGGTACTCTCATATATTATCTGCCTCTCTCCAGAAAAGCCAGGCTCCAAAGAGAACTGATCTTAGAATCATTACAACTTGGGACAGAAATCCCCCACAAAACACAACTCTGTTTAATAACTTGCACAAGATTTCATCTAAGTGCTTCAGATGGCCATGCTTCAAAAATCCTGCCAACTTGTGCCATACACACTTCCTTCTTAGAAGTGTGGAAGTCAGTACAAAAGCCAATGGAAGAGCAATCTTAGGTGTGTGAATATTTCAGAGAATCCTGCTTCAAAAATAATCAGCTTTACATCATCGTTTTATTACAGCCCAATTAGAACAACCCTTTCTGAAACAAACAAGCCTGTGACATTACTGTCTGGCAGTATGGGTATGAAGGGTGTATATAACAACACTCAGAGTAGTTTCACCTCATCAGATGGAATGCTGATGGAGCCATTTGAACCAGAAAGCAATCTAGTTTGCCAAGTATCTGTTAAGAGGAAAGCGGCTGTCAAACAGAATCCAAACTTTAGGATTTATGTTCAGTAGTTGAACTTTTTAGTTCACGCTCACGCAAGCCGACTTCCAACTTTGAGAGCTCAAACTATATAAACATCTTTACAGCCTTCTTTCACCCATGCCAGCCTGCAAACAGAACAG
This sequence comes from Sylvia atricapilla, assembly GCF_009819655.1. NCBI lineage: Eukaryota > Metazoa > Chordata > Aves > Passeriformes > Sylviidae > Sylvia > Sylvia atricapilla. The sequence goes on from NC_089151.1 coordinate 172,765, forward strand.
AGCCCTTCTGATAACAGCTATCAGACCAACTTGTAAAAAGTTACCACAGCAGTCTGCTACAGATTTTGTCTGGGTCGCCATTCTCCCGAACATGGTCATACATTTTAAGCATTGCCATATAAGAAAAATATGTGCATTCAGGTGCTGTACTAGCTGGCTTATATACCACAGAATGGAGAGACTGGGACACAGAGCTAGCAGGAGACTTCTTTGCTTGCAGAAAAAAAGACAGTGGTGCATGTACCAAGTAAAGGTGGCCTTACACTAAGCCAGACAAAGGCAGCTCTGAGTCCCAATTATAAACTCATACATACACTAGGCTGCTTCAGCCAAACCATGCAGACACTTCATATTTAAGTTCCTCATCTTCATACTTTTAAAGGTTTTAATTTAGAGAGACATAAAGCATGCAGTTTTGAAAACAGAAGAGTAGAGATATTCTTCCTGCATAAGGACTTTGTCCCAAAATGCTGACATGTGTAGGATAATGAATACTGGACACTTTAATCCTTATTCTTACCTTGTATCTCCATGTGAATTCACAACACTTCCACACATGACTGTGACATGAATAAATTAATGGTTGCTATGCACTCATGCTGCACTAACAGGCATAACAGAAATAGTCACGGAGAAGTAAAAAATCCATCTCCAGAACAAGCCCTTCCATGACCACTACCTTTGCTGCCATGCCTGCATGTAATAGAGTTCTGCATCCTTTCTGAAGGGGAAGAAAAGCAAAATGCTGCATGCAGCACTTAAGGGGTAGATGTAATATTGATGTATTTATATAAAATGCCTTCTGTTTTTTTGCCTCACTGTTATTTTCCTGAAAATTGGTAACACTCTGTGGAGTTTTGATTGCTGCAAAATGCTCAGATTGTGTTTTTCACAACAGTATCAGACACTCAAAACTCTCTTTGCTGGGGGCAACTGTTCATGTTAAAGGCTGAATTTTTAAGCCTGGACTCACCTACTGCACACCTATATGACGTGATTCTAAACTGATCTTGATCAGCCATGCTCTTATTGGAAAATGGGGCAGGGGTTACAAAGATGAAAGCGCTACTGCAGAAATGCTCCTCTGCAGTCTATAGGCAATAATTTCATAATCACTAATATCACTCATGTGCCGGCTCATGCTGAAAAAGGTGAGTCCAGTCCTTCCACTGTGTTCACACTGGCATTCCAGGGACCAACCTGCACACACATAAAACAGCTTGCCCCCTTCTTCCCAAAGCAGTCCTCAGACACATCTGCCTGGCTTGTGCAAAGACAGGCAGCACTGAGAACATGCAGCTTTGGGAGACCTCAGATGGAGCGGAAAAGAGGTGAAAGATTCACTGCAGCATGAATCCACTCTTATGCTATGGCTCTGCACCCTAGTTAAGCTCATCTACAATGCTGCTGCTCCTGAGAAGATAAGCAGTGGCTACTACTACTCCAGATATTACAACCCTGACTGACTCCTTTATTTTTAAAGAAAGTGTTCTTTACAAAGTTTTTGAAACACTAATACATAACCTATTGCACACAGAGGTCTGCCAACAAATCGTTTCAATATCACAAGCTGTTTTGTTCCTACTCTCTACCTGAAGGTTTATAAATTGTTGAATGCTGGTATCTGCAGCCTGTGACTTGTACAAGCCCACTCCTTTCCTTGCCAGTGGACCAAAAACTTTCTGTAGGCATGGCCATGGGAGCATCTTAAGCTTGGCCATGGACAACAAAAAAAAAAAGGAAAGACTGCCTAAACAGTTCTAGTCAATGGAAAAACAGACTTCAACAACATTACTATGTATGTGGAGTACAGCTTTTTATAATACCTTTTTCTCAACCTTCTCTGGTGTTTAGGCAGGACTTCCTGTCTCACCGAGAAGGCAGGTACAATGACAAGAAACTGAAAATCTAGTTAGACTTCACCTGAACATCATTCAGATATTGAACAAAGTTAATAGTCAGTATTTACAAATGTCCTCGCATAAATAAAGAATTAGCAAGGCACACTGTAAAAATTATTTTTTCTCCTCACTTCACAACCACAGGAAAGCAAGCAGAACCAGCATATTGGAAAGTAAAGAATTGATGAATAAGACTCAAGAACCAATTTCTGAGGCTTCCTGCTGTTCTCACTTGTGTAACAACTAACACAGTTACACAGACAAGAGCCTAATCTGAAGGACTGACTAAGAGCAACTGTATCTCACACACACTTCCTGCCTGATGAGAACAGAACTGCTCTGATGGTGGACAACATCAAGGACAAAAGACAGAGCTGTAATTTATTTTCCAATATTCAAAACTTCTATCCTTGTGTTGCAACTAAATACTTTTTTTTAGTCAATATCAAATAATTCGGCTTTTCTTTTAATATACCTTTGAATCAGTCCCATACAAAAGGTTTTGCACCCATCTATGTAAAACGGTGTCTTCCTCTCACCCTTGTAAAAAATTACTTTACATGTTTATCCTTGAAGCTTGAGCTCTTCTTGTACACATTCTTCCAGTATTTCAGTACAATGTAATTGCCATGCAATGTAGCACATTGTGTTTTCTTCCCCTCCATAAGAAATAGCTCTCTTAATATCAAAAATTCTTGCATCAGGTACCTGGTTTTTTGCCTTCAGTGACTTTAGGCTTCTTCTGCATGCTAATACATTGGAAATTGCATTGCAGTTTTGAGTTTCAGACACGTAAGCATAAGCAGTAGTTACTGCAGATGAGAAGAAACTCTGGACATGAGAACACTTAAATTCAGAAACATTACAGAAGAGATTAACATTTACCGAGTCTCGGCAATTCCAAAACCTATGACAATGCCAAAGGACCTTTAATGCAACAATGGGAGGACAACGATACCATCTAGCAACAGCAGACAGTGAAGCTTCACTTTAGCTGGTGCCTAAGTGCTACTTAAAACTTTCTCCAAAGAAGTAAATCTTGTTCTTCAGGATTAGTTAACATTTTTCTCCAGCACAGACACATCCTTTTATTCTTGACACATCAACATAAATGACAAGGCAGTCTGTAGAAGTTATTACCTGCTTACTCCTTGGGTTTAAAACAGAAGCTTCCTTCAGCCATTTCTTTGCTAACTACAAGCTCCCGAAATCGAGGATGATCTCTGAAGATTTGAAAAGAGCCTACTAGTTAATATTTACAATATCTGGTAGAGTTGCACACAGAATTCTTCAACCTTATCAGATCTGTTTGCCTCTTCTCATTTCGAAAGCCTAGCTCCTTAGAAGAACTTACTATCAATATCAAAACTTCTCAGAGTCAGAGACCTAATTCAGAGAAGTTCATGTTGTATAAGTGGCTGGTGGTTAAGATCCTAGGAAAACAGAATTCCAGCTTCTCTCCTGTAATACAGAGACTAGGAAAGGTGTCACCACAGTGATTCTCTTCCCTCTGCTACTCAGGAATCCTTCCTCTAAACTAATAAAAAGGCATTCTCTCTCTTTGTGTAACTCATTCCTACTACCAAAAAGTGGGGGAAAAAAAAAACCGCACTAAAAATCTTCATGTATTAAAACATTTAATTTTCATTTAAATTGCACTGATAAATCACTATTTTCTCCTTTTTTATGGTCTGTTACTAGTGAAGCTTGTCACATTCAAAAGTTAAAGATTTTATTCAACAGGCCATCATACCAAAAATATTTGAGTATGGAACTTTACCAGAAGTATCTCTGAGAATACAGTCACATTCAAATATGACGGGTCACCTTTCATATTTAAACACACACCTAATATTACCAAAACTCACCTTAAAAATGCTCAAATGCTTCAGTCAAGCTATATTCTTCTATCAGGAATTGCAGAGTAAAGACAAAGGATAGTCCTTAAATGTTGAGTTGAGAACATGTCCTTTGGAAGCTATTCAGAAATGTTAGCTTATGTCTAAAATATCTAATGTGTCTTTAAGACAATAAAACTTTAACAGTTGTTTTAAAATTTTTTTAGGACAAGTTATCAGACATTTAACATTTTAACATTATTATTTAGCCTTAAATTCCAGAAACATTAAGACATAAAGGCCATCAAAAGTAATGGAATTATTCACAGAAGATGTCTACTGTTTGGGGAAATTATCTGAATTTTCAGTTGTGGTGATATAGACACCAAGTTACAGCTTTTCCTGTAAATAGCATTTCTGAACTTAGTTCTGTCTAGAACACACCCCAAGCCTGAAGCAGCACACATTTCAAACACATCTAAAATACACAACTCCAGTTGCTCCACCCCAAGGCATGAGTAAGGAATCACACTCCTCAAGCAACCCTAACTTTTGGGAAGTTACACAACTAAAGCCAGACCTAACTGAAATGAATAGCAGAACTCCCCTCCTTGCTTAGGTACAATTGAATCCAACCTAGTGCACACAAAAACAGAGGATCTGCCCAGACTCCATGAAAGGACTAACTGCAGTGTTGAGACCCAACACTGATGGTTTCAACTCCACACTGCTATCAGTAGGCTTCCCACTTCTATCAGACACTTCAAAAGAAAAATGTATTAGCAGCAAAACCAGAAACATACTCTCCAAGTACAGATGAAGGTGTCAACAAATGCAGAGATATTGGTATATGGTCTAGTACTATCAAAATTTATACAGAAAACAGTAAATACTAAACTACTATAACTATTTATACAATAAACACCAAAGCAAGGAGCACTATCATCATCAAGAAGGGCAAAGGTGACACAAACAAGTTGAGAGAAAGAGCACCCTACCATGTAACATGCTAAGTGGGACAATCTCCCATGAAGAAAAAGCAATTGAATGCAACAGACAACTAGAAAGCAATATCAGAAAATCAGAAAGCAATTAAGTCAGCAGGGGGCTTCAAAATGCATTCTCATAAGAAAAGGCATCAAAGTGACACTTTTGCTTTATGCAGAGACAGCTGGAGGAGAGCAAGGGAGGTCAAATAAGAAAAAAAGTACCCCAAAACAAGAGCTAAAAAATAGTCTTGGAAGAAGAGACAGTCTCACTTCAAGTTACATTGAAAAAAAAACCTCACCAACAAGAAATGCAGCACAACAGTATTCAAGAAGCAAGGCTCAGTGCTGCTAAGGGCTGAGAGGAAGAGGAGAGGCACAACAGAGACTGAGGACATTGTACAGATCCCACCCAATCCCACTACAGACCCCTTCCCACTCCCTGCTGACAGACACACGGTCCCACAGCACAAGTCAGCACTTTGGATGAGGTATCCCATTCCTGCACCACTGTGCATGTACACCAAACCCAGCAACTCCTGCACTGCCTTCAAAAGACACACTGAGCTCACAGTCAGTACAAACATCAACAACAACAACTGCCAAAAAAGAAAATAAGTATTTCCCCATTTTTTAAAGAAGCTAAAAAATGTAGGAAGAAAAATTAGCAGCCCAGCTATATAGGTGATCTCCATGACAGACACAAGCAGAATTCCAGAGTTTCTGGCTTCTGTTTCAATACCTCAATCACAACTGACCTACATTATCTTTGTATTTATCACCTGCTTCTGATTTCCTCACTAATTTAATCTATGAGATAATCTGGCTATTTTACTTCCTGTTCACTTTCCTGCAGAGTTAAACTTTAAATAAATCAAAAAAAAAGCCATTGGCACAAAAAAACCCCACACCCTTCTTTGTACTTGCCAACACCAGATGAAAGACAAGACGCCACATTTTTTACATTCATTAATACAAACTTTACAACAAGCCATGTAACTTCAGCTATGGCCTAGGAGGTACTAATCTTTGATTTTACCTGCAGCATTTCTGTCAAATAGTAGATACAGGTTACACTAATACCTGTGATATCAGCAGATTCACTTGTATTCACATTACCGTAGCTCTGTTTTTCAAGTAACAGCCTCATCATATATTTACTTATTAACTCCAAAAATCTCCTCCAGTGAAGTAATGCTCCTACCAAGGCAGCAACAGACCTTTTTCCCCAGAGAACAGCTGCGTATCATTTAGAACAAATTAGCATCACCTGCATTCAGAAGAAAATTGCTCTATCATTAAAAAAAACCTGATGAGCTCAAACAACCCATCCCCTGAAGTTATACAGGGTCATCTCACAAATAAAAATATTCACAGTGGAGAGGCACAAGCAGCTTTACTGGGTGCCATCACTTTTAGCAACAGTAAAGATTTGCATGAACATTTGGAAAGCTGACATTACAAACCTGAACTGCACTAACTAGGGTGGGCTGTGTGTGTCTGAGAACAGCCAGCTTGGATTCTTGTGCCATTATCCACAACCTTCTCACACCATGGTCTGACACTCACTAATCTCATTGTACAGTGATGCCACTGAAAATCGCTGCACACAAAGGAGCTACCAAGAATCAGAACACTTCTGTTATCCCTTAATCTTTCACAGGGTACTACAAAGGTACTACAGGATTTTTCCATCTCAATCGTGCCACCTTCAGGAAAACAGATCAGCATTAACAGGAACAGAAAAGAAAAAAGAAAAGGAGGAAAATTGCTTTTTTTATCATAAAAGAAGGAAATCTAAATGTTATCTTACACACTGGAAACACAAAAGCTGGATCCCTTCACCAAAAAAAAAAAAAAAATTACACAAGACTTACTTTTCCCTTCTCAAGAAACAGGAATTTAAATTCCTTTCCTCTGCTTCTCCCAGTACAGAAGAATGGAAGGGCTCACACCAAACTCCTCAGAAAAAAACCTCACAAAATCTCCTGCCTTCATTCAGCTCTCAAGTACCCAAAGTTTTCAAATCCAGTGCTAAACACCAGAGAGCACACAAGCAAGCAAAAGAAAGAATTTCACAACAGAATGTGATATGCAAACAAACAAAGGAAAAAATACCAAGTGTAGCGGTAGCAGGGAAACAGATACAAAAAGCTGTTATGGTCTATCCCACATAAGTAAATAAAATTAAAAAAAAAAAAAGGGGGGGGGAATGAAACAGCACAAATTTCTCTGCTATTTTAAATGTAGGATGCAAGGTGCATCCCTAAAGGATTCCCCTGCATTTACAGAAGAAAACACACATATATTTCACTATTTAAATCACTATGCACCAAACACCTTTTGGCCACACATGTGACATTGTTATCCTTTCAAAGATGTTCCACTGGGATTCTATGCTGTCCCGTTAATATTTCAAGCATCAGAAACTGAAATTTGTCACTCAGCATTTTTACACATGACTTTCAACATTATAAAACACACACCTGTTCTATCTGTAAACTTTAAAAGTAATGGCTACTATAAAATAAATTACAATTTATCTTATAGCTCGCGCGAGAACTCAACCAGCCTTGAAGGGACTCGAAGGCGCCCTTACAGACCGGCCGTCAGACAGCAGCTAACTGCAAACACCTTTAGCCAGACCGAACATCTCCTGCTTCCATTAAAACCCATGAACCGTAAGTACTATTGACGCTGTAATAGTCATAGCGTTTGTGGAGCCTAGGCAGTAATATACCCGAGGGAAGAACGGGCACAAGTCCCGGCTGCTCTCAAGACGGCACCGGGCCACAGCACGAACCAGCTGCTGAGGTACGCGCTGCCGCTTCAGCCGCGTGCTGCCCCCGAGCTCCGGGTACGGGGGCCAAGGCAGAACCCGCACCGCCGTCTTCCCGGCAGAGAACGGCCAGGGCAGGCGCGGTCCGCTCCTGGCGCCCGAGCAGGAGGCCCCAGGGCGCAGGGCAGAGTTCGAAGCGGGCCGGACCGCCGGGCAGAGGCAGCAGCGCCGGGAGAGGCGGCGAGAGGGCACCGGGCGGCCTCGCGGACAGAGCGGCCGAGGCCCAGCCGCGGAGTTCGAGGTGAACAGAGGCCTCAGCACTCGCGGGGCCCCAGGCGGCGGGACCTGGAGGTCAGGGGAGGCGCGGGGCGGGCAGCGGAGGCCCGAATCTATCCCACTCACCAGGCCGGTCCCTGCAGCAGCAGCGGCGGACAGAGCCGGGCATTCAAAATGGCGGCGGCGGGGCCGCAGCACGGATACCGCAGGCGGAGGGATCCGCGCTCCGACTCGCTCCCCGCGAGCCCGCAGACTCTCCCGATCGCGGTTGGGAGCGCTGCCGCACCGGGTTCGGCGGGAACGGGGCGGGGATGGCGAGAATGCGGTGCAGCACCGCCGGTGGCGGGACGGAAAATGCCGATTGCACTACTTTTCTTAGCGGAAGCACCCGTGAGGTTGGTCTTAGAAGGAAGGTGCGTCTGCACCGTGGCAGTCCCTGATGACGTCACTCACCGGGCGGTCCCGGCAGCGCGCGCTCCCCACGGCGGGGCCGGGCGGGACCCGTTGGCCGTGTCTGCGGTTCCGGGAGCGGGGGGTTCCGAGGCAGGAGGGGCCAAGCCGCTCCCAGCCCGGGGAATCTCGCAAGGTTTAGATGTCCACCGGCGAGGAGGCGAGCGCAGGGTGCGGCAGTAAACGGAGCGTCTCTGGAAGCGGGTACAGAGGCACCTGCGCCCCAGGCAGCTCTTCTGTCCTCACTTCCGGGACCTTATGTCACATTAACGATCACCGAATGACGAGGAACTGCCCCCCGCGGAGCCTGGTCAGCAGCACGGGGCCGACCGGACACTGCGGGGGTGCGAGAGAGGGCACGGGAGCGTTCAGACCGAATGCTCCCGCAAGAGAGCCGGGGCACGCTGCCGCGCGGCCCACGCTGCCAGCCAGCCACTGAGAGAGCCTGTCTGGGGCGCGGGACCGCACGGCGCTGCCGCCGCGGGACTGGCGCTGTGCGGCCGGGCCTTGGGCACGTCCCGCAGGCCGGGCCGGACTGAGCCCCGAGCGGACGCAGCTGGTTGCCACAGCAACAGCACTGTGGGTGCCCAGTGACGCCATCCGGGCGCGGCGGAGTCACGACCCCCGCCGAAGGGCGAGCAGTTCCGGCGTTCCCTGTACGAGTCATTGATATGCGACGCGTCATCGCCGTGCGCCACGGGCGGGGAGGAGCCGGTCCGGGCACCGGGCGGGCCCGCGGGGCCGGTCCGGGCCATGGCGGGTGAGCCGCGGGCACCGGGCGGGCACTGGGCGAGCACCGGGCGGGCCCACGGGACGCGAAGGGGAGCGTTGCGCGGCAGCGCGGCCGGGGTTCGGGGCCAGGGTTGGGGGCGGCGACCGGTATCGGGCGTCTTCCGTCCTCGGCGTTCCGACCCTGGGCCAGGGGCCGTCGCCGTGCCCGTTCCCGGAGCCGGGGCTTGGGCTGCCCTTGGGCTAGGACTCATGGCTCCCTCTGTTCCTGGCACAGGTGAGGCGGCGGCCGGCGGCGCGGATCCAGGAGCCCGCGCGTGGCAGCCCCAGTGGGTGCCCCCATGAACGAGCGTCGCGGCCGGGGCTGCCGGGACACCGCGGGGCGCCATGAGAGCGGGCCACGAGCGGAGCCAGGAGTGTCTCCCGCCAAAGAAGCGGGAACTTGCCGCCGCCAACACTGGCACCGAGGCGGGACGGGCGGGGGGAGCCCAGGGCTCGGGCGAGGGACCCGACTGGGCTCGCACGGCTCGGCCGGCTCCTGCCGCACCGCGCTACGGTCCTGGTGAGGCTCCCGAGGCGTCGGCGGGGCTGACAGTGGACCAGTACGGGATGCTCTACAAAGTAGCAGCACCGCCTGCCACCTTCTCCCCCACGGGCCTGCACCCCGTGGTGAACGTGAGCCCCCTGCCCCCTGCCTTCAACGTGACCTCACCCATCATCCAGCACCCAGCAGTGCCCTTTCCTTCCATCCACTATGCACAGATCCCTTCGGCTTCCCTGCAGCTCATCGGTTCCCACTACACAGTGCCCTATGCCGTCCCTCCTGCCTTCCTGCCTAGTCCTCTCCTGTCTCCTTCCACCAATCTCACTGCTCCCCATGTCCCCCACTTTGTGCCATATGCCTCCTTGTTCACGGAAGAAGCTGCTCCTTCCCCCCAGACTACCTCTCCCACCCACAGCTTCAACAAATCCGCCTCTGCAGCCTCTCCTGGGCAGATGCAGCACCACACTGCACCCCAACCGCTGGACATGGCACCAGGGAGAATTCCTGTTTATTATCAGATGTCCCGACTCCCACCAGGCTATTCAGCCTATGAGGCACCTGTGGCAGGTGGGAGCCCAGAGTCTCCTCAGCAAGACAGTCAGCTGAGCTCAGAGGTGGCTGCAGCCAATGGTGGGCAGAGGCCCCTGGAGCAAAGTGTGGCCGGGAGGCCCAGCGAGGCTGTGGACTCTGCCAGCAGTGCAGCTGAGGACTGTCTGCCCCCAGGAGCTCCCACAGGATGTATGGGCGATGGACAGTTCCTTCCAAGTTACCAGATGCTGGGAAGAGAGATCTCTGTGCCTACTCACAGGAGCACCCCAGACACTGATCTGGAGGTTCAGAGGGTGGTGGGAGTGTTGGCATCTCAGGATTATCATGTTCTGGCAGCCCAGAAGAAAGATGACCCAAGCCCTTTGAACCTTTGCCATAAAATCCCTGATGGGCAGGGAGACATGCTGAGGAACACCACAGACAGGGCTGCAGCTGGGAACAGCCAGTCCCAGAGCCCATGTGGAATGTCCCCCGAAGACACTGTTAGACAGAGACAGTTAGCCAAAGGAATGGTGATAGCCAATGGCAAGCCAGTACTTGTTCCCGTTGGATCTGAGCCTGTCAGGTCTTCCACTTCAGAAGCCCTGGTGAGGGAGAGCCCAGATACACAGGCTCGAGGAAATGTGCTTGAAAAGGAGCTGGCCCAGTTGCAGCCACCCAGCTCCTCACAACTGCCCTCTCACTTCATGAAAGGAGCCATCATCCAGCTGGCCACGGGAGAGCTGAAGCGGGTGGAAGACCTGCAGACTCAAGACTTTGTTCGCAGTGCGGAGGTGAGTGGAGGCCTGAAGATTGACTCCAGCACTGTGGTGGATATTCAGGAAAGCCAGTGGCCTGGGCTTGTCACACTGCATTTTGTGGTTGGGGAGCAACAAAGTAAAGTGAGCATTGATGTGCCCCCGGAGCATCCCTTCTTTGTGTATGGCCAGGGCTGGTCCTCCTGCAGCCCCGGGAGGACTGCTCAGCTCTTTGCTTTGCCCTGTCACAGGCTGCAGGTGGGGGATGTCTGCATATCAATCAGTTTACAGAGCATGAATGGCAACTCTGCTTCTCAGGCCAACTCCCCACTCATGGATCAGCTGGTATCTGCTAGGGAGAGATCGGAACGAACAGCTCAGGGGCCCAGAGAGCCGTCTGACAGAGCTGCTGAAAGGAAGAGCCACACAGATAGAACCAGCGCAGCCCAGAGCTCTTGTGCAGAATCTTCTCAGCCTGAGGCTGGCAGTCCGTACAGTTTGGCCCCAGGCTTCCAAAGATACAGCATGCAGGCAGAGGAGCCTCGGCCCTCTCTGCTCCGTCCCTCTTTCATTCCCCAGGAGGTCAAGCTGTCTATTGAAGGGCGTTCAAATGCAGGGAAATGATCCCTTGGAGGTATGAGCTAGGGTGGCCACAGTAGGTGAGCCTCACCATCAGGTGGAGAAATTGCACAGACTCTGTCATAGGCTCACCAGAAAAGGCTGCTCTCTGCCTTGCAAGAATGGCTTCATTCCAGTTCTATGGCTGCCCAGTTCCTCCTGGGGAGTTAGGAGGGCTCCAGTGCCTCAGGGAGCAGCAACAGGCTAGCTGGGGTGGGGAGCAGGGATGTGCTCATGGGCGTGTGATGAGAGCATTCCAGAGGCTGGAGGCTGGGGCTTTCTCCCACCTCCTGGGATAACTGACTCCCTGCGGGGCAGGGGCCGAGCATTCGGGGCAGGTAGGGAGATGAGGAGGGCAGACTTGGCTTAAGGTAGCAGATAAAATTGCTGAAGATTTTATTCCTCTTTTCTCATGATGGGGAGAGATGAGTCCCCACTGGAGTTTGGGGGCTTTACTCCCAGCATCCCCTTTCTTCACACATGCACTTTAAAAGGACCGTTCACCGATGGAGCTCTCAAGGGCAGGATGGAGGTGCTTCTCTGGTGGTTCTGATTAATGTCTCTTCCACTGAATCCAACTGCTCTTTCTTTTTGCAAAGAATGTACAGATTTGAATGAATCACAGAAATTCAAGAGGAAGGACCAAAAGGATGGGCTTGGGTGCAGGTGAATAGGGAACTTGAGCACTTGAGATGGGACACAAGTTGGCATGGGAGACATTTGTTTCCTGCTATAAAGTCTACTTAGTTGTTTTGCCACCAAATCAAATCTTTCTTCCTATGTTAATAACTTAAAAAAAAAAAAACCTCCTGGGTTTATAGCTTTTGCAGAGGTTTAGCCTAGGGATGAATGGGGCTGGATTTTTTTGTTTGGTTGAATTTTGGGTTTGGGTATTTTATTGGCTTGGGTTTTTTTTTAAATCTGGAGCAAAATACATTCAGCATTCTCTAGGGAAGGGTGAAAACATCCTTTTGTGAGAAGACCGATGATATTTTGTAATTAACTCAGAAAAATGTTCCAGATGGTTAATCCTTCCCTGCAGGCAGTTTCCTGAATAAGCTCTAGACAAGAGACAAATGTTTGTGCATGTGCAGGCAAGGTACAAAGTTTGTGCTAAGTACAATTCTATGATTAATATACGGACTCTAAAAATATCATAGTGTCACAGGGCATTTTGGGATCATTTTGTGTTAGTTTTTCTGATGCTTCACTTTGGAGTTCCTCTGTAGAACAATGTGGTAAAATCAAGAGTAGTGTTTTTCATGGTGAGATTTAATATTATTGTGTATGAATACCTGATTATGGTGATAACACTCTATTGAGTGAAGGCTCCGGTAGTTACACTAATCTGCCCTCTGACGGTGTGTTATGACACCATTGCTCAGCTAGGATAAAGAATAGTCACTGTTCTGGTGAGAAAACAGTTTTCACTGACTTAATCTGGGTTGAGTATTCCTTGTGTTCAGATGCCCATCTCTGTGCTAGGACCAGGCTTTGGAGGGGCTTTTCTTAGTGTGCAGAGTCCTGATGTTCAGCATGCTGTTCCTGTCTCCCTGCTTTCATCTGCCTGAAACTTGTCATGTGTGCCTGACTCGTGGGGCTCCACTCCTCTCTGTCACAGAATGGTGTGTGTCAGCACCTCTCCTTGCAGTGGTGGTGTCTCAGGGCTGTTCTGCACTCCCCCGGAGTGTGTCCTGTAACTGGTTTGCTTCTGCTGACTGTGCAAAAGACACGTGCTCTGCCTGTGTTATTAGGCAAGTTAGTCTCCAGAATGTCCCTTCCATCCCAGCCTCAGTCCTGTTTTCCTAGCACATTGCTAGCCATTTCTGTTGCCTTTAAAATGCCCCAGCAGGACAGGCCTTAGGTGAGATGTGTGCTAATCATGTGTAAGGTTTTGTGCCTCACGGGGTTCTCCAGAATGAGGATGCTGACTGTATCACATGTAGCTGCTCCCAAATGACACACTACTTCTGGTTTCATCAGCTGCATTTGGGATGTGTGATGTCACAGTGATGCTGTCATGTGAAGATTCTGCCTCCTCAGGTGCAGCAGCTGTGGGAACAGATGCTGTTTTCACAGCCCCATTTGTCCACCTGGGCCCCTTGGTCACCTGGGGGTGTCACAGCTCCTGCTGACCGGACTATTCTACATAAAACTCTCCATTAATGTTGGTAATTATACTTAATGCACAGGATATCTGAGGTGTCTGTGGCCAAAGGCAGGAGGCAGAGGAGCCCAGGTTCTCATGCCTGTTCTATGCACGGTGCGTGCAGAGGAATTCAGGGCTGCAACAGGCAGTTGAGAAAGGGATCTTGCATACATACAGCATGTGTAGAGGGGCTGGTTACACCATAGAGACAATGTCTGAGCAACTGAGGTTACAGAGCCCCTTGAGTGTCTTCTGAGCACCAGAGTCTGTCTTAGAGTGAGGGTTTGGAGAGTTTGCCTTACACCATGTGTGTTACTGTCACTCCTCGATCTCAGCTGCATTGTGCAGTGGTCTGAATGGGCAGTACTGACAAAAGAGGCAAGAAGCTATGTGGCTTAAATAGCTTTGTACTGTAGGCAGGTGAAAGGCTGTGAAGGTGCTTGCCCTGTTGTTTACCTGGCTGCTGACCTGGACTTTGGCTTGCTGCACCTCTGTTGGGTGCAGTCCTGAGCTCTGTGGAACAGGCCAGGGTGAACTGGACCTTGGTGCTTTTACCCAGACTCCTGTCAGTCCCGCTGTTGTATATATCAGCTGCCAGCTCTTCCCTGGAAGCAATGGTTTGAAGCACAGCTCATGATGGGAGACTGAGATGAAGAATCTGTGTGTCTAGCTGTTTGCCCCGAAGGGTGAGCAGGAGGGGGGCACTGGCAACTCTCCAGCCCAGCTCAGCAGTCCTGGTATCATGGGAACCTGTCCTTACTGGGCAGGGCTGTATGGCTTAGCACCATAGTGGTAGTTGTGCTGAGCACTAGAGGCTCTCCTGAGACATGGAGTGTCTGAGACAGGCTCTGCTGCAGGGAGAAAGGCTGTGAATGAGCCCATGGAGGAGCCTTTTATTTCTTGGGTTTATAGAGGAGGAGATTAAGCCAGCAAGACATTGCAGAGTGAGATGGTTACCTGGGCTTTTCTGCTGGCACAGATGTGACAGACTTCTCAGAGACATATACCACATTCCTGTTGCTATTGTGAAGGGCAGGAGAGCTGTGGTCTGTCCTGCTTGGAGGAGGGGGCCCTAATCTTATCCAGCTCATGCTCTGTAGCAGGAGTCCATGGGATGCAATAATGGGTGTCTGTAGCCATCTGTCCCATCGCATGGAACATGCCTCGGGTTAGCTGCACGGCGGAGCCAAGCCTGTCTCTGGGCTGTGCATTCACAGCAGTGAGCGCTCATCACTACCAGACTATGCAGAGGAAGCTCTGTCTGGAAGGGAAGGAAGCTGCAGAGGCCCCTCTGCCTTCCCCTTCCAGCTGCTGAGCAGCTTTTTATATTGCACTTTTCACATTAAGTGTCCCTGACCCCACCCCACATTTCAAGTCACTTTGTCCTGTAGAGAACTAACAATCCTTGTTACTCAGAAAATAGTGTAAACAAACTACAGCAGCTGGAGTAGCCCAAATGATAGTTCCTGCCCACAGCAGCACATGTGCCTTTCCCCAGCATCACTCACAACTGCTCCTTGTCTTTCAAGCTGTGCTAGAGCCTGACACTTGTCAGAAGCTGCTAAGACAGCTACAAATACACATTCTGTACAGTTTGTCCCATGGTGTTCCACATATAGTTTAAAATACCAATGGTCCAGGCCCTTCCACGGCCTTCACACCTGTCCATCAAGGACAGAATTGCCCCTAAAGTCCTTCTAGGCTGCTGCTGCCCACCCTGTCAACATGCCCCTGGCACACTTGAGTTGTTTTTGGCTTTCATGGCACCTTAGCGCCAGGTAGGGTCTGCTCAGAGACAGAGAGACACGGGGGAGCTGGCTGGGCTGCCCTGAGGCAGAGAGTTGTTTGTAGATAAGTGCTGACCCCTCACTATAACCCCCAGTATATGGCTGTATTAACATGTAACCGATGCAGTGTATCTAAAGCCTTAGAACTAGTCAGGTGCTCCCCTCCAACTTTGTCCCTGCCCCTTTCCTCCTACCTGATCTTTAACAAAGCATTAATAATTCTAAGGATAATCTCTATTTTGTTGTGCTTTTTTTGTAACTGTTTTAAATAAATCAATTTGTACTGTATATTTGTACTTTGGTGAGATCCTTTTTCCTGTTTTACCATTTTAAGTCTGTACTTGCCTACAAACAGATTGTATTTTTATTGTTAATGCTTTTATGAATATTGCATTTAACTTGTTGACTCTGTAAACACAGTATATATCTATATACATATATATATATATATATATATATAAACCAATAGCTTTTCCTTTGGTGTTTGAGACTTTTTGCTTGTCTGCAGTATCAGTGGTCATTAGCATGTAGCTTCTCTGGATTTACACAGTGATCTGGAGACTCATGTCAAGGACAAGATACAGGGTGACGGATTATAAGCCATAATTCTGTGTTTTCAGATACTTAATGTGGTCTCTCCTGAACCCCTGGGAATAAAGATAAGGTGTCAGTGATGCTACAGGGACGTTCCAGCTGCAGTTGGAGAGTAAAGGTACAGCTCTGCTGGGCAAGCAAAACACGAGGCAGAGCAAAAGCAGATACTGCCAGAAGCAAACTGGAGGGTTGAGTATGAAAACGAACAGAAGTAAGGATAAAAGTGAGAGATGAGAGAACAAAGGAGGATATGAACAAAGGAACATGGAACTGAACAGCTCCTTTACAGTGCCTTTTCCCAAAGAGAGAGAAGCAGGGGTGGCTCCTGGGTGTCAGTTCTACATGATGAATGAACTTCATGTTAAAACAGCTTCTGTACAGGGAGGAAGCTAGATGTTGCAGTGGCAGGTGGAGAAAACTCGCACTGAAAAGGTTCAATGCTGTTTCCTAGCAGCATCCCCAGGGCTGGCTGTGAGAGTGGTTCATTATTGCCAGAAAAAAATGCATAATTATGCATTTTGAAGGTAACTATTTTAACTAGGGCTTTAAGGGACTGCAACCAAATGTTTTTCAAACTGAGAAATGAGGGGTTTAAGTAGTTTGATCTAAAGGTCTTGCTTCTTGTTCTTATGGTCCCCATTTCTGACTTAAAGAAGAGAAATAGCCATCAGAGAGAAGACAGTATGTCCCAAGGTGTTTGAACCACTCTATTACTCTAGACCTGAACTGGAAATTTTCAAGCTACAAAACACAGAAGTCTGGCACACTGGCTTTTGGTGGGCTGATGTCTAAAAACCACAAAGCTACAGCATGCATTTTCAGGTGCTCATTCTTAAAGAAGCCAAATAATGGAGAGTGCACTATTTTGCCCTGCCATGAGTCCTTCTGTGCCACTGCTTTGCTTTCTGCAGTTTAAAGACTCCTAAATATAATTTCCATAGTTGCATTGTTTTAATAGTGATTTCTATTAGCAAATAGTGTTAGCTATTCTATTATTTACCAAATAACTCTTTCACTTACAAACATGAAATGCTGTTTAAGTGAAAATTAACTTTTGAGTAAAGTAGCAAACTTGTTTGCTATTTGTTTACCTTGGTCAGCCTTTCTTTCATTGTTTCTATGTGGTATCTTAAAACAGGACCTCAGGTTCCTTAGTTTTTCCATGGATGCTACTGCAACTAAATATGTAATAATGATCTTTAAAAAAAGAGTATGCCTTTAAAAAGGCATTTCTAGAAGAACATCCTCCTTTGTTTCCTTTTTACGGGGACAAACTGCAAAGGATTTCTTCCTGGAGGACTTGTGGACTGTCTGTCTTCAGCTCTGTAATTCCTGCTGCAGTAAACAAGATCCTTTGCTATTGAGGTGGGTTTCACCTACAGAACTGCAGCAGCCTAGACCCATTTATGGGGCAAAGGCCCAAAACCAGGACAAAGCACAAAAGGAAAGGAAGGGGACTAATACATATGAACGTTAATTAATGTTAATTAATACATTAATTTATTTTTGTTCTGTCACAGGCTGTGACTTGGCCCCCAGAGCAGACTGTATCATCAGAATCTGCTCCCACCAGAGCTGCTTTGGCAGGCATCTCTCAGCTCAGTTCTCCTTCTGGGTTCAGAGGAAAACCAGGACCACCTGTCAGGCAGGGAGGGTCAGGCAGGGACCCACAGCAGCCTCCTGAGTGCAGAAGCCTGCTAGTGCACATGTGGCAGGTGCAGCAAAGGCAGCATAAGTTCTTGGCTGTGGTTTAGTGCAATGCACTGTTGTTCTGCTCATCAAAGGTCATTTTGCCCAGCAGCTGGCTCTCCAGCTCCACATTGCTCACCGGCAGTTGAAAAAAGTTCATCTCAGCTGCCAAAGCGGCCATGGCAGAGGGGTCCTGGCCAAACTGTGCCCGGAGCATCATATCCATTTTCTCCAGGCGCCGCTTGAGCCTCTTGGCCTCCCGCTCCCGGATGAGCCGGGCTTGTCGCTTCTCGGGGGTCTCGTTGGCGCGTTTCAGGCGCATGGCTTCTCGGTCCCTCTGCAGCCGCCGTGCCCGCTGCTCATCTGTCTCCTGCATGCGCTGCAGCCGCTTGGCTTCCCGATCCCGCATGCGCCTCACTTCCCGCTCCTCAGGCGTCTCATTGTCCCGCCGGCTCTTCTTGGCTGTGCGCTCGCGCTCCAGGCGCTGCAAACGCACTTCCAGGGGCTCGTTCTGGCGCCGCAGGGCCCACTTGCGCATGCCGGGGGTCTGTGCCTCAAGCAGCTTACGGTATGCTGCGCAGTTGTTGCACACCAGGAGGATGCCAGCAGGATACACAGGGGTGCAAAAAGCAACATCCTTACCCTCAGCGCTGGAGGGGCCCTGGCTCTGAGGTGCTGGCAGCCGATCCGCACTGAGCACCTCTGGCAGCTTCTCACTGCAAAGCAGGAGGAACGGAGTCAGAGGCTTGATGCTGTGGGCAGAGTCCCCATCTCTGAGTGCCCATGGACTGCCATGAACAATGCTCCCACTACAGCCCACAGAGGGCTCTCTAGGGGCCTCTGCTAAATCATTTGCCCATAGATGTTTCTCAGTATCTAAAATAAAGTACTACCCTATCCAGGGTAAGGAAATGGATTAGCCCAGAGCAGTATCTGGGTTGGAAGAGTGCAAGAGTAGGAATAAACCAGCAAGAAAGGATGGGAATAAACCAGCAAGCTGCTCCTCCCCATCATCTCTGAATTTCTCCTTTTATCCCATTCCACTGGTCAGTGGATAATCTCCCACTAGGCAGGGCACAAAGAACATTTTGGTCTCTGCCTTGTAGTCCTGCTCTGGACATGATGAACACATCTGCACAGTGCAGCCTTACACCAATGGATTGCTGGGCAAGGGAAGGGGTGCATTGTTCTCCAGTGACTAGAGCCCGCAGTGCTTTCTGCACTTCTCTAGCTCTGCACAGTCCTTAGAAAGATTCTTTCACCAGCTCAGCCTGCAGATAGCTTGACAGAGGCTGCAGCGCTGCAGACAGGAAGGGATCAAGAGAATCTCACTCACTGGGGGTGTTACGCACTGTCCTACAGGCCTCAGTGGGTCCAGAGCCACAACTTCTGAGTCATCCAAGGCAACCCACCGAATGTTTAATGTTCTGCCCTAGCCCACTCACTGGCCAGAGTGACCCTGACCTGTTGAAGGTGGCATGGCTGGTGAAGCGTGCTCCACAAACTGCACAGTTGGACAGCTGGTCCTCTGAGTGGATCAGGAGATGTCTCCCAAGGGATCCTGGGGAGCTGAGGGCTCTGCCACACACAGGACACAGGTAGCTCTTGGCACTCACCACCGCTCCAGTGTGCTGCAAAACAACCACTCCAGTGGTAGTTACACATTGCCCAGCTTGCTGCCCAGTCCAAGGCAAGCTCAAACCATTCTGTTCAGCCTCTTAGAATGGGAACCCTTTACCACTAAACCTCTGTCTGCCAGCTTTTAGACCAAGGTCAAGACAGGTAATTTGGTGTGACAGGTCAAACAAGGAGGAAACCCCTTTATGGCTCAACTCCAGTGCAGGAGAAAAAAATTAAGGTCAAAACACTTGGATTGTAAGACCTGACCCTTGTTTTCAGGAATGCATTTGAGGAGCTGCTGGTGCAGGACAAAGCATGACTCAATTAACAGCAAGGCAGGATGCTGGTGAGGAAACACTTAGATGGAGACAACTGGTACAGGTAAGTGGCCGATTCAGTTCTGCTTCATACCTTCTGCTACAGATTTTGATGTGCTATGAAGAAAGCACTGACAACAAAACCTACGATTTCTCCACAGATTTCTTGCAACTGGAATAATTTTTAAGAAGAACAGCTATTCTTGTGGGTAATTACAGGAACTATAATGAAGTATAAAATAAATGATCAGGAGGAAGGTTTCTTATCTTACTGAATGATGTAAAAATTGCTTCTATGTTTTGTTTGAAGGAACTGCCTGGTTTCAGCCTGAAATACTTGCAGAGGCTGCCTTGGCATTGAGTTGTATTTTCTGGATCTGTAGACTAAGGCCTTGCTAATTCTTTCCCCCGAACAACCCCTGGACACAGTTTATAGCTGTAAACTTCAATCCTAGCTAGAAACTCAGTTCTTTGTGGTTGCAAAGACTAGAACAAAGTTACCCAGAGCTTTGACTTGTTTCTGGGTTTGAGGCTTCAGGCCAGAGACACTCCACACTTTGGAACTATCCCTACCTGGTACACGTGTGCAATGAGTTGATCTCTGCTTCCACATTCCAGCTGGCAGAGGGGACATTGTGACAGTCCCAGCATGGGCTCAGCGTTCAAACTCTCAGGCACCTAGGGGGAGGAACAGCCACTTTGGTGTAAGGCACAGAGACCCCTGCAGGCACACCACCCCTCCTCAGCTGCCCCCAGTGCTGCCGCATCGAGTGCTCTGTGCCCAGTCCTGCCAGGGCTGGCTTGGGTGCTTTGCATCTGAAAGAAACCTCCTTCATGTAGCTTCTGAGCAAAACTCCTGTATCTCACGGAGAGGAGAAAGAGGCCTCACAGCCTCACTTGCACCCAGGTTCTTGCCAGCACAGTGACTCCAGGGGTCAGAACCACGGGAAGGGGATGCACTCTGCAAACATCTTGGCCAGTTTGTGCCTGGTGTTTCCTGTTCCAGGCAGCCAAAAAGCTCTTCATACCCTTTCCTCCTGCCAGGAGACATTGTTTGGAGGAGGTGGGAGGGAGAAAAAGATAAAGAAAGATGATGGGAAGAGGAAATGTTTAGACAGTACCCTTCTCTCACTCTGGAGGCTACGGTGAGTGCAGAGCCAGTACACACTTGCCTCATTTTCTCTCATCAGTGGGGTTCCAGCCACAGGTCGTTCAACATTTTCTAATTCCTTCTTCACTTTCACCATTGAGCCATCTTCCTCAGATGTATGGGAAGAAACTTCATCCTGAGTGGTTTCCTCATCATCGCTGCCACCTGAAATGGGCAGAACAGTTATATCAAGTGTCAGGACCCTGAGGGCACTCACAGGCATTAACTGTCCTGACCAGCATTACAAGGGGCCTCTACCCACCACCTCCAACTAGGGGTTCCATTTCAACTCAGTCTAGGGACTTGAGTCCCTGGGCATGGCCTCTTACACTGCCTTGCCTGACAATTACCAGACCTTCAGCTAGAGCTACTGCTGTTCCCACCCAGGGACTGGGTCCCATGGCATTGCCCAGTCTGTGCTGTGCTGGTCTGGTCCTTAGGACAAAGTCCTGCACTGGAGCAAAGGGCTAACCCAGAGGAGGAACTGAGTAAGACCATCCTCAGAGGAGCCACACACACTGTGCAGCACTAAGCCTCACCCCTTCCCAGAGTCTCCCCAGTCTACTACCTTGGTGTTACTGGAAGGGGCAGAACTCACTGCTGCTGGAGTCAGGCTCTTGCAGTGGACGAATTGTTGGTCTTTGGTCCCCAAGAGTTCCAGGAAAGTTGTTTTTCATCATGGCTTGGCGGGCTTGCTCCTCCAGCCCTGCAAAGACTTGCTCCCCTAGCAGCCACAAAGACAAAGAATCAGACTGGTGCTGTTCCACTGCTTCCACCACCAAGGCTTGCCAAAAATACAACAGGCACGGGGCTGCTCACCTGCACTGTGCAGAACCTCTGGAGTCACCTCTTGGAAAACACTTAGGTCACTTCTCTGCTTGCCTACCCTGCCACACCAGCCTCTGGCACCTGCTGATGTGAGTCCAGTGCCTGGATGTAGAAGAGTCTCACTAGTGGCAATGGGCAGCACTGGGCTGCCCTCCACATACTATGCATATGCCATTCCAGCCACAAAACACCTGTAACCCCATATATCTGCTATAAATAGCCAGGTGAGACTTGCTGCTGCCAAGCTATCCACCAATATTCTACAGCACAGTTCAGGGTGGAGGGAAGCCCCTGGGGACTATGACAGTATCTCAGATTAGGGATAGTACTGTATAGCTCTTCTGAATTATTAAGTCTTATTCCCAGCTATAGCAGGCATTTTGCTGAAAAATAGAACTGCCCTAAGTGCCTGGTACCTCACCTGCCCTCCACAGTGATATGAAAACTAGGGGTTGTCCTTGGCATGCTCTGTCACCTTCTTCTATGCCAGGATGAATGAGGACAAGCTGCCTTTACAGAAGGTGTCTATGCTCAGAGCTGGTGTTCTCCTGTGTATATGATGGATAGAAAACTACCTTGCCTTGCCCAGGAATGGCTCTTGCTAAAATAAACCTCGTTGGCACTTCATGTGCTCAAAACAGAAACCTAAGGGAATGAACCCAGAGAGCTGAGATGCGTGTTTGGGACAAAACAATTTGTTTTGTTGAAAGCAGCGACCACTAGTACCTCAGCCCAATAGGAGATGGTAAACACCTTGAAAGAAACTAGTTACTTGTGCTCTGAATGAAAACTTCTTACAGCAATCCCTGCCCAAAGAAGTTTTGGTTCTAGAGAACAACAATAAAAGGCAACCATTAATTTTCATATTAAAGCAAACAAATTACATTGTTCCAGGTGTAGTCGTAATTTACCTTTTCCAGTGGATGAGCTGGGAGGATTGGGAAGGATGATGAACTTCCCAGCAGGCTGGCTTTTGGGTTGTATTTATCAACTGATTTGTAAGTGCTCAAGAACCATTCAAAGCACAAATGTGAAAATGCCAAGGAAAACATAGTGCATTTTTCACATAAAAACAAAACCTATCTTTCAGAAGACAATGTTACCTTTTAGTAAACTGCTACAGCTGACACTAGTATAACCAGAAAATTGAACTCCTGAGACAGAGCACCAGTCCTGTTACAAGGACAGGTACATTCCCATGTGCTGAACTGTTTCAACCAGTGTTGTTCCATGTTCTCATTCACACTGCCTTCTCCTTGGGGCACACCTTGCAATTTTGGCAGGCCTTTAAAAAGCTGTAATTTATGGAAGATTTCAAAGGCCTTTAGAAGTCCCATTGAGGCTGTAAGAGAAGAATTTTAGTTCCCAATGTGCCCATGTAGGTTTCCGTAAGCATTTGAAGGCTTTTATCCTCCCGTTTCAGAGATGTGCGAAGGGTGCTGTAGAGAAGGTTTGAGAACACAATCCATGTGCCTGAGGAGAGGTGCTGAGGAGCACCAAGTGTATTTGTCATTGAAAGCAGCAGAGACCATCATGGCTGCTGTGACACCCCTTCAGAAGCCATTCCAGCACTGAATGGTTTTCATGAGCTGCCTGGAGTGCTGTGTTTATGTCTGGACCACAGCCTCACATTGATGGGACTGAGATACAGACTGTACAAGCAGCAGACACCACAGAATTCCAGTGCCTCTCCAAGAAGCAGAAACCCACAAACCACCAGGATAGAAGTCCATAGACCAAAAAAGCATTGCAAGAGAAAGAGAAAGCATGTTGAAATGAGGAAACCTACAGAACACAGGACAGATGTAAAAAGTACAATGGGAGATGTGCTGCTGCCTTTCACAGAGTTCCAAAACAGAATTCCCAAATGCCACTGAGGCTGCTCGTGGAAGCAATTACATGTTTGTTTTCTTCCCCCTTTTCCCTCTCAGACAGATTACATGCCCACTGAGGGGCACCCTGGAGTCCAAAGGCAGGGCAGGTTCCTGCTCAGCTATACAAACCACGTGGACAGTCTGAAGGATTTAAGAACTGGGATCTTTAGCTGAGGTGACAGAAGAAGGAACTCCTCACATATGGAACACTGGCATCAGTCACAGTAACTGACAGCAACTGTGTGTGCCTTTAGCCTCTGTACAACTCCCCCAGAGCCTAGTGAGCATTGACTCAGCACAGTGCAGAGAACAACCAGCTTACCGCCAGCAACGCAAGCTGTTAACCAAACCCGTGCTGTTAGCAGGCCATGTCCTGTGCATCCTCCCCAGCCTGTATCTAAAAAAATCATGGGACTGCGAAAGGCAAACGGGGAAAAATACTGTCTTCCACTTGTGCGAAATTTCTTATGTATTATAATAATAGCATACAACTGAACTTAGGAAAGAGTGTCCTGATCATCTACTGACAGGCTAAGTCCTACTTCGATGAAGCTTTACAGCTGGAATGTTTGATAGGTCCAGGGTTATACTTTTGATCTTTCTGCACACACATGCTCACAAACAGACATACCCCCACCTCCACCCCACTTTGGGTACACTTCCATTCATTTGGAAGAGGAGTCAGACAGGCAACAGCTTTAGGATCACTGCCATAAGTAAAGGATGTTATGCTCAATAGTGAATTCACAGACTCTTCTCCAGAAGTTTCTTTATTAAATACAAAAAGAGCTGCAGGCTGACCACAACACCAGAACAAGTCACTGTAGTTGTTTACAAACAGCTATTGATGCAGGACAAGAGAGATCACACAAATGCCTCTGCTTTGTATTCCATTCTCCTCTCCATACTGCTGTGAATGAGTGGGATGCCTGGTGAGCAGTGGTGGAGGTAGGGGACAGCCCTGTGGTACTGTGTAACATGAACAGGTATGACTGCTAGGATCTGCTGGGGTATCAGCCCTGAGCACTTCCCTTCTTGAACTGTATGAATGCAGGATAACTCTCAGGTGTTCTGGAAAATAAACACAGAAACAAACAACTCCCACCCCAAAATCCACAAAACAAAATCCAAAGGGACTACATCATTCTCCTGCCTTCCTCCCTAAACAGAAAGTTATCTCAGAGATGAGTCAGTTTATTCCCTCATTGTACATCAATTAAAAGTCCCTGTTCATGTAGGTCTTCTCTGTGTTCCTGGACCTGAAATTTGCAAGTCTTTCCACCACTGTGGATCTATTCCACCTGCCCCATGGCTATTCTGGGTTGTCCACACTGCTGTAGTGGTTACTGAAATGAAAAACAACACAATTGAAAGGGTTAACAATGGCAGTCCACGGAGCCCTTCAGAACCAAGGGATTTGATGCAAGTAACATTTCTGCTTGGTTGTGAATGCTGAATGCTATTTCTTGCAAGATACTTTTCCTTCAAAATGGGAATATTATAGACAGGAGAATCCAAAGAACACCAAAGAGCACAGAACATGTGTGTGTTAGAGGGGGAAGGAAATAGCGGATTAATGGGATATTGGAACCATGATAAATAGAGCTCAGGAGCAGGAATTAATCTGACTAACAAAAGCTCTTCAGAGTTCCAAAATAAGCATCAGTTGCAGAGGGCACAAGCAATAGAAAGCAAAGCAGCTTGCGAACAGCAGGGAGAGAGAAGTGCATGCTAATACCTGCAACAAATTTTGGCAAGCACAAAGACAGCAAGTGGTCCATGACTGATGGGGTGACAGCGCAGTAACAGATGAATGCAAGAACAGATGAATTGCTTAGAGGTCTTTATACTTTATACTGCATACTCTGGGAGAAAATAAAGATCAAATTGAATCAATTAAGGTATCTCCAGATAAACAATCTAACTGCATTTTATTTTTCAACAAGTATTTTCCACTATTACTGCTGTTAGCAGTTTGTCAGATGTGTTTTTCATGCACTACATGGCAAAATAAAATTTTATTCTTAAGAGCTATTTATGTGCTGCAGGGGAAATGACTACAATTAAAACTGGCTATGATGCACAGAAAGACTTTTGCGATAAATTTTACCACAATTTTTATCACTGTTTCAGTATTACTTTAAATTTCCTTACATATCAACTTCTGTTTAAAACTGTTTTGATTTGTAACCATACAATCTCCTAGCTGGTTGCTCTGCTTGCCAACCAAAGTGATTTTGTCCTAAGGGAGGACAACAAACCATGTTGCTGTGAGAGCAAGGTGAAATGAGGGCCATGCCAAGCCTGGAAAGTAATCCTGGAAAGAGGAGACACCAAGCAAGCCAAGGAGAGGAGATCGGCAGCTGTCACTTGCCCTAGTCAGTCCAAGAAGGAAGAGAAGATGGAGTGGCCATGCAAGGAAGAAGGCACCATCCTCCCATCAAATCTGTCCAGTCATATATGCACAGTCGTATTTATGCAAATCCAAAAGGCAGTTCCCCAGCCCCATAGCCTGCCAAATCAGACCCCAGCGGCAGGCAACTGCGTAAAAAGCTGCATACCTGCTGTCCCTTTCATTCCTCTCCTCCCAACCACTGCAGTCCCTGTGAAGAAGTCCCAGTAACGTGTCTGCTATGTCTCAGCCTGACTCCTCATTCTGCTGGCTCACCCCGTTCTTGGAGCCGGTGTTTTCTCCGATTATCCTCGTCAGGGCACTGCACGGCATTTCTGGGCCCTCCAGACAAACAGCAGGCTAGGTAGACAGAGAAGTCCCAACGATTTCGTGGTGTTCATCGTAAGACAGACAAGATTTTCCATCCCAAGGTGATGACATCACCATTGACAAGTTCCTGGTATCTCTTGGTCCCCTTTATTTTCTTGTCGTCCTACTTGCTGCTCTCGATGGCTCCTGCTGAACAGTTGCTCTGTAGCAACATACTGCATGTAAAGGAGATGAACAGGTCCCAGAATTCCACTCCATGGCATACCTGATGCTATAACCTCCTGCCCCCTGGTAACATGTTTGCCAGACAGCTTCCTCCGAAACCAAGACTGGAGATACAATCATTTGTATTGTGGATAAAAAAAGCAACGTTCACTGTGAAAACAGTGCACAGATGAATTTTGTGATATGTAGAGTTTTGTATATGATAGTACAAGCTTCTGAAGAACATAACCCTTATGCAGTGAAGTGGAGAAAACACACAGCTAAGCATCATGGAAACTCTATCTGCACCTTTAGAGCTGCTGTAGTGCTTGGTTTCCATACTCAAGAGATCCTGACTCCAGCCCAGGGGAGACAGCTGAAGTGCATACATGACATAAACCTGAGCTCAATAGCAGCAGTTATACCTGGCCACTCTCTGAAACAGAAGTGTGTGGACACAAGGCATCACAAAACAAAATACGAGATATACCAAATTTCTCTAAGCATGACAACCCTAAAGTCACTACTGTACTGTCAGACAAATCACACCTGTACTCTGCCCACTGTAGAACCCAGCAACCAGAAGCAGGAATCAGAGAGCACAAGGCAATGCAGATGCCACAAGCCACACTCCTTGAGAACCTCACTCTGGCCAACATGGACAGTTCAGTTGGCTTTGCCAAGCTGCCCAGCCAGTGAGTCACAGACAGAGGCAGCTCCTCCCAGTGCACTCACCAAGTGTGCAAGGTGTCAGCTCCAGCCCAGTGTTTCCCCTTGCAGAGAGCAGCATGCACAGATGCCTGTTGCATACCACACAAACACACAGATATGCAAGCCAGCAGCACCAGCAAAGAGGCAGTGTTAGGGCTGCAGCACTCAGCTCTGTCTCATACTCCTGACAGCTACTGCAGCCAAAAAAACCCCAGGGCCTTCTCAGCAGCCTTGCTCTCACAGATCTACAGAAATGGAAACCTGTCTTCCTAATTGCAGCCCAAATTCCAAGGATGTTTCCAGTCACAAATCTGGGTATGAACAAGGGCATAGTTGCAGGCCCCTCAAATTCCCTCTGCTGCCAAACAAAAGCTATATATGTGTGGTTTCCCCTCTGCAGCCAAACCTCCACCTGTGTCTCCCAGCTCCACTGGTGCCTGGCTATAGCCTACCCACAAGAAATGCCAATGCACAGCATCTTCAGCTGTTCCACTGTCAAACAAATGCTAAGGTCTTGGCAATGATGGAGAAACAGAGATCCACCTTACCACCTCAGCTCAAGAATGATCTGGCAGACAGCATTTATTTGTCCTGCAAATTAATTGGTCATCACCCATTCCTTGACAGGAAAGAGCAAATGGCTCTATTTCATTATCTGGTAGGAAACTCAGGTACAGTGAGCTTAAGTAACATGCCCAAGGCCAGTCAGCTGAGTCTGTGGTAGGATGAAGATCAAAACTCAGGACTTGCTGGCTTTTAGCCAGCATGCTCCAACCACCTTGCATAGAACTTCCTCTGCCACCCAAAAGAGGCTAGAGACCCAAGCCACATTTTGTAATATTCTAACTTATACTTTTGACAGTGTGAATCCAAAGCCCAGCTAGAGGCCCTGCACATACACACCTACCTTTACAGCATTAGCTGTTTGTTCAAGCCTATCTCAGTCCTGCTATGCCAGGACACAGACAGCTTCCGTGATGCACAGAGCTCAGTTCCTCTCCTTATAAATCCTAAGACAAAACATGAGTAACCACCATTCCCCACAAGCTGTCCCTTCCCATCACTCCCATCATTTCACTCCTCCCCACTTCACTCCACAACCCGGCCAGAGCAAGGGTCCCACAATGCTGCATAACATCATACTCACAGTGAACTTTGTTAGGAGTGGTCTGTTTCCGACGGGACATGTTTCCCTGACCTGGGAGCACAGAGTGTTCCTCCCCTCTGCAGAGGGCTCATCTGAGAAGAGAAAAGTCTGTCACCTCACCAAAATACTCCAAGCCTCTGGCCAAGCTCCGCTGGCTGTCCCAGGGTCATTCCTCACCCTTCTGCCATCGCTCTGCATCACCACAGCTGGATTCCAGGCCAGCGTCCAACACAATCCACAAGCATGTCACAAAGCACTGTGCATGGGCAGTCCTACCCAGTTCTCAGACAAAGCTCTAAGAAATCATGACCCCCCCCAAAAGATGAGTGTCTCCTTCAAAAATTACTGCAACCTCAGTCCCAACACCCTTCTCCCTCCTGCCCATTCCTGCAGCCTAACAGTCATCTTCATCGTTGAGCTGACAGAGGAAGGTGGCATTTCCAGCAGTCCTCTCAGAGAGACAGACAAAAGGAGGACCTGAACCAGTTTCCCACAAGACACATGGACACCGAGATCCCGTCAGTCTCCTCAGAGGGACAAACACACGGATTTCATCAGCCTTTCGCTGACAAAGAGACACAGACATCCCAGCAGCTTTCTCAGACAGACGGACAAAAAGATCCTGTCAGCCTCGCACAGCCAGATGGACACAGAGATCCCATCAGTCTTTTCAGATGGATGGACACGAAAATCTCGGCAACCTCCCCAGACAGTGGGATCCAGCCAGCAGTCCCAGCACACGGGAGACGGCAGGAAGGATCGGGCCCGCAAGCGGCCGGGCATACGGACAAAGGGATGCGGCTCCTGTGGCATCAGCACGGACGCGGGAACCCTGCCCGGGCCCCCGAGGTCCTGAGCGGACAGCACTGACAGACAGACCGGCCCTGACAGCGGAGGTCCCGCCGCGGGGCCCGTTTCGCTCCTCGCGGGCGGCAAGCCTAGCCCGGACCGGCTTACCCGGTCCCGCCGCCGGCGCCGGGAGCCGCGGACAGACAAAGGGCAGCGGACAGACGGACGGGCAAGATGGCGGAGGGCGCCGCCAGAGTGCGCGACGCGAGCACGGGCACGGGGGCCAGGGCTCGGCA
Organism: Sylvia atricapilla; assembly: GCF_009819655.1. NCBI lineage: Eukaryota > Metazoa > Chordata > Aves > Passeriformes > Sylviidae > Sylvia > Sylvia atricapilla. Next base: position 202,049 of record NC_089151.1, read on the forward strand.
CCTGGAGGGCACGGCCCGGCACCGCTGGCCGCACACCTCAGGTGCCGGCTTTTCATTACCTCAAGCGTCTCACCTGTTTGCCATGGATCCGGCCCAGCGCGTGACTCCCGACCGCCCGAGGGAGCTCATCCGTGCCTGCGACTAGGCTCGCTTGCCCCCGGCCGCCTCTGCCGGCAGCTCACCGGGAGCCCTTGTGCCGCGCCGGCTCACCAGAATCTCGCGTACCCTGCAAGGCCAAAATGCACGGGTTTAGTTTTAATTTAAACCCACCGCACGCGTTCTGAACTCGCGCACCTGCTGAGAGGAGAACCGCCCCGGGGGCTCGGGGCCGCCTCCCCTCGCGGGCCACCGAGCGTCGCCGCGGGATCAGCGGGCCCGCTCGGAAGGGCCGCTGGGCCCGCTTACCCGAGGGCTGCGGTACCCGGCCTGGGCCCCGGCTGGACTTTCATCCGACTTTCCTTCGCGGTGCCACCAGCGCCGGGCGGCCCTCAAAGCGCCGAGGACTCCGCGGCCAGGTCACGGCACCCGGCGGAACGCCGCGTTGCCGGAACCGCCGCGCCGGGGGCGGGCACCGGCGGGCGCTCATCAGGCGTGGCACTAGTCAGACTCGCATAGGCTTCCTCCGCCGGCCCATGTAGTCCCTTCGCGACGCTCTCCCAGACCGTGCCCGACTGTCCCCGGCCACCCTTGCTCCAGGATCGTGTTTGCAGATGCGGGTCGCGCTAGCGCCCGCCGTGCCAGGTCGACTGTGCCCCGGCCTGGGTGCAGGGAGTGCCGGAGACTGGGTGCGGGGAGTGCCGGCTGTGAGGATCACTCCGCACAGATGAAGTCTTGCGGTCGTCGCGCGCCATTTTGGGTGGCAGAGAGCTGCGGAGCGGAGAGTGGTGAGCCGGGCCGTGGGACTGGTGAGCGGGGTCGGGGGGAGCGCTCGGCGTCCGAGGAGGTGACGGAGAGCCCTGCCCCAGGGTCTCCTGCAGCTCTGGGGCCCGCCCCTGGAACCTGCTCCGCTTGTGCTGTGTGGGATGTTCCCTCGGTGCCACCTCTTTGGAGAGAGGGATTTCTACCCTCAGCCCTCGGGTGCAGCTGCGCTGGTGGAGCTCATGCAGGGCCTCCCGCGCACTGTCCGAACTGTCTCTGGGCAACTGGGCCGGACGCGGCGAGTCTCGCTGAGCGGCTGGTGTGGCTGGCGGCCGTCCTGGCTGCCGGATCAGGTCATGGCCCGCTCAGCGTTGGGCAGTGCAGTCGCCGGCAAGCAGGGATGGGGAGGTGAGATGCAAACCCGAGTCTTTCTATGCGATATCTTTTAAGGAAGCTTTTGTTTGGTGAATGGTTCTTGGCAAGCAGAATGCTATGATTAAATACTGTTAGAGTTTGCTTTCTGTAGGGTTAATAAGTTGAAATGGTTCCTGCGAGACGAAGCATGTGTTCAGTAGGCAGGAAGAGTGTGGGGAATGTGGAACGACAGCTTTTTCTTTGTGGTGGCGAGATTGTTACAACCTTAGTTTCCACAGTCCTCGAATTAATTACATAGCTGGTTTATAACTTGTATTTTGATAGGACAGAGGTGGGCTTAGCTTTTCAGTTGACTTTTCCGTTTTTAAAAAAAAAAGTCCAGGAAGTTTCCTCGAAGTTTCTAAGGCCAGTCCTGTTGGTCTTGGTTAGGTGCAGGGTTGTGAAATGGGAATGGTAATAATGAGCACTCGAGGTTCAGTCACTTATAAATAACTAGATTCAGGATTGGCAGATCCGGGCTTGTTCGTTTGGGGGATTTCTTGGCCTCCCTCCCTGTAAAACAGCGTCTGCTGTGCTGACTGACAGTTCTTGGTTCCAGTGACTGTCTCTCTTCTCCACAGAAAGTGTTTATCATGTTGGGCTCTGGGTTCAAGGCAGAGCGCTTGCGAGTCAACCTGCGCCTTGTCATCAATCGCCTCAAACTACTGGAGAAAAAAAAGAGTGAGTATTTAAGGGGGCAGGTGGGACCTGCTTTTGGTGCTCAGGAGACTTGAGAAGGTGTTTCTCTAATTGGTGTACTTTCATGGGCCAAGTATGGAGTATCTTTTTGCTCTTCCTTGCTGGACCTGGGCCTTACAACCTGCCTTGGTGCACAAGGAGCTGGAAGAGAAGGCTGGATACAGTCCAGCCTCTGTCCACCTTCCTGACAGCTGTTGGAGTGTAGTTTGTGGGGTGGTAGCTGTGGGCTGTCTGTGCTAACAGCACAGAGGGGAGCCCCCAGGGTGCTGTGGGAGCTTTTCCCCACCTGCCCTGACACAAATAAGGTCTGTGGTCCTAGTTAACTCTGCAGCAAGGTTGTAGGTGCAGAGGTGTTTCCAGCAGCCTAAAGTTCACTTTTCTTTCTCCCAAGAGTTAAGTGTCCTTGGGCCTGGACATGAGGGCTCTACCAAACCATGGCTGAGTGTCTCATGCTGCAGAGATTTGATAGGGGTGAGAAGATAGTGGTGGCTTTGTGTGATGGGGACTGTGGGCGGTCTGGAGGTAGCAGCCCAGGCCCGTACAGTGACCAGGCTCGGGAATATGTGCTGCAGCTGAGCTGGCCCAGAAGGCAAGGAAGGAGATTGCAGATTACCTGGCAGCTGGAAAAGATGAGCGTGCCAGGATTCGTGTGGAGCACATCATCCGTGAAGATTACCTTGTGGAGGCCATGGAGATCCTGGAGCTGTACTGTGATCTGCTGCTCGCCCGCTTTGGCTTGATCCAGTCCATGAAGTAAGCTCTGGAGGAGAGGGTCCTGGATTCAGCAAGGGGCACTGCTGGGGGCAGGTCTAGGGTACAGAAGGGCACCCGTGTTTATGTCTCCAGAGATCTTTGCTTCCCCATGTAGGGACTGTGGAGCCCAGTGAATAGGATGGGAACTCAAAGGCTAAGCAGATTGAGGGCAGCAATGGTTGAGTGTATGGGTGGAGAGAGAATTGTTTTATTTGGTTGTAGGGAGCTGGACTCTGGCCTGGCAGAGGCAGTATCAACACTGATTTGGGCTGCACCACGCCTGCAGTCGGAAGTGGCCGAGTTGAAGATTGTGAGTAGGGTTGCTTGAGGGATGTTGCATATGCAGGGTGGGGGTGATGCTGCCAGATGCTGATGGAAGCCCTTGTCTGGGACTTTCTATCATTAAAACAGAGGACTTTAGGGCTCTGCGGATGGAAACCAAATGTCCTTGGAGCATCTGGGGTTGCTGCAGCTGTTGAACTGGGGTGCTTAGTGGGAGAAATGAGGAAGAGGGAGGCGGGTGAGTGGATGTGTGGTTTGAGGTGGGGGAAAGCAGGGGTGTGCATGTTCTAGAGTTTCTCTCCTGCTGCAGGTTGCTGATCAATTGTGTGCTAAGTACAGCAAAGAGTATGGGAAGCTGTGCCGGACAAACCAGATTGGGACAGTCAACGACAGGGTAATGAACTGGTAGAACAGGTGGAGCTGGCAGAGCAGCCACGCCCGCTGAGGCTTGCTGCTCCTTGGGCCTGTGGCCAGTGGCTGATGCTTGCAGTCACTGGAGCACGGCAGGTGCTGTGCAGCCAGGGCCCACCTGCATTGGAGCATGGTGCTAAGGCCCCAGGCAGGGATGCCCTGCTCTGCTGGTTGTGGATGGGGAAGGGTAGAGCAAATAGAGCCTTGGCTGCCTGCAGCATGCTGTACTGGGTGGAGAGGGCTCCCCAGGGCTGCCTGCTGCTCCCCACAGCTGGTCACCCTGGCTGGGATGGCACTGGTACAGAGCTGTTGGATGCTGCATTTCCCTGGCCCTGCTAAGTCTCTCCTGCCCTGTGTTCCAGCTGATGCACAAGCTGAGTGTGGAAGCACCACCCAAGATCCTGGTGGAGAGATACCTCATCGAGATTGCAAAAAACTACAATGTGCCCTATGAGCCTGACTCAGTGGTGATGGTGAGTGAGCCCCAGGATGTGGCAGTGCAGTGAACTGGGTGGTCCTTGTGCTTTCGTGTCTTCTAGACAGCCCCAGCATAGCGTGATCCTTGTTCCTTCATAGGGGTCCTTCGCACCCCTATGGCATGTGGCAGTAGTTACACGTGCTACAGCCTAGTTCCTGTCCTGTTTCCCATTAATACCACTGTATAACTGCTCTCTGTTCCTGTTGCATATTCCCATCTTGTCCATTGACAAATACTGCATTTAATGCTGTACAGAGGGCTGTGATCATAAGAGGTGTTTTGGTGAGCAGAATTCTTCCACTCTTTCCAGGCTGAAGCCCCGGCAGGCGGAGAGGCAGATCTAATTGATGTGGGGTTCACGGATGATGTGAAGAAGGGTGGCCACGGAGGGGGAGGAGGTGGTGGATTTACAGCCCCAATGATAGGTCAGGATGGGTTAGTACCCATGCCAGTGATGATGCCTATGCCCATGCCAGCAACAAATCCAGCCTTCTCCTATCCACCTCCAAAAGGACCGGTAAGTTCCTGAGCTTTGTGTGTTTCCTTTTCCTGTGAAAGACTCTTACTGTGGTGATTAGCCCTGTTCCTGCTCACTGTACCCAATAGCTCAGTGTGTCAGAAGGCCATGTTCTTGGTGTGAGACTGCATGAGATGGAGGCTGTTTGCAGTGCAGCTGAAGCTTAATGATGCTTCTTGACTGTGGAGGTTCCTACCCCTGTTCTCTAGCCAGCCCTCTTTGCCTTCAGGGAACAGAGGAGTCCAGACTTAACTCCTGAGGCAGTCTTGTGACTGCCAGACTTTTGTCCAGGAGTTGGAGCTGCACTTTCAAGTTGGTAGGCTGGTAGTGTGCCAGGATTCAGTCAAGGAAATCAGGTGAGTGTTGTGGGGTGGGAATAGCACAGAAAAATGCAGAAGAGCCCTGCCTTCAGACCTGCAAGGGGAGAAGACAGAGGCAATGGCTCTTGCAGATGATTTGTTGTAAGGGTGGAAGGTGGGAGCTGAAAAGAACTCCTCCGTTCTCTGAATTAAGTAATTTACAGATAGCTGTGTAGACTGAGGAGCAGAATAGTGGAATGGCTTGGAGTCTTAATATGGTCCCAGAAGTGCTTTCTGTGGAAAATCTGGGCCAAGTATCATCAGTTGGCTGTTGGCCCAGGCATAAACATGCTGAGGGCTCATGCCAGGTCTGGGTCCTTGAGGTGCTATTGTGTGACAAATGAGGCCAATTCAAAGCCTCGTGTGAGCCAGAAACCTCTTTCCTATTCTGCAATACTGCACACAGGGCCAGAAATAGCAGAGTATTTCCTTTATTGCCTTGATACTTCTCAAGCCTTGAAAGATGAAATGTTTACCTGTGCTGGTTCTTCAGAAAAACCCACAGTCCAGTTAGCTGGGTCTGCCTGCTCCAGGTGACTACAGCTGACTTAATACTTTAAAATCTCTTCCTTGTAAGCATGAACTCTTACCCACTTGGACGCTTGCCTGCATTTATCTAAGACTCTACTTCCTGTGACTCCCATGGCAGTTGTAGGTGTGTGGTGTCTCAGATGAGTAGTCTGGTGTGTGACTGATCTCTCTGTACAGGAGAACTTCAGTGGCCTGCCAGTGGGGACCTACCAGCCTTTCACTAACATCCACCCACCACCAATTCCGGCAAACCCACCCACATATGAGTCCGTAAGTGCCTGAGATAATTGGCAGTTGCAGGCAGCTGAAAGATCCTCAGAGTGCAGTGGTAGCCACAGAGAAGGGAAATGTTTGCAAAGGAAATGTTTGTTTTGGGGTGGTGCTGGCATTGCTTGCTGGTGTAGTGAATCACTGAGTGCACATGATGGAAGGATGACTTGTGAAGGGAAGTTCCTCATTCAGCTTTGTGCTTTGGCTGCAAAGGAAAGCTGAGATTTTTCATGCTGCATTGTTAAAGTGGTGATAAACAGTTAACAAGCAGAATCCACAAGTTCTGGGTTTTGCAGTGTGAATATCTTGAGTCTATTTAATTACAGCTTTTCAATTAATTAACAGCCTGGATGACAATTTTGGCTGACCCAGATGGTGTATGTTTAAAGACTCTTCCTTTCACGGACTTTCCTCAGTACTTGGGGACAACAAAGCAGAGGCTGGAGATTTCCCTTTCTATGCTTGTCAGTGGTTTTGTTGCTGCAGTTTGTTGTCATGCCTCCCACTCTACTTTTGGTGACATGCTGTTTGTTTTTGCATTATCCTGAGTAGAGAGATGCACAGTTGACCATTGTGGGTGCTGACACTTTGTGTTCTCACAGGTACAGCAGTGCAGGTGAACTGGGTAGGAATGGATGTTGAGGACTGCAGCATGCAGGGAATAAGAAGTTTTACTAGTGAGCCTTTTTCTGAGTCTGGCAGAGACCTGAGATGGGCCATTTCATACCCTGCTGTTAGTTGGAAGGGCCTGTCAGTGGTTTATTAAGAAAAGCAGCAAAGAGCTGTGATGACATGCATGAAGGGGGTGATGCTTTCCCACTGGTGGCCTTGATAAATGTTTCAGACCTGATAGTGGATATGCTTGATTGGTCCAGATCCAGAATGTGGTCAGTGAAGCAGCTTTTGTTGAGCAGGAGAGAGAGAAAAGCTGAAGAGATGCCTCTGTTTCTTGGGAAGAGAGGCATGTTGTTGCAAAGCCATGGCTGCCTGCTAGGGGTGGGGAGGAGTGTGCACTGCTCTGCTGGAGCTGTGCCTCTGAGCTCTGCCTGTGGGGTGGTGTGACCATGCCTGGTGGAACAGAGCTGTAGTAACTGAGAGTCTTTTTCAGATTGATGAGCCTAACACTGACAAGGACACTCCTGCACTAGTGCCTGGTGAGTATATTGAGGTTTGGAAAGTATGTTGGATATTAGGTGCTGTTCAGAAAAACCCATTGGTACTGCCTGTTGCTGGAAAGACCATTCCTTTGTGGGGCTCCACTTGGCCTGGTGAGTGTGTGCTGATAGTGAGGTACAACATTTCTCTTATAAACAGGGCCTGAGCCCAATACAGAAGCTTCTCCTAAACCAAGAGCTGGAGCTACTAATACCATTGATAACTTTGTGCTGCCTGAATTGCCATCTGTACCAGACACACTGCCAACAGCATCTGCTGGCGCCAACTCTTCTGCCTCAGAAGACATTGACTTCGATGATCTTTCACGGAGATTTGAGGAGCTGAAGAAGAAAACATAAAACTTCCTGGGCTGCTGGAAGGAGGGGAAGGAGCTGTGACATCTCTCTGAAACAGACTCCCTTTGAAATTCATTTCCTGTATTAATCTCCAATGAACATACTCTTCTTTTTGAGCACTCTTCCTGATGTACTTACACCAAGTGCTGCACTTTCTTGATCTTTGCTGCTCCAGGAGATGAACTGTGGGGAATGCTGTGAGAGTGAGGCAGAGAAGCACCCCATCGGTCTGGGTAGTGGTACAGGGAGGCTGTGCATGATGTCCTGGGCACTGTTTCTGGCTGCCTCCATGATGGCTCCTTGCCTGTTGGCAGAGGATTTCCGTTGGGGAGGCCTTGCTGGCCTTGCTGATGTTCCCGGTGGGCTCTGTTTGCAGAAGAGTGGCACTGTCTGCCTGGGCCTATTGGATATGTGACTGGCCGCATAGAGGGCAGAGCTGGGCAGGCTCTGCTACTGCCTCGGGGTTTTGATGTATTAGTTTTTCTCCCAGGTGCTGAGCAGCTATGGACCACTGAGGTCTGGGGGTGAGGCATGGAGGGCAGTCTGATGGGATATATAGCAGCACCTTGTTTACCCTACCTGAGCCCGAGGCATCCCGGGACTGTAACGCACCTGTTTGTGACACTGCAGCCCTACCCTACCTCTCCGTGACGCCGCCCGCGGCTGTTCACCACCTGACCCAACCCTGTCCGCTTCCCCGGGGGCTCGGGCCGTTTGTACCTCGTTCAATAAAGCGCGCTCCGGGGTTCACCGTGTGCGCGCATCGCCCGGAGCCTCTTGCCGCGACCTTTGCTGTGTGGCTATTGGCTGGAAGGGTACGGCCTCCGCCAATCACAGAGGGGGGCCCCCGGAAGTGCCCTCGCTTGTTGGGCTGAGCATGATGGCGGCGCCGCTGCGCGTGAGCAGCCGGGGGGTCCCGGGGACGGTGGAGGGAGCGGGAGATGTCCTGGCGGGGCCGCTCATGGGACCCATGGGCTCATGGGCTTGGCCAGTTGCGGCTGGAGCGGGACGGGACGGGTGGGGTGGGATCGGGACCGGCGTCCTGTGAGGGGAGGGAACGGGACGAGATCGCTACCGGCATGGGATGGGTGGGCATCGCTGCTGTGCTCTGCTGACGACATGGCGCAGGGACGGCTGCTCGCGCTGGGAGGCTGCGGACTGCTCCTGGGATCGGCGCTGGCGGCAGGCGACGAGCGGTTTTACGCGGCGGCGGTGATGCCCGCGCTCCGGGCGCTGCCCCCTGAGGCCGCCCACGGCCTGGCTTTGCGCGCCGCCGCCCTCGGGCTGCTGCCCCCCACCCGTCCCGACGGCCCCGCGCTGGTGCGTCTCTCGAGGGCGGAGGAGGAGGAGGGGGAACCGCGGCGGAGCGCGGGGACCAGGGCGGGGAGTGGGGAGGTCGGAAGGGCGGCCACAACAGAGAGATCGGGGGTGGGTCGCCTGGCCCGGTGGGGTGCGCGTGCGGCCGGGTCCCGTCGCAGTCCGTGGCGGGCGACGAGGGATCGTCGGCAGACACCCCATAAGGACACCTCATAGGGCAGAGGAGGCAGCCGGGTCTGTCGGGAGGGGTGTTGGAGCGAGGCCTTGTCAATGGTTCCTGGAGTCTGTGGGCTCTGACCCAGCCCCAGCCCCGCAGGAGGTACGAGTCCTCGGGCAGCGATTCCGCAACCCATTGGGCCTGGCTGCTGGCTTCGACAAGCAGTGTGAGGCTGTGGACGGGCTGTACAAGATGGGCTTTGGCTTTGTGGAAGTGGGGACTGTCACGCCCAAGCCCCAGGAAGGGAACCCCAAGCCCAGGGTCTTCCGTCTGGTAGAGGACGAGGCGGTCATCAACAGGTGAGATCTGAGGGCAGCTGTTCTACCATGTCCCACAGTCTGCCCATTGTGAGGGAGGGTGCATATTTGGGTGGTCTCAGGTCTTTGGCTGGTGCTGTGGTGGCTTTTGGTTGGATGTGTCAAGCAAAGCTATAGAGGCAATATCTGCCTTGTGTTTCTTGCATGTCCTGCAGAAGGCTTGCAGACATAACCCAGCCTTGAACCCCCTCTGTCCTGGTGCAGGTATGGATTCAACAGCCATGGCCATGCCGTGGTGGAGCGTAGGCTGCGAGCCCGCCAGGAGACACAGAGCAGGCTCACTAGGGGTGAGACAAGCTTGTAAGCCTTTGCTCTTGAAGTCTGTAGGGTAGGCTTGGGCATCTCCTGGGTACCTATAGGCCAGGATTGGTGTGTAATGCCAGTATCCGCGCACAGGAGCACCCCGACTGGAGCAAGGAACACTTGGACATCAAGACCTTCTTGGGGCTGTAGTCTCACCCTTGGCATTGTGCCTAGGCACATTTCTCCTGCTGTTTTCTCTTGGATCAAGCTCCACTTGCTGCTTTGGGCAGGATGTGTCTGCTAACATAGCCAAAGCCAAGAGGACCCCAGCTGGGCAGATCCTGAGGGCAGCCTCTGCCATGCTGTGGTGCTGGGAAGTGCTGACTGGGGTGGCTGTGGCAAGTCCTAGGCCCATCCTTATGAAATGCATGGCCTGCATATCGTCATCTTAACTTTAGCTGGTCCTGGGACCTCCTTTTTCAGGTGCTCTGGCTGTTGGGCAGTGGTTGATCCCACTGCCCTGGTTCATCTCTGTCTGTGTTCCAGCTGGGATGCCTCTTGGAGTCAACCTGGGCAAGAACAAGAGCTCTACTGATGCTGCAGCTGACTATGTGGCTGGGGTCCGGACACTGGGCCCTTTGGCTGACTACCTTGTTGTGAACGTGTCCAGCCCAAACACCCCGGGGCTGCGGGACCTGCAGGGCAAGGCTGAACTGCGGTACCTGCTGAGCAAGGTGGGTGCCTCTCCCCAGCCAGCCCAAACCTCAGACAGCTACAGCACTGGATGCATCCCAACTCCTGGCAGCATCTGCAATGCTGAAGCCAATGGATTTGCCTGAGCACAGGGAGGAATGGAGGTGGCTTTCCTGCAGGGTGGACAAGACCAGTGAGGCATTTCCCTCCACTTGCTCCTGCATGAGGCAGTGTGCTGTCCACCCCACTTCAGGCATCGCTGGGGTCCTATGCCTGCCATGTGCTCCAGGCCCTGTGCCAAGGGTGTCTTTCCTGTTCTTGGTGCCATGTACAGGAGCAGGGCCTGTCCCTGTACTGCCTGTGATGGTGGGTGTCTGTATCTCCTAGCTGGGGCAGTTGGTACGTCCCTGCCATGCACTGCCATGTGCACCAACAGGTGCTGGTGGAGAGGGACCTGCTGCCCTGCAAGCGTAAGCCAGCTGTGCTGGTGAAGATTGCCCCTGACCTCACTGCACAGGACAAGCAGGACATCGCCAGCGTTGTCTGTGAGGTGAGGAAGCAGGACCATGGTGGTCTTGGCAAGTCAGTTCTCTGAAAGACATGTAAACCTGCAGCTCTCTGACTGCTGTAGGAATGGTGTCTCGGGTAGGTCAGACTCAGCAAGGGCCGTTATGTGTCACCCAGGCAGTGAGGGGCAGGTTTGTCCCTGGGCATGCTTCTGGGTAGTGTTCTGGGTGGTCCTGACCTGGCAGGAGGGGAGGGCTGGGCTGAGCTGCTTGTGGAAGCTGTGTCCTCACACTGCTGCTTCTGCAGCTGGGTGTGGACGGGCTGATAGTCAGCAACACCACTGTGAGCCGCCCCAGCAGCCTCCGGAGCAAGCAGCGCGTGGAGCCTGGGGGACTCAGTGGGAAGCCCCTGCGGGAGCTGTCCACACAGACCATCAGGGAGATGTACGCTCTCACTCAAGGTGATGGCAGAACAGGGCTTGGGGGCACATGCAGCATTGCCTGTGCCGTCCTGACCCTGCACCCCACCCACAGGCCGGGTTCCCATCATTGGCGTGGGTGGGGTGAGCAGTGGGCAGGATGCTCTGGAGAAGATCCGTGCTGGAGCCTCGCTTGTGCAGCTGTATACAGCACTTGTGTACCATGGGCCACCAGTGGTGAGGGCCGTGAAGCAGGAACTGGAGGAGCTGCTGAGGTGAGTGGAGGCCAAGCACATCCCCAGAGAGCCCTGGTCTTAGGACAGATCTGGACAACTGTGTGCTGGTGCCCAGCCAGGGGCACTGCAGGGCTGAGCCACAGTGCCAGCCCAGTCCCACCACACACGGTCACTGGTTAGGGAGCAGGGCTTCAAGAACGTCATGGAGGCAGTTGGAGCAGATCACCGCTGCTGACGTGCTGCAGAATGAAGGTCTAGCTGGGAGGAGCCATGGCTGAGCACGGATGGGTGTGAGAATTCCAGTGCTGGGCAGACGGACTAAGACGAGGCCCTTGTTCCAGCCCCTGGGAAGAGTCTGATGGGTGAAGCAGGGGCTGCACTCGAGGGGAGCAGGGGACAGGGCCTTCACAACAGTGCTGCTTTTCAGGTCTGTTTTGGCTTTCCTGTGAACAGCAGAACTGTCAATAAACATTTAGCTCATCTGGTCCTGTGTGCTGCTCTGGGGACACCCCATGGGTGAAGGAATGCAGCTTAGCTCTTCTCAGCTGAGCAGGATCAACTCTCCACAATGCTCCCACTTTTCCTGGTGGGAGAAGCCACCAAGGTCACCAGACTCTGGGATGGACTGACAAGTGCACCAGGCCTCCCCTGCAGACTTCTGCCTGAGGCCAGGCCCTTGGGGTGGGAAGGCAGTGATAGTGCTGGGCGCCAGTACACAGCTCTTTGGAGATGGCTGCAGTCATGCCCTGTCAGTTGTGGAAAGGGCCTGATCAAAGGTGCTTGTCTGGGACCTCTGGTGCTGACTTCTCTTTCACCCTGAACGCACTGCACTCATCTTGGGCCTTTCCTAAGCAACAGTTTAGGCTGCACAAAGCATTCACTCAGCAGCCTGTTACAATCCACCCTGCAGAGCAGGATGGCACAATAGCACTTCACCAAAATTTTTTACTATTGCTGTCCTTTGTGGTTGCCCTTGGATCATGTTGCCTGTTTGCTCCCCACTTCTGCACCCCTCCTGCACTAGCCTCTTAATTTCCTTGATTCTTCCTGGACAGATGGCACTTCTCTCTGTTCTAACAGGGATGTGACCTGGTTCATTGGCTGAGGTGTTGATGTGCCTTGGAGTGGGCCTGGGAGACTCTTGCTCTTCCAGTCTGAGGGTGGCACAGCACCTTCCTAATGTGGTGGCAAGGCTACAAATGAGAGCTGCTGAGCCCTGATGCATCCTGTGCTGGACTCCATCCTTCTGCGTGCTGGCACAAGTACGGCTGCTGCTGGGTGTGCGTTGCTCAGGGACACATGCCCTATGCAATGGAAAGAAGTTCACAGAGGATGGAAAAGCCACCTTCTGGGTGTGTGGGACTGGACAGATACGTCCCTCTTAAGCCTGAAGGACTAGAATATCCGAGTGGAAGGGAGGCACTGTCAAGATACCCAGCAGCCCAGGCTTCAGTGGCTCAGAGCTGGGACTGGATACACATGCTCTGAATGGTTTTGGGGCAGTTTCCTCACAGCACTGGCTCCCTCCTCTCCTGCTGCTCCTCAGCTGTGCTTCTGTGGGAGACAGACTGTGGGAATAGGCTGATGTGCTTTGCACTGCACCCCTGCTGCTGGCTGGCCAGATCCAGTTGGCCGCTAGCTGACCGTTGCTGCTGTGAGTTCCAAGGGCTTGGGCCCTTGACACTGCTGACAAACCACCTGCACCCGAGAAGCCAGGGGCTGCTGGGACATGGGCTGCAGCCTGCTGCATGGGAAGAGATGGCTTCTGGTTGAAAGCTGGCTTGGCTGCAGTCCCTCAAGAGCCTGTCCCTGACATGAGACATACTGTACCCCTCAGCCAGGCACAGACTAGGATGTGACCTGGCTCCTGTACCTCAGCTCCTGCTCTGGGAATGCAGGCAATGCCTTTGCCGTACACCATTCCGATGACGACACCTGGTACACAGCTGGCATCGTCAGCTAAGACGTGCACAGCTGCAAGGTATGGCGTGGACGTGAAGCATGTCCTGGCCTGGGTGAAAGAGACATTAGCAGATGGCTGAGGCAAGACCATGACGGAATAAAACTGTCGCGCAGCAGGCTGCAAGTTTTGTGTACGTCTGTCTGTCCATGCAGCGTTTCTGTGCCTGGCGCTGCACGGGCCGATCTACCGGGGGTTAGCGTCTGCCTGCGCTTGCTCCCGGCTGGGTCCTGTAGGGCTTCGGCGGCCGTTGGCTGGAAGGTCCGGGGCTGCAGGGGCTCCGAGGGATTCTCGCCCCTGCACGGTGTGGGGTGTGCGTGGGGCTGTTCCCCCGTGCGGCGCTGTACGCCCGCGCCGTGCATCCCCGGCGGCTCCCGTCCGCGCAGGACTCCGCCCCGCGCCCCCGTGACCCTGCGGAAATCCGGAAACGCAACCGGAAATCCGCCCCTCCGGGCAGCGCGGCTTGTCTAGCGACGTTTGGGGCTCTATGGTCGCGGCTCTCCCATAGGCTTTGGCCACCGTCTCTATGGTGCACTTGGCTAGAGGGGCTCCTGCCGCCGAGCACTGTGGGGCGGCTATGGCGGCGCTCCGGGAGCCGGGTTACGGTTGTTGAGTGAACTGTGGGGACCGCGCGGCGCTGCAGCCACGATGGCTGCGGCGAGCGAGGAGTCTCTGCATCGGCTGTCGGGGACGAATCCGAGCGGCGAGGCGGGCGGGCTGGTACTGCGGACGCGGGGCGCCGAGCAGCACGTCTTTAAGGCACCGGCCCCGCGCGTCTCCCTGCTGGGACTGGACGTGCTGGCGGCGCAGAAGCGGCGGGAGCGCCAGGAGGAGGCGGCCGGGGGGAAGCGATCCCGTGTCGCGTCCTATAAGGATTGGGAAGAGGGTCGTGACGAGGCGGGCAGCGCCGAGGACGAGGAAGAGGAAGAGGACGAGGCCGACCGGAGCAGCCGCGGAGCTCGCAGGAACAGGTGGCGTTTGCAGGGGGGTTCCTGGTGCCAGCGGTGGCCGCGTCCGGTCGGGTAGGGAGTGCAGGGTGAGCACAGGCGGGGCCGCAGCCTCCGGTGTGGAGAGAGGGGACTGCGGGATGTTACGGCAGAGGCTGCAACTGAAGCTGTCCGAGACCAGCCGAAGGGCAGCTGTTGCTCAGCACTTCTGAGCATTTCTTCCCTCTGCTCTGCCTGCCCAGACATTACCGCTCTGTCCACGTAGAGACACCTTCCTACACAGGGGGAGTCAGCGAGGAGTTCTTGGAACGCAGCCGGCAGCGGGAGAGAGAGCGCCGGGAACATGGAGTCTTTGCCTCCTCCAAGGAGGAGAAGGACCGAAAGAAGGAACGCAGTAGGGATCGGGACCACGATCGTAAACGAGACCGTGGTAATTGCTCAGAGATCTTTGTGGTGCTTCTTGGTTTGGGTCTAGGCTTGTCCTTTGCCCTGTTTGTAGTCTTTACCAATGTTTGTGGTAGTTTTTGCAGCAGATAATAGGCATTTGATCCTGTTTTGTTTTTGCAGAGGACCGGGACAGGAGTCATCATAGTAGATCAGAGAGGGACGGCTCGTCAGAGCGGAGTGGCAGGAGAAGTGAACCTGAGAGCCCCCGACATCGTCCCAAAGGTGGGAGTAGGACCTGGCAGAGCTCTAGTATGAGACCTAACAGGGAAGGGCTTGGAATATTTTATACTTCCTGCTGTTTTCGCAGGATAGGGGTGGTAGAAAAGCTTGTACCTTGTAATGTTTGTGGTTAAGGCAGGGATAAAACTCCCAGCTCAACTTGGGTCTGGGAGCACTGTGCCAGCTGTGTGTGGTTGAAAGTCTGGCAGGTCCCTGCACAGTGGGGTCTGTTCTGGGTCTGTGTGATGGAAATATGATCCTTTGGAAATTCCTTGGAATCATGGGGTCAGCCCCTTGTCTTAGAGGGAGGGCCGGTGGGTACCCTCTCTCCGTGCTCCTTTCTCAGAAGATGTTAGGTGGCTCCAGGTGCCCAGGGCCGCTGTTTGAACAACTGGTGTCAAACCCCATCTCTTCTGCCAGATGCAGCCACACCATCTCGCTCCAGCTGGGAGGAAGATGATGGTGGCTACAGCAGTGCCCATCGCTCGCAGTGGGAATCTCCATCTCCTACTCCTTCCTATCGAGACTCGGAGCGTAGCCACAGACTGCCATCGTTGCGAGACACGGACCGGCGGGAGCGGGACAGGTACCAGGGCCTGAGTCTGTGCTGTGAGCTGTGCAGCTGCAGAAAGGGGACTCTCTGTGTATGAGAAGGGTCTGGCTGTGGGCACCAGTTCTCCCATCTGCTGTGTTTGCAGGTCTGTGAGGAGCAGGTACTCTGATAAGACACCACTGCCTACCCCATCATACAAATACAATGAATGGGCAGATGACCGAAGGCACCTGGGCGCCACACCACGCCTGTCCCGGGGGAGAGGTGAGGAATCTGGGCTGAGCTGCCTGGGGTGGGCAGTGTGGAATACCCTTTCCTGTGGCACAGAGTTGGGGTTTCCTTGGGAACATTCTGGACCATCTGGCTCACCCCAGGGCGACGCACAGAAGGGGAGGAGGGCATTGCCTTTGAGACAGAAGAGGAGCGGCAGCAGTGGGAGGATGACCAGCGGGTGAGAGTCTGGGATGGGCCGGGGGCTCGGGGCCACCAGGCTGTGAGGGATGGGCAGAACTCACTGCTGCACTTCTCCCTTCCCAGCAAGCTGACCGGGACTGGTACATGATGGATGAGGGCTATGATGAGTTTCACAACCCTTTGGCTTACTCCTCTGAGGAGTATGTGAAGAAGCGTGAGCAGCACTTGCACAAGCAGAGGCAGAAGCGGATCTCGGCACAGCGGCGGCAGATCAACGAGGTAAGGCTAAGACTCAAGGTTGGCTGCTCTGAACACCTTTGCTGCCTCTTGAAACATCTATTTGTTGAGCCCTTCCTCTCAAGTGGAAAAGCCAGGCTGAAGGAGTGCTCACAGGGAAACTGTGGTTGAGTTCTCCTGGAAAATCCAGCCCTGCAACTCCTGCATGGGCAGAATTCCCATGCTGGAGTGGCTGGTTGATTGTAGTGTCCAGGGCAGCAGGAGTGGAGAGGACCATGCTCCTGCTGTTCTGAGTGCAAAGTGCATTACTGGCGCTGTCCACTGTTGTCTCAGTGGATGCTGGGGGCAGCTGCTCTTTACATGAGCGGGACTGTGTTCAGGCTTCCTGATGTATTCTGAGTGCCTTGCAGGCAATGTCCATTGTTCATTTCCTTTGAGGCAGTCCTGTTGACCATGTGCTTCACATGGGCAGTTTCCTGTACTCTATTGCTTCCAATTACTGTCTCTTCTCCTGTGCTTATTTTCAGGCTCTCTAGTTTTGAACGATCTTCTTGCCAGTGCAGAGCCCAGGCCCTAGCTTGGTGTTCTGGTGTAATTTCTGTGACTTTCTGTGTGGCTTCACTGTATTTCTGATATGTTGTTTCCTGCAGGATAATGAGCGCTGGGAGACAAATCGCATGCTGACCAGTGGTGTGGTCCATCGGATTGAAGTGGACGAAGATTTTGAGGAGGATAACTCTGCTAAAGTGCATTTGTTGGTGCACAATCTAGTGCCCCCTTTCCTAGATGGAAGGATTGTCTTCACCAAGCAGGTAGAGACTGTGGCTGAAGACACTTATGGTAGGGAATCCCATACATGTGAGGACTTTTTAAGTGAAGCTATATCTTTTCCCTCCAGCCAGAGCCAGTCATTCCTGTGAAGGATGCCACCTCAGATTTGGCCATCATAGCTCGGAAAGGCAGCCAGCTGGTGCGCAAGCACAGGGAGCAAAAGGAGCGTAAGAGGGTATGTTGGCAGCCCCTTGGCTTACTGCCCACCGTACACATTTTGTAGTTCTTCACAACCTTGTTTGGACTCTGCAGCATTCAGACTTTGGCAGCAGTGATGATAAGGAGTTCATTTTTTTGTGAGCTGGGACACCCTGGCAGCCAAGGTTACTGCATTGCCTCATAGCAGCTGCTGTGGTGTGATTTTCTTGGGCGCTGCCTTGGGATATGAATCACTGTGCATTTTGACATTTGGATTATGGGAGAAGGAAGCAGGTAGAAGAATGCCAAGTAGCTTAGGGACTGTCAGCAGGCAGTATGGCAGCAGGATGTACCTTGTCATCTCTCAGCAGAAAAGTTGTGAGGAGAAGAAAGAGTATGGGGTAAAGTAGCAGATTAGTTTTTGGGGTGCTTTCTAGGGATTTTCTCTAAAGCTCACATAATAGCTGTGAGGAAAGTACAGATGTGTTCCTTGTACATTGAAACTGGGCTGGATTTGACCTACTTACACTATGAGTGGAATGGTGGTGGTAAGCAAACTGATAGCAGAGGTGTGAGGAAAGCCTTTGAGCAGTTGGCAAGGGCAAGATTATCTCTGGTTCACATCCATGTAGGTTTAAGTTCAAACTTAATAGAGGAGTCAGCAGCTGGAACTGTTTTCTTAGAAGGCAATTGTCAGACTGCCCAGGAGTTCAGACTAAAGTATCTGTATCTATCTCAGTGTCTTAAAACTCTGTTTCAGTTCATTTGGAGGAGGGGAACCTAATGTAGGAGTCGAGTGTGTGTGCTGCATTGGGGAACTGTGGTACTAATACCCTTTTTGTAGTCTTAGGAGTAGGATTGGGGAAGAATTTTGTCTGTGCTTGCTGTGGCAAAGTTATGCTGTTCTCTCTCCTTCCAGGCTCAGCACAAGCACTGGGAGCTGGCAGGCACCAAACTGGGAGACATTATGGGGATCAAGAAAGAGGAGGAGAAGGACGAGATGGTAACAGAAGATGGCAAAGTGGATTACAAGTAGGGGCTTGTGCTGAGTTACTCTGCTCAGCTGGTAACGAGGGCTGTGGTCATAGCAAAATGTGTGGAGAGGCAGTTTCATGACTTGTGTTTTTTCCTTAGAACAGAGCAGAAGTTTGCTGAACACATGAAAGAAAAAAGTGAAGCCAGCAGTGAGTTTGCCAAGAAGAAATCAATCCTGGAGCAGAGACAATACCTACCTATCTTTGCTGTACAGCAGGAACTGCTCTCCATCCTCAGGTATGGCTGCCAGGGCATTCCCAGGGCATTGGCCTATGTTTGGGAACTCAGTTACAGAATCATATAATCATGACTGCTGGGAAGCTATACTCTCAGGAAATAAACCCGTTGCTTTGTGTTTGCTCAGCTGTCTTGACTGAGTAG
The DNA here is from genome assembly GCF_009819655.1 of Sylvia atricapilla. Taxonomy (NCBI): domain Eukaryota; kingdom Metazoa; phylum Chordata; class Aves; order Passeriformes; family Sylviidae; genus Sylvia; species Sylvia atricapilla. The sequence goes on from NC_089151.1 coordinate 220,242, forward strand.
GATGATGCTTAGCTAGAGAACACAAAAGCCCTTCTTTGAAGGCATATGAAGAAAAACCTTTTCCTTCTCCTTTTCCTCAGAGACAACAGCATTGTGATTGTGGTGGGGGAGACCGGGAGTGGGAAGACAACTCAGCTGACACAGTATCTCCATGAGGATGGCTACACTGATTATGGCATGATCGGCTGCACACAGCCCCGCAGAGTGGCTGCCATGTCGGTGGCCAAGCGGGTCAGTGAAGAGATGGGGGTGCGTCTGGGCGAGGAGGTGAGTCTGCTAGGGAGTGCAAGGGTGCCACCCTATGACAGTGAGTGCATGGGACTACTGGAAGACTTCTGGTATCTCTGCCCTTCCAGGTAGGCTATGCCATCCGCTTTGAGGACTGCACATCTGAGAAGACGGTGATCAAGTACATGACAGATGGGATCCTGCTCCGTGAGTCGCTGCGGGAGGCTGACCTGGACAACTACAGTGCTATCATCATGGACGAGGCACATGAGCGCTCGCTCAACACGGATGTGCTATTTGGGCTGCTTCGGGAGGTGTGTGTGGTCCTGGGCTAGAGGACAGCAGCATGGGGCACCTGATCTGGGACAGCCCTTCTCTGCCAGGCCTAGCACAGGAAAGCAGACCTGCCACATTTCTCTGTGCTTGACTGCTCCAGCATCCTGGTCTTTGGCTCTGGAGGGTTAAGTCTCCTGTAATGCTACCAGAGTCTTTCTGGCTGAATGTCAGAACTGCTGTTGGCAGGTCTTTTTAACTACACTGACTATAGAGCATCAGTGTTCCTTGGCATGCACAGCCACTGCCTCTGGAGTACAATAGAAGCTATGTCATGAGCCATTGTCTCAGTAAGAATGAAAACAGCCCCACAGCCATGCATGAATGTGCCTTCCATATTGTCCCTTTCATCTGCTTTGTAGGTGGTTGCCCGGCGCTCAGATCTGAAGCTTGTTGTCACTTCGGCCACCATGGATGCAGATAAGTTTGCCTCCTTCTTTGGGAATGTTCCCATTTTCCACATTCCTGGGCGCACTTTCCCTGTGGATATTCTTTTCAGCAAGGTATAGTTAAGCTTGTGGTGCCAGAGTCTTGCACACAGGACAGGGCAGGTAAGGATATTGGTCTGGATTAACCTGGGCTGTGCTGTTCAGACCCCACAGGAAGATTATGTGGAGGCTGCAGTGAAACAAGCCTTGCAGGTCCACTTGTCTGGTGCTCCTGGAGACATCCTTGTCTTCATGCCTGGCCAGGAGGATATTGAGGTGAGTTGGAAGGACAGGCACTGTTCTACTCCCTTGTTTCAGTCTGATGTTTTCACCCCTTTTTGTGTCTAGGTAACCTCAGAGCAAATTGTGGAACATCTTGAGGAGCTGGAGAAGGCACCTGCTCTTGCTGTACTGCCTATCTACTCTCAGCTACCCTCAGACTTGCAGGCCAAGATCTTCCAGAAGGTGCTGATGTGTGCTTTGTGATGAGGGTGGGGAAAGGGAAAACTGGAGCAGGATACGGTACAGAGCAGAAGTGAGAGGTGTAGATATACCTCAGTATTGCATGTGGAGGGTGAGAGAAAACATGTACACCACCCCACTTCCCAAATTACCCCTGTCTCTCTGCTCTGCACTCCTCCTCAGTGGAGCAGAGCCATGCCCAGGGGCATGACTGATGCATAGTGTGCTTGCAGGCTCCTGATGGGGTCAGGAAGTGCATCGTTGCCACTAACATTGCAGAGACCTCACTGACAGTGGACGGTATCATGTTTGTGATTGACTCTGGCTACTGCAAATTGAAGGTGAGCCAGGGTTTTCTGTACTGTCTGCTGATTTTTAGGGTAGGTTGAGGGAGTTCTGAGGTCGTGATCCAGCCTTCCTCTTACGTCTGTTTGATCTTCTTGTGTCCTGAAGGTTTTCAACCCCCGTATAGGCATGGATGCGCTGCAAATCTACCCCATCAGTCAGGCCAATGCCAATCAGAGGGCTGGCCGAGCTGGCCGGACAGGCCCAGGCCACTGTTTCAGGTAGGTATGTCACTGATATTCCTGTTCCTGTTGTATCCTCAGCTTGGCATCAGGTTATGTTTGTTTTTTTTCTCACTGGAGCTGTTCATTATCTTGAACTTTGGGGCTATGTGGGCAGTAGGCAGGCCTGAAGGCCTTCTTTGGACCCAGTGCTTCTGCAGAGAAAAAGATGTGCTCCACTTTATTCCTGTACCCATCTTCACTTGCGGCTGGTCTGCCCTCGATGCCATCAGGATAAGAGCCAAGCCAAAGCTCTTCTCAGGCTATGCTGTAAGACCAGGGAAGGGCTGTGCTTGGTCATGTGCTGTGCTGCAGCCCAAACACCCCAGTGTGCTGGGGAAACCACACTTTGGCTGGACTATGAGTGCCTCCCCAGGGTCATGCTGCTGGGTGCTGGGTTGCTGCCCTGTGCCATGCTGGGCTGGGCTGGACAGAGGCTAGCAAGTCTGTAAGGAGTGCAGTGGCTGGAACAGGAGGAGCATGCTCTTGACGTCTCTTCCCAGGCTCTACACCCAGAGTGCCTACAAGAATGAGCTGCTGACAACCACGGTGCCTGAGATCCAGCGCACCAACCTCGCCAATGTAGTACTCTTGCTCAAGTCCCTGGGTGTGCAGGACCTGCTGCAGTTCCACTTCATGGATCCACCCCCTGAGGACAATATGCTGAACTCCATGTACCAGCTGTGGATCCTGGGGGCCCTGGATAACACAGGTATTGGCTGCTGGGGTAAGCTGCCAGCCCGTGGAACTGGGGCCTGCCCAGCTGCTGATCACTGATCCCTTTTCTGTTCTTACAGGTGGTCTGACCTCTACAGGACGTCTCATGGTGGAGTTCCCACTGGACCCTGCACTCTCCAAAATGCTTATTGTCTCCTGTGACATGGGTTGCAGCTCTGAGATCTTGCTCGTTGTCTCCATGTTGTCTGTGCCTGCCATCTTTTACCGGCCTAAGGTACAGGATGTTGCTGTTCCAGCAGCTCAGGGCCATTCCCTGCCCTTTGACTAACACATGTTCTTTGCTTACCCTTCAGGGCCGAGAGGAGGAGAGTGACCAAGTGCGGGAGAAATTTGCTGTTCCAGAGAGCGATCACTTGACTTACCTGAATGTTTACCTGCAGTGGAAAAACAACAGCTATTCTACCCTGTGGTGCAATCAGCACTTCATCCATGCCAAGGCCATGCGGAAGGTGAGGCTGTGGCCGTAAGGCTGGGGGAGACAGCCTTATGCAGAAGAGGGATGTGACCAGCACACACCTTTGCAGGTGCGGGAGGTGCGAGCCCAGCTCAAGGACATTATGGTGCAGCAGCGAATGAGTCTGGCATCCTGTGGTACAGACTGGGATGTTGTCAGGAAGTGCATCTGTGCTGCGTATTTCCATCAGGCTGCAAAGCTGAAGGTGAGAGATGTCTAAGGTGTCTGGGGGCTGCAAGGGCCGACTTGGTAACAGGTGGACTAAGCACAGTTGTCTTTGCAGGGCATTGGGGAGTATGTGAACATCCGCACAGGCATGCCCTGCCACCTGCACCCCACGAGCTCTCTGTTTGGCATGGGCTACACACCAGACTACATTGTGTACCATGAACTGGTTATGACTACCAAGGTGAGCATGAGCTGACGGCTAGCAGGAAGGGTGATGAGTGCTCCAAGCGAGACGGGAGGACTTTGCTGTGAGACTGAGATCTGTCTGAGTGACAAATATCAGCCTTTCCCATCTATGCCAGCTAGGCATGTCTGTGTCATCTGTTTGTCCCTTCGTGCCATTGTTTTTCTCTGGCTTCTGTGGGATATATTTGATCCTCCTTGTGGTCTCATCAAATGCAACCCATAGCAGCTTCTGAGGACAGGACGAATTGTCTGGAAGGGGTATTGTCCCAGCCTGAAAAGTGCCATCAGCAACTGGGGGAGGAAGCTGCTCTGGCTCTGGGAATGGTGCCTAGGCCCCAAGGATGCCATCCTGCTATCCTGGTCTTTCTGTCCCTGCAGGAGTACATGCAGTGTGTCACTGCTGTGGATGGAGAGTGGCTGGCAGAGCTGGGCCCCATGTTCTACAGTATCAAACATGCTGGCAAGTCACGCCAGGTAAGTATTCTGTCCTGGATGAGCTGGCAGACTGCAAGGCCTCTGCATTCTGCTGCTGTATATGTGTGTTTTGACATAAAAGGAGCAAGCTTGTGGGCTTGCAGGGAGTCTGCTGCCCCTGACCTGCTGCTGCCTTGCTCCAGGAGAACCGTCGCCGTGCCAAGGAGGAAGTGTCTGCCATGGAGGAGGAAATGGCTTTGGCAGAGGAGCAGCTGCGTGCCCGCCGGGAGGAGCAGGAGCGCCGCAACCCCCCTGGGCAGTGCAAGGTGGGTGATAGCACTGCCTGCCCATGGCTTGCCTGTGTCCCAAATTGCCTGTGGAGTTCTGGTGCAGGAAAGGTTGCATTTTCCATTAATTTCCCGTGTCCTCTTTGACAGATCTACTAAAATCTATACCCCTGGGCGAAAGGAGCAGGGAGAGCCCCTGACACCACGACGCACCCCAGCCCGCTTTGGTCTCTAAGGAGGCACGACTTGTTGCTTTGACGCTTAAGGTAGTGCCCAGCTACCCTGATCAGTGTATTCTGAGGTCTCCACAGCTTGTGACCCTGGAAGGCTTTGGTGCTTGGCACTAATTTTGCTACAGAACAGAAAGAATTTATTTGTTTAAAGGTTGTCAGTCTAATCCTTGCTTTGTTTGCACTGCTTCTTGTCCTAGAGGTGGATGTTGGGTGGAGAATCATGCAGGGCTGGTGCTGTCAAGTTGTTGCCCTGTAGAACCTGGAATAGGGCACAAAATTAAAGTGACCTGGAGGACAAAAACAGCCTGTCCCTGATTCAAGCCTGGCCTCCTGCAAAGGTAGTTCTTGCACAGCCCATGCCTTGGACAGGCAGCTGGTGCCCAGCTGTCCCTGCACACCTGGGACCTTCAGGCCAGGCTGTGCCAGGAATTCTGCTCACTTTTTCAGCTGCTCACACTTGTGGGGGTGCTGAGGTTTTCTGAACATCAGGTACAGGTTCTTCTCCTGCATCCTGCTTAGTGTGTCTTGAAGGCCTGTTTGTGTCCTGCACCTGCTCTGTCATCTTGCTGAGCTCTTCCTTAAGGAAAGCCAACTCCACCCTGCAGACAACCAGCTCCTCTTCTCGCAGAGCCAGAGTTTGCTCACTGTCCAGATGTAGCTGCTGCCAGTGTTGGACTAGGCTGTTCAGCTCCTGCAGCCTCTCCTGGAGGGAGGAGGTCTGTCCATGGCACAGTGAGAGACACAGGGTGAGCACAGGCTCCTGGTTTTTCACAGGAAGACCTGAGACCTCCTTACCTTCTGTATGCTCTGCTCCTTGAAGCTTTGCATCTTCCTCAGCTCCCGATGAAGCTGCTGCCTGTGTGTCTTGTAGGCTGCAATCTTATCCACCTGCTTGGTGCTCTCTTGCTGGGTTTCGGCCAGCTCTGCCTGGAGGTTCTCCACGTCCTGCACCTGCCAGCAAAGCTGTGGGGCAGGGAGGGTCGTTGGCCATGGCTGAGTCTCTCCTGGAGGCAGGAGAGGGGTCTAGGACTAAGGCTGCATCCCTATCCTGTCCTACCTTGCCCTCACCTGTTGCTGCAGCTCTGCCACTTTCTGCTGTAAGCCTTGGATGGCCTCTTTGGCTCTGCTCAGCTGCTGCATGCTCTGCTGCTCCTGGGCCTGGATGGCTTCCAGTTGCCCCTGCAGCTGGGTTGTGTTGTGCTGCAGGCCCTGACTCAGCTTCTGTGCCCCCAGCTGCAGAGAAGGCAGTGGTTGGTGGGTTGGCCTTGTGCTGTGTACCCTTCCCTCAGCAGAGGCACAGCTGCCCTCTGTGTGCCACAGGACACTCAGGGCTGGCCAGTGCCTGGCTGTATGAGGTGGTGGGGGCAGGCTGACATTGTTGCCCCTGCCCCGTCCCAGGCCTTCTGGGGAAAGTGGAGCAGGGCTCAGCCCTGCAGTGTGGTTGTCACAGCTCCTGTGCCTCTTTGGCTGCTTGCCCCTAGGCTTGGTGCCCAGTGGCTGGGGGGCTGTTGGCACTGACCTGCTTGAGCAGCTCTCTGCTCTCCTTTGGGATATTGTGGCTGGTGTCAACATCACTGTGGCCAGCGAAGTAGGAGGTGACCTCTGTCTGCACTGCCTGGTCCTTCAGGTGGAGGGGTGTATCATTGACCTGTGAGTATGGCACAGGGTGTGGGATCACCCTGTGCCTCTGCTGTGTAGAGCTGAGGCTGCAGAAGGAACCTTTTTGGGACAACCTATGGACACTGGGCTGTTGGGCAGGGCCTGTGACAGAGGAATGTGGCCTGCACCAGGTGGGAGGCAGGAAGGCTGCTGGCTTCTGGCCCTTTCATCTCTGTGCAGTCCCCACAGTGCCCTCCCTGCTGGACACCTAGCAGCCCTGGAAAGACATCCCTGTGGTCCCAGACCAGTGGCAGAGCATGGGCACAGGCAGAGTGGTGATCCCAGCTCATTGGCAAGGTTGTGGGCTGCAGCAGTGCCACCAGCCCTGGGACAGTGCCCAGGGTGTCAGTGGGGCTATTAGGGTCTGCATTCTTCCAGCTCTGCTCAGCTGGGTGGACTGGGCTGTGCCAGCCAGGCTTGCCTTGTGGCTACACTGCTCTGTGCAGGTGGTATTAGAGCCATGTGTGGCTGGCAGGATGTTCTCTACCCTCCCCTGGGTGGTCACCACAGCTTGGTCTGTGGCTACTGTGCCCAGCACTGGTACCTTGCCTGTCAGTGCCTGGAACTGCTGCATCAGAATGACCAAGTCCTGGTGCTCCTGCTCCAGTGCACACTCCTGCTCCTGCAGCTGGACCAGCTGTTTGTGGTTTGTGCTCCTGCAGAAGTCCAGGTCCAGCTGCAATGCCTGTATCGTGGCCAGCACCTGAGCTGGGTCCAGATCTTCCTGCTGTGTGTCCTGGCATGCTCTAGGCTCCCCATGCTGTGGCTCCTGCACCAGTGCTTGCCTTTGGCCCTAGGACATGGTATGAGCAGCATCTGTCCAGCTCACCACTGTAGTCAACCCGTCTTGCAGCTCCTGTCTGGGCAGGCACTGGGGCTGGACAATGCTAGCTGTCCTAGTTTTGTGCAGACTAGCAATGGACCATGTTGCCCGCGAGTGGGTGCAGCCCGTCCCCACCAGGCAGCACTGCCCCATGGATGTGCATGTTCAGACATTTCCTTTAGGCTCATAAGTAGCCAAGCCCCTGACACCACTGGCCCTCCACACTTGAAGTGAAGCGTGGCCACTGTGGGAAATGGCGGCAGTGGGACCAGTGCAGCCACAGCAGGACTGGATATGCCTAAGTTCTTGTGCTCTCCCTAGCCCTGGGGAAGAGATGTCTGATGGTGCAGACAGGGGCTGGCCAGGGCCTCCTGTACCACCTGGCCACTAATCTGCAGCTATGCAAACCAGTGCCTGGGTTGAGCATACTGTTGGCACTGCTCACCTTGGGCTGCCAGGCCTCTGTTTCCTGCTGAAGCTGCTGGATGGAGCTGGTCAGCTCTGGTGTTGTGTCCTTTGCCCCTGGCAGACCTCTACAGCAGCCTTCAGGCTGATCCTGAGGTACAGGAACCTCCCCAGATGTGCCAAATTTTGGCCACTCTCTCACTGTTGGAAGGACCATAACCTTTCCTGCAGCCCCAGACAACCCTTAGTCCCACGGATGTTACTCAGCCCTGCCTAGGGCAGCCCCACCATCCCATGGTATTGGCACTCCCAATCCCTATCTGAGGAGCACCTGATGACAGTAGGAGGGGCCTAGCCTGGGGCTCCCGGAAAAGCAGGGCAAAGCTGTGCAGGGCTGTTGCCCTCTCCTCAGCATCACCTGTCCTGCCCACACTCCTCACCGCAGCCTTCCTGTGCCATGCTCCTCACCATCTTGTGTCCCTGGCATGCTGTGTGACACTACCCTGTATGCTACTGTGAGGTCACCATGTCCTGGTCATCATCCTCAGAACTGGCCCAGGACATGGGAGGCGCCCCTGTGTCAGGGCAGGGCCTTGCCACCCTCATGCTGCTCCTGCACCGTCCGGAGGCCATACTCAGTCTGTCACAGAACAGACAGCTGGGCTGTGGCCAGGCCAGGTGACAGTGGGGATGGCAGCAGTGCTGGGCTCAGGGCTGTGCCCTGTGGTCCACCACCCACACAATGGATAGGGATGGGGGGGAGACTTGCTGCAGGGGCACATTCTGACAGGGCCATGGGCTGCAGGCTCCTGGGGAGGCTGAGTGTGGACAGGCGAGGCTGAGAGTGCATGTATCCTGTTGTCCCTCCCTGCCTGGGGCCACCCCATAAAGCCCAGGTACATGGGTCAGTGACGTGGGTCACTGGGTGCCAGTAGTGCCTTGACTGTGGATGCACAGTGATGGTGTGAGCAAGGACCTGCCGCTGGCCGGTGCTGGTGACATGGGACTTGCTGGGCTGTGTGTGATCCTTTGCCAAGGCTCAGTGCAGTTTCACAGGTAAGTGTTTTAACTGGAAATTTCCAAGGCTGAACTGGGCCCAGAGGGTGAACGCAGATGCACCATAGGAGAAATCATCAGTTGCCATGACGACCTGCTCCACCAGCAAGGTCACAGTCACGGGTGATGGGAGCAGGCACAGCACCAACAGTGTTGTGAGCAGGGCTGCTGAACCCCCTGCTTCCAGAACACAACTGAGTTTGGCCACAGTTTCTGCCACTGTGAGGAAATAAAATTTCCTTGCAGAGTTCAGTCTCATTCAGACAGCAACAGCCAAAACACAGAGCATCCAGAGTGCACAGAGCCTTTATGGGACAAAGTGTCATGTCATGTGTGCTGTGCCATGCAATGTCGCATGGTGCCACAGGCAATGCTGCTCTGTACCACAGATATGCCACACTGTGCTGAGCAGCAGGCAGTGCCTGCCTTGAAGGGCTCAACACTGCTCCAGCTCCTTGTAAGTGTGTGGGGCAGCCCCACAGCCCTGACCCACAACTGCCTGCCCATAATCTGCCAGTCCTGGGAGGATGGGTGGGGGGGGGTCAAACTGGCCCCTCTGCTGTGTGAGCACGGTCCTGGGGGTGGGAGTTGTCTCACTTTAATTACTGCCGTAATGTTACTCTTTTCAGTGCCACCTTAATTGAAATTAAACAGCTGCCGTGTTCAGGCTAGGACAAAAGTGAATCCTTTTTCATTCTCCTCCAGTTTAATGAAGACTGACATGCTGGGAGAAAACAAAGGCGATCCAGCTGCTGCCTCTTGCTGGCACATGCATCAGCAGTTACCGGTGACCCTGCGGGCCAGCAGAGACACTCCAGAGCACCCCACAGCCATCAGCCCCAGGCAGCCCAGTGCTGTCTTGGAGAGCTCCTGCTCAAAAGGTCTGGCTGGGGGTGTGCAGGGAATGGGGTGCCCACAACATGGGGCAGGCCAGCACGGGGGTCCCAGTGCCCAGGTTCTGTGTCCAGGCTTTGATTCCATCTGTTAAGAAGCATCTGGCCACCAACCATGACCCAGTGTGGCCCCTTGAACCCCCATGCTGCCAGGGTCCTGCCATCCCTGTGGGCTCAACCAGCTTCTGCTTCACAGTGTTCACAGTCACCAACTAGCCCACTCAGTGCCTCAGCCTCAAGCCAGGGCAGCAATGTCAGCCCAGGAGTCCTCTCCAGTCTTAATGTTTTTTTGTGTTTTAGGACAAGGAGTTTGCTTCATGCCATTCAGTACTTTAAAATATGCAAAATGAGGTGCTGCTACAAACCTCATTAACACCCGCCTCCAACATCATTAAGATGTTTCCAAGAAAATTAATTGAGAGACTCATTAAAAATAAATTAAGAAAAATGTGTTGCAGAGCGCCTGCTCCGAGCTCGTAAATCACGGCTCAGAGCTCCAGGCCGCTGCACAGGCAATTAACGCCAGCCAATTTGTTTTATCCTGGCTGCGAAAATTAGAAAGCAGACATGGAGATTAGATTAGGCATGTCTGTCAAGCGGAACTTGGAGTGAATATTTTAGGATACAAAATGGAAATCAGAAAAACAAAGCTGGGACTTCATTCAGGAGAGCTGGCAGGCAGAGGCGGTGGGGAGAAAGGAGGCTTGCATGTTCTCCATGCCACCTCTGTCCTCCCCTGCACATTGCCCAGCCTTGATGGCTGTGCAGACACCAATCACCCCTCTCAGGGAGCATGAGTTCACAGTGAGTGTTCTGAGCTGATGTGTGTGACACAGCCCAAGCAAACACATTGCCCGCGTGTGTTGATTACACACTTGATTACCAAACACAGTGCAACTGGGTGAGACCACTGCTTGGGCCTCCATCAGCTTTAGGCCGTTGGGGCCCCTTTGTCCATCTTCAGTACCTTCCACCACAGGAGTTCAAACCACTTGATATTCATGAACGAAACTGCAGGGCCCCTCTGCAAAACAAGTGCCGTGATCCCTGTTTCACACAGACGAGCTGAAAAAGAGATGACTTAAGGTCTTGCTTGTACTTACACAAATGTACAAGCAGCTCATGCAGTAGCTGCTGCACTGGCACATCCCAGTAATGTGTGACACGCTGGTGGCTGCTTGTACAGCCAAAGGTGCAGCTGCAGTGGTGGCATGGCCCTTCATGGGAGTGGGTGCTACTGTGTGCTACTAGTGCTTGTGATGCAAGGGGACTATGGAGCTCTAGGAAAGGATCCAGAAGGAGCCATGGGCACTGCGCCAGCCTGCACAACTCGTGTGGTTGTGTGTGAGTGGGTTAGTGCAGACCAAGCAGTAATTTGGTACACATCAGAATGCAAGAGTAAAGTGGGAACAGAACTGAAGGAGGCTCTTGCATCAGCAGGCAGAAGTGCAGCCCGGTCTGATGTCTGTGAGATGACAAACCAACTGGAGTTCAGCACACAGAGGAATGGTTGGTTTCTTTTTGGCAGAGCAAACTGAACATTGTGGATGGGCCATCCATGGCCACTTGGAACCAAGTCTGAATGGCTCATTTCCAGCTCTGCCTATCAGTCCCTGATCCCAAAGCAGACACTGATGCTGGTCCTTTGATAGGAGACAATGGGGTCTTCACTGCCCCGCTGGTGCCCTGAGCCAGGATTCCCCATCTGCTCATGTCGTTCCACCCCCTGCCATGGGCAGGGACACCTTCCACCTTCCAGGGTGCTCCAAGCCCCGACCACCCTGGCCTTGGACACTTCCAGGGATCCAGGGGCAGCCACAGCTTCCCTGGGCACCCTGTGGCAGTGCCGGGGACTGAGCGGAGCGGAGGTGCCAGGAGTGGCTGGGAGGAAGCGGAGATGCCTGGAGCGGGGCTCGGGGTGCCCGGGGTGGGCAGTGCCGGGGGCTGAGCGGAGGTGCCCGGGCTGGGCAGTACCGGGGGCTCGGGGTGCCCGGGGTGGGCATTGCCGGGGGCTGAGCGGAGGTCCCCGGGGTGGGCAGTACCGGGGGCTCGGGGTCCCCGGGGTGGGCAGTACCGGGGGCTCGGGGTCCCCGGGGTGGGCCGTGCCGGGGGCTCGGGGTGCCCGGGCTGGGCAGTACCGGGGGCTCGGGGTGCCCGGGGTGGGCAGTACCGGGGGCTCGGGGTGCCCGGGGTGGGCAGTACCGGGGGCTGAGCGGAGGTCCCGGGGGTGGGCAGTGCCGGGGGCTCGGGGTGCCCGGGCTGGGCCGTGCCGGGGGCTGACCGGAGGTGCCCGGATCGGGGCTCGGGGCGCCCGGGCTGGGCCGTGCCGGGCGCTGCGGGCGGAGCTTCACGCATGCGCGCCGACAGTCTCGGCTGCGGCTCGTTCCACCCGGCAGGGGTCGCTGTCGGCCCGCGCGGCGCTGCCCGTGAGGGCGGCTCCTGCTCGAGCGCCCCCGGGCGCTGCCCCCGGCCGTCCCCAGAGCAGCCTCTCCTGGGCGCCCCTCGAGCATCCAGGGGCACCGCCTGCGCACCCGCCGAGCGCCCCTCGAGCACGCCCCAAGCACCCCAGCACCTTTGTTCTGCCGCGGTCGGGGCTGGGCGGGCGGCGGGACCGCTGCCCAGGGACGGGGGTACCCAGAGCGGGGCTGCCCGGGGATGGGGTGCCCGGGGATGGGGTGCCCGTGCCGGGTGTGCCCGGAGCGGGGCTGCCCGGGGATGGGGTGCCCCGGAGCGGGGTTGCCCGGGGATGGGGGTGCCCGGAGCGGGGCTGCCCGGGGATGGGGTGCCCGGGGATGGGGTGCCCGGGCCGGGTGTGCCCGGTGCTCCCGCCGCAGCTCAGCCTCAGCTCGCGGGAGGCGGAGGGCTGGCAGGTCTGCACTAGAAATGTGATTCATGAACGGGGAAACGGAATCAACGTCTCCGTCGGTTGAATCTTAATAAGCCTTAAAGGGTATTTGTGAGCATCTCCAGTGACAGTTCTCGGCCCTTCGTGTTGGCAGGGAGCCGTACCCCGGCCCGATCCCATCTGGTACTGCCCGGGGAATGCTGCTGTGTTTGGGATGAGGAACAGCGACAGAAGTACAGGCAGTGTGGGCACAGTCTGCCGGGAGCGACAACAATCGGGACTTGCAGAGTGTTGCATTCCGCGGTGCCAATGATATCATTATCCTTGCAGGGGTCCCGGCCAGCTACTTGAAAAATACTTATTAAAAAACCACAGCAGCTTTAGGGAGAGGGCCCCCACCAGGGAAGGGAGACAGAACAAACTAGATGTGTTAAAACAGGAGGAAACAGCCACAGTAGCGATAATGGGTCAGGACCTGCTCTGCCCTGCTGTCTTCCTGGTAGAGGCTGAAAGGCCATGGCACATCCCAGAGGGCACGAGTGGTTTGCCTCTGCTCTATTCCTCTAGCCACCACATGTTCCCATGAAACCTCTAGTGGGGAGTGTTGGTGCTTGAGGAGGCCCACTCAGCCCAATCACACAGGTGCCAGCCTCTGGCACTCCCATTGCTCAAACACCGGGTCACCTGGCTCATCCCCTTGTCCTGCCCCGGCAGCGTCAGCCAGAACAGACATGGGCTAGCCGGGTTGGGTTTAAACACCTACCCCAGGCTCATGGGGAAGGTGCAGATGGGCATGGGAATGACCCCACAGGTGTGCAGCAGTCCCTGGGGCTGCCTCCTGCCCACTGCTGGTGCTGCTGTGCATTCATGGTACCATTTCCACTGCTACTTCTGCCAACTGCATCTCAGTTTTTTGAATCTGTGGGTTAAGGACATACACAAACTCTGTAGGAACTGTCATGTGTTCCTCTAAGGAACCAAGAGATGGGAATCAGCAGGAAGTAGAAATTCTGTTGGATAATGGAAGGAACAAATGAAAGGAAAGCAGTGCTGCTCGAGTCTGGACAGGACACAAAGTATTGGTGGTTCTTGCAGTTACAGTCACTAAGTTGCTGGAAGAAGGATAGTGCCCATGGACAGCCACATCAGCAGTTCTGGGGCCTCCTTCCAAGCCAGCAGTGATGGTAGCACTGCGTGAGAGAAAAAGCAAGGGGGCTGAGGGGAGACAAAAACCAGAGAGAGCTTGGTAAATGGAAAGAGACTGGTGGTGGGTAGCACAGGGAGAACCTCATAAGGGTAGGAGGATATGAGGTTACAGACATAGATGAATAGGCAGAAAAAGAGAGGACCCTTCCCTTCCCTTCCCTTCCCTTCCCTTCCCTTCCCTTCCCTTCCCTTCCCTTCCCTTCCCTTCCCTTCCCTTCCCTTCCCTTCCCTTCCCTTCCCTTCCCTTCCCTTCCCTTCCCTTCCCTTCCCTTCCCTTCCCTTCCCTTCCCTTCCCTTCCCTTCCCTTCCCTTCCTTCCCTTCCCTTCCCTTCCCTTCCCTTCCCTTCCCTTCCCTTCCCTTCTTCCCTTCCCTTCCCTTCCCTTCCCTTCCCTTCCCTTCCCTTCCCTTCCCTTCCCTTCCCTTCCCTTCCCTTCCCTTCCCTTCCCTTCCCTTCCCTTCCCTTCCCTTCCCTTCCCTTCCCTTCCCTTCCCTTCCCTTCCCTTCCCTTCCCTTCCCTTCCCTTCCCTTCCCTTCCCTTCCTTCCCTTCCCTTCCCTTCCCTTCTTCCCTTCCCTTCCCTTCCCTTCCCTTCCCTTCCCTTCCCTTCCCTTCCCTTCCCTTCCCTTCCCTTCCCTTCCCTTCCCTTCCCTTCCCTTCCCTTCCCTTCCCTTCCCTTCCCTTCCCTTCCCTTCCCTTCCCTCTATGGTTAACCTTAAGTCTGGCCAAAAAGAAAGGACTATTCTAAGACAAAGGATAAAACCTAAGGGAAAAAAAATTGAGACCATATTACTGCTGCATAGAAAGCTTCATTAGCCCTGTTGGCATAGCTGTCATGAGAGCAAAAAACCAAACCAAACCAAAACAGTAGGAGTGATGTAAAGGGACTGACTGCCAGGGGAGGATGTCATGCATTTGCCATCTCTTGATGTCTTCAAGCCCAGCCAAACGCCTCTCTGAAGCTATCTTAGTCTGACAAGTCACTGATTTCAGTGTAACAGGGTGAAATTTCCACAGGTACAGGAGGTCAGGCAGCCCAATCCCTTCCCGCTCATCCCGGGAATCTGCAGGAAGGAAATGCAAAGGAAGATCACAAGAACATGATGCTATTTGTGCTCTTGGATAGGGCTTCACGTCAGCACTGATTCATCTGGCTACATTGGCGTTCCACACATTACTCAGCCCCTCAGGTGGGCAGACACTAGAGGTATATCTGTCTGGAAGAGGCCAGGTATACTGACCTTATATAATTTCTTCCTTTTTTTCAAATGTTTAGCAGCTGTCCCTGGTCTCCAAGGTATGACACAGGCAGGTGGTCCTAACCTTCCTGAAGGTCTGGGGCATTTGCACCATCTTTCTCACAACATCTCACCGCAGTCTCAGGTGCTGTAGCTCTGTTCCTCCTCAGGAATTAGGGTTTGGGGCTGTGCTGGAATAAAATCAGATGAAGATGGAGAGATGGATCTATGGAAACATTTGTTTAGTGCCCAGGAGCAGCCCAAAAGGCAAACTGATGGTTAACAATTATCAGGAAAATAATGGAGAGCAGAGCACAGTTCTGTCAATGAACAGATTCATAGTGAAAGCTGCACTGTGATTTCTATATGCAGCTCTGTCTGCCTCTCTCAAGAAAAAGATTTGGAAGTGTTTCAGAGAAGACCAACAAGGATGATCAAATACAAAGAGTATTTTCCACGTGAGGAAAAAGTGGATAGTTTCTTTAGGCTGGAAAAGAATAGACTGAAGAGGATTATAGTATCAAGTTTAGCAAAAAGAGGTTGCCTGCAGTATGATTTCTCGTCATCCCTTCAATATAAGAACCAACAGCACCCTGTAAATTAGCAGGTAATAAAAAACTAAAAACCAGATCTTATTTTGAATGCCACGTGCTGTGTTGGACTGCTTCACACAGGGCATGGTGCGCCTCCAAAGCTCATATGCATTCAAAAATAAATTAAATATTTTGGTGGAGGAAAAATATCTACTCACACTGATGGAAGGCAAGACAGTGTTTCTGCTTCCAGAGCCCATGAGCTGCGGGTGGCTGAGGCTGGCAGAGTATTCGGGGAAGCACCACGGGATCTGTGGCCTCTATACTCCAGCATGGATGCACCAACCAGACTCCAGGAATCAATCACCAAATTGCACTGTCTTCTCCTGGAACAAGCTGCCAGTGGAGAAATAGAAAACAGGGGTTTTGTAGCTATACTGAAACTTCACAGTTGATTTTAAGCCTCTTAGACAGCATAATACTGACTGCAATTTCCTGCTGAGGGCTATCGACTCCAGCCTGTGCCAAGCTGCAGGGAACAGCCCGTGCCATGCCTGCGTGTGATGGAGTGTGTCTCTGCACCAACAGCGTGACTGACTCAGATCAGAAACCAGCTTCCTGGGATTTCCCACCAGCATCCTTTCAGACTGCCATCCAGCAGCAGAGATCTGTGCATCCACGAGGTCACAGGCATCAGAAGACAGCATCATCTTCAAACCACATGGAGGGATTAGTGCAGGCTGGAAGCAGCCCCCTGCTGCCCTCTGTCCAGGGTGGGACACATTGCCTGGTGGGCTCTGGGGAAGGAGGAGGCTTGCACTTCAGAGGTGGCTTTCCTGAGTCATGTGCTTGTACTGTAAGCAGACACTGTGGCAAACACATTGCATGTTCTTGTGGTGTGTATCCTAATATACACCTGCTGTTGTGCTGCTGCAGTCCTAAGGAATGTCTGCATGATGGAATGCAAGGCTATACCTTAAGTACTTCAATTAATGGAGAGCAGTACTGGTTTGTGCTGTGGGACCACACTGAGGCCACTGACTATTTAGAGCCCTGTAGGTTAGAGCTGCAGGCAGCATGGATTGTGTGGGCAGGATGGACAGGTTGGCCAGTGTAGGCCATGCAGACAGGGCACTAGAGCAGCAGATGACAAAGGTCAGCTTGTGGTGTTGTTCTGTTATTATTTCAGGCAGTGTTTCTGCTTTGTCACACACTTCCTATTCTGTGACACACTGCTCTCAGCAGTGATCCAGCAGTCACAGATCCTCCATCTTTTTATTGAGGTAATTCCCCATCACCATTATTTTTGTATACCTTCTACCTCAAGAAAGAGGAAGCCAATACTGAGCTGCAGTGAATGCTCAGCCAGCATAGTAACCAGCCAAATTCAATATTAGCAGCATGGTTTAAATACCCAGCCTACTTCTACATGGTGATCAAGAACACAGGGAGTGGAAGGGGCCCCTGCTCCAGTTTGGTAATGCTCCCCTATTCTGGAGATTGTTAGCACAATATCAAAATTACAAACCAAAACACTCTCCATTTCTTACTTTCATTTTGAATTAAAGACCTTCTATTGAAGACTCTCACTTCAAAAACCAACCAGGCACTTGCTAATATCAAGCAAAATGCCTGAAGAATAAATTACTCCTATCAGAAATAAAGGATTTTAGTTCTGCCAGAAGCAGAGAGATCTCTGTTTCTAAGTCCCTCCAAAGGCAACTCCATCTTTCCTGTTTTCCTCACATTTTCTTTTGATGCACAAAGCCTGCACATTGCAGTGCTGTGATTGGATTCAGCTTTGGAGCAGTGTAATTGTAAATATTCATTGGAATCCAAGCTAGTTTTCCCAAGTCTCTCTTAAAAGCTTTGCAGTTATACAAACAGCCATGGCTCTGCATTAGCCTCACAGCCTGGAGGCTGCCTATTCCTCCCCAGCCCCAAAGTCTGCTCCATCAGAGGCTGCATGGAGAGAAATCGGCCTTGCCAACCATTTTAATCAATGCTCTATTATTTTCTTTATTCCCTCTTAAATGACTGTGCTGTAGAACTGGCTCTCAGATACAGGTACCCAGTGGGACTCCTCACTACACAAATGTCTACACAAATAACATGGCTCACCTTGGCTCACAGTTCATTTGACTGTCCTGGCCATGTGTTTCATTCCCCGTCTCTCTGCTGATGTTGACAGGGTGTCTGTGGACAGCTCTGAGTCCTGGTATATGGTACAGGGTATTATGCCTGTGACTATTCCTCCCTCCTCTGTGAACACTCCGTGGCTGCTCTCATGCAGTGGGGCAAGGCAAAGGGCAGCAGACTCCTACAGCCCCTGAGGAGCAAGCTGTGTCCATCAGCCAGACCCTGCCCTTGCCTGTGCCAGCCCTGCACAGCCAAACTGCACGCCCCAAGAGGATCGTGCTCTCCAGGTGGTCTCTGACTGCAACCATGTCCTGCACAACTCATTTGCAGAGCAGCACATGTAAGAAACTGCACACAGCTATTCTGCTGAGAAGGGAAATTGAATCCAAAAGTTCTGATAGTATATCTACACTCCCATCTCTGCCTCATCCACTCATGTGTTCCCCACAATGGATGGGTCTCTGGCCAAAGCCTGTGGCACAGCAGCACATGTAATGCAGATGGTGGTATTGGAGTCTTCATCACCCACTGACCTCCTCCAGGCACTGTTCAGCATGTGTTACAGCCTCCCAGGGAGCCTGGGACCAGGCAGGTTGGCAGTAAAACGGGAAACACTGAAGGGGAAACACTGTGGTGGGGCTCTGGGAAAGGCAGAGCTGCTTTACAAGCTAAGGGCAGGGATAGATATAGAGAATATCTATCACCAGCAATGCTGGTGTGAACGTCAAGAGGCTGATAGTCTGTCTTCCAGTTCTGAGACAGGGGGACCTCTGAGACAAAGGTCCCCCTGTATTGTGTACCCTGTGTATTGTGTATCTGTCCTTAAAGCTCTCCTGTGATGCAGGATCCTCAGGCCCTTGCAGTCTGTTCACCTGCTCTGTTCTCCTTCCCTTTAGAAAACTGTTTCTAACCCAAATCTTTCCTGATGGAGACTCTGACCAGTAGTTCTTGAGTATTCCTCCATGGACATGGAGAGCAGATGGCTTTTTTCCTCTTTCCAGGAGTTTCTTACATACAGCTGGTGTTGTGATCTCCCTCAGTCATGCAGAAGTAAAAACCAAAAACCCAAACACCAACAAAGCAGCCAGATCAGAAATCACAAAAGAAACTCTGTCTAGTAGAACTCCCTGCCACACAGAGCAGTATCTATGAGAGCAGATGCCCTGTAAAAGCAGATGAAGTAAGGAGGCCTCTATAAAGATAACAGGTCCCAGAGTCAAAACAGATCTACTCCTGTAAATCCGTATCTCCTGGTAGCAGCCACCAAAGTGTCCTTGTCATCTCTTTTCCCAGCTCAAGGCCAGCTGCCTTCAGATTGTGGTGAAGGAGACATCCCTGAGGAAAGTCCAGCCCCCAGCTGAAGGGAAGGAATGGGTGGTAAAACTGCATGGTCACGAAGGGCTGGATGTTGAAACATGCCCGATGGCAGGAGCAGAAGGAACCTGTCCCTGGGGTCCCTGTTGGAATCCATTCTCTCTTCTCCAGATACAACGTGTCACCTTTTCCCACCTGTGGCCTGACACTGGGACCCCTCAGCAGATACCAGGGGAGGGGGTGTACCAGGGGACACACAGCCTAGAGCCCCATCAGGGTCTCTGGTGTAAGAAGACTGCTCCTTTTGCTGCCTGTGCAGAGGACTCTTCATGGCGTAAGCTGGAAGCACAGTCCTTCCCTTTCAACTCCATTTTGCAAAACAGCTAGAGCACTGTTTTTCAGTGCTCCTGCTTGGATGATTTATCCAGGTCACGGTGAGGACAACTGGCTAACTGAGGTTAACAGCTTTCTCGGTTTCATTTCAAAAGGACATTAGCATGGGGATGTACTAAAGGATGATATGCCAAATCCTAATTTACTAGGAGAGCTCATGATCAGGTGGGGGACTAAGCTGACAAAAAGGGCTGTGCTGCCAGTCTCTCTGTAAAGGGCAGGACCATAACTCATGCTCTCAGTGCTAAATTACACCTGGCACTCCTTGCAGAGGAATCCTGCTGCCTGCTGCAGGGACCCAGGACCACCAGCCTTGGGAGGCCCAGGGCCCCACAACAGGAAATGTATCAGCATCTGGGGCTGGCTCAGAAAAATAGATTAGAGTCCTTCTATGTGGAAGAACAATACTGGAAAGAAAATATGACAAAGATCTATAAAATCAGAAGTGTCACAGGAAGGTGATTAAGAGACTGTCCTGGCCTTTTCCAGTAAAACAGTGGAATTTGTCAGGGGGCAGGTTCAAAACAAACCAAAGGAGGTGGCTTCTTATCCAAGCATGGTCAAGCAGGGGAACTCACTGCTACAGGACTTTGCAGAAGCTGGATAAGTCTGAGTTACAGAATTAGTTTGACAAGTTATGGATGAAAATTCCTCAAGGGCTGTTAAACACAAAGCCTTTTCCTTGGGCTCAGGAAGCCCCTTCACCACAGAAGGTGGATGAGCATCTTGATGAATTTCACAAGGTTCCCCTGTTCTTTCCAGGAGAAAAGAGCTCTTTCCTAGACAGGGCCATAAGCTGCTGCTGTACACAGAGCTAGAACACTGTTCTGCCACAGAATAGTGTTATATTTTTATATAATGAGGCTTGATGCTCAGTTCTTTAATTGGGAGGTTTGTAAGAGAAAGTTGAGAGCTAGGCTGTTTTATTTGCCACTTTCACACTGAAACCAACAACAAGGCTCAGCTGAATTTGGTATCAATAGGTGGAGAGATGGGAAGGGAAGGGAAAGGAAGTAGGAAGAAGCAGAGTGTCATTCCCACCCTGCCATGCTGTCCTTTGCACAAATCAACACACAGTCATCCATATGCATATACAGAACAAAACAAAGGCACATGCTGACCCTCTTCTGCATACATCCATCTGCCACCATCCACAAACACAGACAAAGGCACACACATCCTGCTCCCACCTTCACTGTGGGCAGTTGGAATGCGGGCTTGCCATGCGCGGCTCAGCCCACATGCTGGGCTGGCTCCTCACACACAGAACAATGGATGATGTGGGAGTCAATAAAACAACATCTTGCAACTTTCCTTCAAAAGCAATAAATGTAAAAAGTGCATTGTGTTAATAGATGTTGTGAGGTATGTATCATTAGATATATGAATATACTTATTGGAATGTATTTATCATCACCACATTAAATGAAACAACATGTCTCCACTTTGCCTAATAAGGGAGATACCCCCCAAACCTATTTTAAATGCTGCCCTCCGAGCTGCTGCTTACACAAACCAGCAGTGCTGAGCTTATCCTGTCATTCAATATGCTGGTACCTGGTGCTCCAGCGTCAAAAGTACCTGGTTTATTCTACCAGAACCCCAAGCATATTTCACTAGCAAGTTGTTAAAATCAACACTTTTTTCAATGGCTTATGTGGTGCTGAAAGGGATGACAAGTGGATACGAGGTTAATCAAGTAATGCTGCAGTGCATGGCAGCAGGAGTTCCCCAGGTTTCCAGGATCAGCTCTCCCACCCCATTTGCCGTGTGAATCTGAATGAGATCTTGTGGTTGGAGTCCTCTGAGCCTGCCTGAGCAGACATCAGGCAGACAGCCTGATGGCTGCAGAGGTAGGAGCAATGTGCTTTCCTAAGCCAGGTTCACATGCAGGGAACATACTGAGCAAAAGGTCTGACTTACATAGCTTCTGAAATACAGGGGCTGGTGGTGGGGCAGGGGCAAACAGACCCAGCATGGGGTAGACTGGCATAGGCTGCCCAGCAGGCCTCCAGCAGGCAACGACGGTGCCCCCACTCTGAGCAAGCTGAGGGTTTCGTCCACAGCAGCATGGCTGAACAGGTCTGTGCAATCCTAATCTCATGGCTCACAGCATGTAAATGTCACCACTAGCCAGGACAGCTCTGTCCTGGGGCAGTGTCTTTGTAGCCATCCTCTTCATGTCTCTCCAAGGTCAGCAGCAGGAGCAGCACTCACAACATCTGTGCATGACAGCCATCACATCCCCACAGCAACTGCAATCCCATCACCCATTTTACAGCCAGCAGAGCTGAAGCCATCTCCCTGCTGCTTCCCACCTTCCCCTCCTCATTGGGAGGTGAGACTCTACTCTCACATCTTCAGCCCTTCCTTATGCTGCCATGTAAACAAGAGCAGCAGATTATCATTATTGCTGTGAATGCATCAAATAGAGCTCCCTTCTCAGCCTGGGCTGCCGAGCTAGAGTGGACTGGTATCTTCTCCTACCTGATCCAAGCTCCCTTCCGTAGCTGGTGGCTGGCCCCCACGTCCTGGCTGAGCTGATGCTCTGGCTGCATTTCTGCTCCAGGTCTGCCTCTCTCTCTGCTTGGTCTGCAGTTGATAGATCCTCTGCTCTTGAGCATCCAGCTATTGACCCGCCCAGGGAAAGAAAGAAAAAATGGAAAAAAAAATCAATTAATACTAAACAGCTTAACAAAACCCCGAACTGCACAGACCTGATGCTGCTGGGGGTGGGGATTGGCAGGAGGAGACACCCCCAGCACATTAGCGGCAAAAATCTGATGTTCTGGGGACAGGAAGCCAATATGGTAGGTGTGATTTGACATGCTTGCCTGCAGCAGGCAGACATGTCCAGCTCGGGAAAGCAGAGACTCTGCTGACTGGGGAACCTGCCTCCGCTCACAGAATGGGGTGTCAGACTCCCGCAGTGAGGGAAGCAAAGAGCAGCTGAGCAAGACCGAAATTATTCTAACCAGTAACCAAACACCCAGCTCCTGTTGCAGCTGCGTGTTGAGCTCTTTGGGCATTTTCCTTGTGTCTGCTGTCCTTGGAACACAGCAAAGGGGCTCAGGTACCCCACAGCCAGTCCATGTCCCTCCCATTCTGCCTGAACAGCAGTGGCTCTAAGGGTTCAGCGTATTCACTTCTTGGTGTCCCAGCTCTAAGGGGTTTGCACAAGGCAGAAGAAGAGAAGAATCATAAATGTCAACCAAGGAGCATTAGCATGACAAGACTCAAGTATCAACCTCAGTACAGAGCCACTCTCCCTCTGCCTTGGCCACTTACTCCTCAGCGATGCTGCTCATCTTCTTGTCATGGGCGAGAGAAGCCACAGTCAGCAGGCACTGTAGGGGTCCTGCCCTGCTAAGGATGGGGAGTCAAGAGAAAATGCTGGCCATGCAGCTTAGGAGTTGGTCTGCTGGTGGTTTAAATGCAGCATAAGAACTCCTCTGCACTGCTGGCTGGACATTGTGCCATGCGCTGCCATAACCAAGGGTCCTGTGTGCAGCGACATGGTCACTGCAGGTGACATCCTGCTTCTGCTGCTCAGATATATCTGGAAGCAGCCCTGTGTCCTGGAGGAAGGGGTCTCCAGGGCTTCTTCCAAGCACTGCCTGGCCACCACCACCTTGGCTCAAGCTGGCATCCCTCCTGCCCTCAGGTGGGCCCTGATGCATGGGGAGCTCTCCCCAAGAGGAATGTTTCCCAGAGGCTTGTTCCTCTGGGCATGTATCCATTTGTCCATCCAGCACTGCCACTGCCCTTGGACCCCCTGGGCCCACTTGTGCTCCACACTGCTACAGGAACAGCTGAGTGCTGCTGCTGTTGCTGCCAACATCCATCGACACTGGCAGCAACAGAGGGGCCTCCTCAATGTTCACTGACTTGCTAAACCTAGAGAGGATTTTGGTAGTAATTAATGCTAACTGATTAGTAAAACATATTTATTGAAGACTGTCACCCAGCTGTCAACATTCAATAAGTATACTAACAATCAATTTGCATGTAGTTAACACGAAATCATGTTAATGTCTACATTAAAGATGTATTTCAGCACATACAGGCAGTGCACAGCCCATGGTGCCAGGTCCTGGCTGCCACTGGTGGGGGGCTGAGTGGTGTGCCAGGTCACAGAGGGGGCACTGGGAGGTCCTTGGCAGAAGGGTGAGTATCCACCAGCAGCAGCAGACTGGATAGATTCCAAAACTATTGGCTCAAAAAGCTTCGTCAACTGGGATGATGAGAGATATATTAGAGATGGAGAGGAGCTGATGTCTCCTCATCATCCCCCTTCCCCCAGCTGCCAGGCAGGTGAGTGGGTTTGGGAGCAGAGTGGCTCTAGGACTTTCAGTGCAATGAAGCTCCCTGCCAGCTCTGGGGTGCCAGGAGTGCCTGTGGACAACAGGGCATGTCACATGGCTCCATGGAGCAGCATCTGCCTGCGGTACAAGGTCACCAAGGGGTGCATCCTGCCCAAAATAGCACTGCTTGCCCTAGCTTCCCTCCTTCCCACGCCACTCAGGCAAGCCCACCTTTCTTCTGTCCCAGCGCAGCCCCACGCAGCGATGTGCTTGCAGCAGGAAAGAAGGTGGCATGTTTAGGGTGAACATCCCCCACCCCCACCCCTTCTCCTCTCATTTAAGTGGAATCAATTGTGCCATTTCTGCTTTGCTTTTCAAAAGCAATTACTTTCATGTCATTTTTACAGACATGCACGGAGAGCGAGAGAGTGAGGGCTTGATTATGCCCCCTCCCATCCCCATCGTATGGCTTCCGCAGTGGTGGTGAAGTATTAAATTAAATGAGGTATCTATGGAGCGGCGATGGTTTCAGGTCAGAGGCGCTATGGAAAGCTGTATGCTGCACTGCTCCTGTATATGTAAATGGATATATTAAAACCACTGATGTCAACTTGCAGCACTCATCTCTTCTGCTCTCGGGTGATCAAAGCTGATTGCAGAGGCAATTACTGCGAAGGAAAAGAAAATCACGGCCTCCTGCTCATCCCTGAGCTACTGGAGTTTAATTGCTTAGTGTAGCTGAAGCTGCCTCTCCATCTCCCTGGTATGCACACACACATGTGGGAGCATCGCACGCCTAGAGACAAACAGGAATGGGCATTTTTGGGGGTGGGTGGGGAGAAACACCAGAAGAAGGGGAAGACCACAACATGAAAAATAATGATGCTTAAAAATGAATTAGACCACTACAGCAGGCAGGGCTGTATCTTAGCAAGCCGCTGGGTCGATAGCACAGGGAAACAGGGCAGCATAAATACATGCCTGTGAGGCAGCCTCTCCTGTTCTGTGGTCTCTGGTCCGGGATTTACAGTAAGGCTGCTTCAGCCTTCTACAAGATGTGGCTAATCAGACTCCCAAATTCTGGTGACACAGGTAAGAATCATGAGTCCTGTTTTACAGCTGAAATCACTTGAAGGGAAGGTGTCAGCGCTGTCATGAGGAGTCCCAGCTCCTCACCCTGGCCTTACCTTTGTGTTTCATGCAGGATTCTGCAGCTGCACCATGAAGGCAGAGGACAATTTTTAGGCAGGGAACACTGTAATGCAAACAACAACACTTTGCCAAGTTGCCATCAGCCCTGTGCCACACACCTGCCCAAGTTGCCCAGCTGTACCATGGGATCACCTCAGTGCTGGTCAGGCTTTGGCTGTGACCGGTTCTGAAGCAGGGCTGAGCAAAGTGTGAGGCATCAGATCTGCCACTAACATGTTACAAGGGAGCAGAGGGGCAATAAAGAAGATGGGCAGGGGGGCAAACAAAAGACCTGCCTTCCTCCCTGAAGGAGGCCACAGCCAACCCTGTGGCAAGGCAGAGGCGTTGGCACCACACTCACACGAGGCAGGAGAGACCCCAAGGATGTACTGTCTGCTCTAACACAGTTCTCTCTGGTGGCTGTCGCTCTTGTCCCAGCCTTGGCCAGGATGAGCACTCCTGTGAAGCCATCCTCACCTGACACCTGGGGAATAGGACAGATCCAGAGAAATCCAGGTGCTGCAGTGCATAGCCAGAGCAGCCACCAGCAACAATTCCCCCAAAGGCAGAGGAACAAAAATGCCTAATGGTGAGAACAGTTCTACCATCCCACAGCTATATTTAGGAATGATGAGTCTGGCCCCCGACAGAAAGTGTTTACAAGATTGTAAGTGCTAAATAACTTCTGACTGTTTGATCTTTGAGGGTTTTGCTTTTGTGCTTTTCTCCTGAAGCACTGGAAAGTGAGGGATAGGGTTTTTTTTTAATTGCAACCAAAGTCTTGGACTCTGTTCTTCCTGCTTGATTTTACAACAGGAACTTCAAAAAATCAACAGAAAATCAGGAAACCCAGAAATGAGCCTTGTGATCTGCACTGGCTGCAGGAGTGCCAGAAGCCCTCAGCAGTGCTGCCTGGCCCCTGCCCATGGGTGGGCTCTGCCACGCAGCCTCCTCCCTGCCCTGTGAATCCAGATTTTCAACTCAAGGATGCAATTCCTTTTTTATGAGCTGCCTGTCTCTTTTTGTTTAGCTGAGAGTGCTTGGAGCCCTTCCCCCACCTCCTTTTCCACCGCTGCTCTGGTTTTATTCAATTCAACACTTGAGGGAACTGCAGATGAAATGTCTCTGAATCTAAATTGCCAGCGATAGATCTAACAGCCTTTTTCCCTCTCCCCTCCCTGAACTCCCCTCAGACAGAATGCTCCAGCACATTGTCTCTGCTGTGCTTGGCTCCAGCTGCAGAGCAGCAGCTCCAGGATGGGAGCACAGCAGTGGGGGTGACAGCCCTCTCCTGCCCCCGGGGCTGCAGGTGAAGGGACAGGAGCTGGAGGATGCTCTCACTGCTGGTCACACCTGTGTGCCCAAGCACTGCCAGGCTTGGTATGGTGCTTGTGATGCCAGGTGGGCAAATGGTGTAGGAAAGGCTAAGCTTTTTCTTTCCATGGGGAAACCCTTGACCTTAGAGTGCAGAAAAGTAGTCAAAAGGAAAAAAAGGCAAAGAGAAAAAAGGAGTCAAAGCTGGGAGGCACAGAGGAATTAAGAGCCCGAAGGAGTCTGTACGTGGGGAACAGACTCTTGAGCAGTCCTGTGGAGCAGCTCCCTCCACAGAGCTGGGGCTCATGACATTATCTTCATGCTGGGGAAAAAAAAATATTTTTCTCCTTTGGCTGCAGAGAAAAATAATAAAATATTGTCAGAATATTACTGAAACAATAAATATTTTTTCTGAGTGTAGACACAGAAAGTGAAGCATTAAGTATAATGAGAAATCTAATACTTCACTGGACTCTAAAGCCTGGTAATACTGAAACCTAAAGACAACTGCTTAAAAATATCAACTTTGTAGTGTCAATATTATTCTATGGAAAAGACCAGTTAGTGTGTTAATCCACAAACTGCAAATGGTGCCCATTCCCACTCAGATAATAAAAACCACAACTGACCTCTGTCCTGCTCCCATAGTCCTTCAGTCTAATTCATTCCTCATACACAGATGGTATGGAAAATTCCCTCCCAATGGAAGGAGATGTTGAGAACAAAAGAAATAAATGGAGTATAAAAATAAACATACCAAGAGGCATCATGCTGACTGCATTATAGATTTTCATATTTAATTAAAAGAAAATCTGCCTTTGGGTATCTGTTAGGAGAACAGAATCCTGCTGTAGAATCTATGGCCTGTCCAGGGTCTGGAGCAGTGCAGGTTTCCACAGAAATCTGGCTCATTATTTGCAGTGAGAGCTTTCTCATCACAAGAGGCTTTCTGTGATGGATCCAGCATTTTTACACCTGTCATGAGGAATAATCAGAGAGCCTGGCTTGGTTTGAAGCATTGGAAAGGAGACTGCTGGGAAAATGTGTGTTTTCACACACTGTGTGTGAGAAAAGGAGCGGAAAAGGGATCATATGGCAACATCTGAACACCACTAAGACACAGTCCCTCTGGCAGAGCTCTGGATTGCATGAGTGGAAAAGTCAGGGGTTTCTGATAAGACAAGAAATCTTCAGCTAGGCAGTTCAGATAACATAAATCTTCTCTGCCTGACATTCCTGTGTCCTGATTCTCTGGGCAAAGGGTGCAAACATGTTCCTCCCATCACTCATTTCCCCTCACTGCAGCATCCCTCATCTCTGGCTGGAGTATCAGGTGATGGCATGTGAAACACTGGTTACTGGGCACTCACTGAAGTGACAAGCACAGGGTCTGGTTTTCAGGAACTATGGATCACATGGATGCTGGATGTGGAGGAAGGAGAAGCAGAAGCTGTAAAAGGACTACGCTCATCATTGACAGGCACATGCTCTCATGAGAGTGAGGGGAAGCACAGAAAAAAAGATGAATGCTGGACTGAATAGACAGAGGAACACAGACAAACACAGGAAGAAGTAAAGACCATAAAAATTTAGCAGCTTATTCTGAGGCCCTGGTAGCTACAGTGATGTTACTGCGAAGCTCCAAACCAGAGCAGTTTCGGATGGAAGATCATGGACACAGAAATCAATCCAGTTGCTCAGTGTCTGGGTGAAGAATAGCACCAAGGAGGGCCTCCACATACCAGCTGGTTTTCACCTCTTTACCACTGCCATGAGACAGTTCTGCTGCTCACAACTGCAGCAGCTGAGCATCTATCTGCTTCCACTGGCAGACCATGGCTGCAGGCAAGTGTGGAGATACTGAATAACAACCAAGAACTTCACTGGAAAAACCCTCAAGGAAATTCTTGAGATTTCTTGAAGACACACATTCCCCAAGGAAACACTTGAGATGCAATATGAGAACTTGATATACATGGCTGTATCACCCTGCTGTTGACTTTCAAGTCAGTGTATATATGTTCACTGGAGACCAAGGACATGCAAAAAAACCCCAGACTCTGCAGGTGAAGGCTATAGCTTTTTGAAGCTGCTGCCAATGACTCCATGTCTTGCTTTAGGGACAGCTGAGGCACATCTGTCAATGCTGAGAGCCCCATCATCTCTGGATAAACAAATACACAGTACTTACAAACATTGTAAGAGAAACCTTTTCTGTGAACACATTGCAGCCATGATGCAGAGCCCCACTTCACCCATTTTCATAGCTGAGGCTTAGGAAGGAAGCAAACCTCAGCTCTGGTCTCATTTTCAAGGCTGTATGAGCTGTCTACCCCAAACCACCCACGACACCTCTGATTCTGCAGCTCAGCATAAGCCCTCATGAAAACAGGTCTTCTGAAGGGACAGGGATTCCCAGCACATGCTGCCACTTACTGAACACCCCTCTGAATCCTGCATTTAAGAGGGGCCACTTGTCTAGAGCAGGGCCTGTGGATGAGAGAATGGAGCTGGAGCTAAAGGAAGCAGATGAGCCCTGTAGACTGTAAGGGCAGACCCAGGCAAAGGGCTCCAGGGCAGTGCAATGCAGCAGAGAGGAGACACTGATCTCACCTGGGCTAAAACCTGCACTGCCAAACAGTGGGACCGAGCTGAGTTCTGGAAGGGAAGACCAGACCTTCGCTGCCCTGGAACGGGCGCGTCCAGCCGCAGGAGCCTGGCACAGGGTCCCACAGGAGTGGCAGTCCCTGGGCACATTGAGGGCTGGCACTGGAGCCCCTCTCCCTCTGAAGAGCTCCTAGTGACAGTGAGGTTCTTGCAGAAACTCATCAGCCATTGCTGACAGGTTTCAAGGTGAGATGGAGAAGTATCACACACCTAAAAGGAAAAGATAGGACGGATAATTTAACCTCACTCTGCAATCATACTAGCTTTGTCAGAATAAAAGTCAGAGCTAAATCCTGCTGCCTCACAACTTCCCACTCTGGAAAGTGCTCAGGCACAGACATTTTCCATTGACTGCCCATTGTAGGCACAAGGCAGAGACTCCAGCACCAAGTCAGCACAGCAGCAGCACCAACAAATCCTGCAGCAGTAATGGAAGACTGTCGTGATGCAAAGCAACAAGGTCACATGATATGCCCAAGAGCCCTCAGAAAGGCAAAGGCTCTCAAGATATTGCACAGGGAAGCTCAGAATTGCTCTCAGTTCATTAGGCTTTGCCTGAGGGGTTTTCTTCCAATATTAACTACAAACAAGCTTAAGGTTTCGTGCATGCAATGCAGAAAGGGGAAGGGCAAGGTTTGCCAAAAGCCATTTGTATATATGCTAAGGCAATTCATATCAGTTTTTAAAACTCATCAAATATCCTGTGTACTAAGTCACCTTAAACAAGAACGCTGAAAAAGATCTGTCAATACAACAGCATCTTTTTTCTGCATAGAAATTTTACATCAATGCTGGCAAAGCGTCTGTGCATAAATTACACATGGCATAACACACAGTGCAATTTCCTTCCCTCCAGGCACCGACACTGTGTTCCCCTGCAGCCTGCCTGTTCCTCCGAGCTTTATGACCCCGGTGAGATGAGCTCTCGCTGTTTTTTTCCTCGTTACATTCTGATATTTCAAAGCATGGCCTGCTTCTCACTCCCATCTCCCTGCTTCACATTATTAATGAATTGGAAAGCAGACATCATTAGTTTTTGGAGACCATTTCTTTTAAAATTTACAGAACCCTTCATCTGAATCCCCAGAGCCAGTCTGCTGTTCTCATCTTGGAATCTTATTAGCATCATATCTCCTGGATCCTGCCATGCAAACTGCATTGCTATGCACTTTCCAGCACTTGACCCTTTTGCGGACGGAATTAATTTTCTCTTTGAAGCCGGAGCAGCATGCTGTTGTGCTTGTTAAAGGAATAAAACTCATGGTGGAAGAGAGGAAATAAGCAGAGGTTATTCTCAGTTAAATATAGGCCACAATGAGTTTTATATAGGCAGGCTGAGAGAGATTGGCCAAAAGAAATAATAGATTGATGACGCTTCATTACCAGAAACATTTCCCAAAATAGCAGGCAAATAAACTGATGGATAATTCTCACTGGAATTTTCTGGGTTTATAGCTTCTCCTGTTCAGCAGCATCACCTTTCCTTGCAACAATCTCAATCTGCCATCTGCTTCTGTATCCAAAATACCCCTAGACTTCTGGTGAATTAATGGTGAGGTCTTTCTTTAAAAGAGTGTAATATCTAGCACCCCAAGAACATCTGTGTCATTGCTGCTATCCCCTTAAAAGGCACAACATCCCTAACACATGAAGTAAAGTAGTACTAGAAAATGTAAAGTGTTTGTTGCTCAGTCTGGGCTATTCCTTATTGCACAGGACCCCATGAACTGAAAAATGTCCCTCCCTCATCTCCAGTGTTTTTACAATTTTGCTTCTGCTGTCTGGTTTTAGCAGCAATCTTTACTGTGACTGCAGTAGAGGAAATTCCTTAGATGAAGGCTTCATCCTTTCCAAAAACTCATCAGGAATATGTAAATAAAAACTGCAGAAGTTTATTTAAGTAAATTCTTGCAAAAAATACAAAGCCAAAGAGCCCAGAATAGCAGAGCAAGGCTTACACCTTCAGTATCAGTAAAGCGACCAGGCTGGAACTGGAATGGGTCTTGCATGGTTCACACAACTGGCAGTGGGGTGGGTCACCAGTTTAAATTGATAGCTGACTGGATTGCTCTTTTGTCATGGCTGGGCAGTGGTCCAAGTGAAAGGAGGAGAGAGGAATCCAGCTCATTCCAATCAGACAAGGAAGCCACAACTCTGGAGTCCTATTCATGTCATGGAGTCGAAAAGAAGAGCTCCTAAGCCAGGCAGGACTGGGAGCAATTCATTCCTCTCTGCACACACCTGCCCTGTCCATCAGAGCCAGCCCAGAGATCAGCCCTGGAGACTGTCTTTGCTGTGAAGGTTGGTTCTACCTCATTTAGCTCACAAACAGCCAAATCTTGACAGCACAATCCAGGCACTTCTTCCAGCACTCCAGAGACCATGACTGAGACATACTCGACACCCCAATCACCTATCCCTCCCCTTCCTATCTTGGCATGATCCATAACATTGGTCTGCCTGGGAAGGAAAAGATCTCAGGTACAGGTACCTCAGGCAGTGGTAGGACCATGCCTCATGGTGTGCAGCAAGCCCGAATGTATTTTCCATGCTACTGTGCTAGTAACACTGGGTGAGTGAGTAGCATGTCCATTACCTTATCCTATAACCTGTCCTCCAAAGAGCAAGACAACTGGAAAACTGGTACTCGCTCTTTTCTCCTAGTTTACTCTTCACCTTCTGAAAACATGGCAGTTGGTGCAGAATTCGTCAGGCAGACGGTGTTACAGCTGCTGCACGAGTGCCAGAGACAGACTGGCAAGAGCTTATGAATAGCACAGTGGATGATCTATAGCCAAAGCCATGGGCAAGTGCTAGCCATTAGTCTGGGTGCTGGTAATGCACTCCCTGAGTCCATTACTCACCAATCCATCAGGCAGCCTGCTACAGACGGAGAGATTCCAGCACTTCTAAATCTGTAAAGCGATGGCTGGCAGCCTGCACTACATGCCCTAGGTTACAAGGGCATGGAGGAAGACAATTCATTTTATGTCATAGCCAGTATTTCTTCTTCTCCTTTTCTGTGTGTACTTAAGAAATGAGCCTTCTATTATCTGCAGATTGATAGCCAAGAGAATGCTCTGGTGTCTCTGAACACATTTACTAGTGAGAAAGCTTTCAAAGGACGATGAACCTCGCAGTTCTCGTTAGGTGGACTAAGTATGGAAACATGGACAAGTGCAGATGGAATTTCTTAATTTATGAACAGTGCTTACAGTAGAACTGTTTTAGAAAAACACTACGATTACAAGACACTATTGGAACACTGGGTATGACAGAATCAAGATTGCCAGCACAATCTGGGATCTTCTGCATGAGCATTTGTTATGGGCTCTGATGCACACCTCACACTATCTTGTACTTATAATTCAAATGTGCACTGAAAAGGCATCAGTCACTGCTTCTTACCACAGCTCAGTGTATGGCTCCAGCTCCAACTTCCATTTAGTGCCCACTTTTGAAACCTCTCACAGAACTTTGCTATTAATCTGCTTGTGGCATTTCTGTGACATTCATAACTCTCAGTTCTCCAGGGGCAGTCCCTAATCTAAACACCCCTGGAAGAAAAAAGTTTTATCATCTGCTCTTTCCAAGTGCCAAATAGAGACAGAGAGAGACTCATGTGCAAGACTTGTCCTCTAATTTTAGGCACTTGGTTCAAGATGTCTAGTTCTAATTTGTGAAGCACTAAACAACTTTACAGCACTTCAAATGTTTCGAGCAAAATTGTGAGTGCTTAGCAATTCTGCAAAGAAATACATTCCTGTTCCAGCTATGGAAGACAAGGAGCTATCTCCAAGGATCCTGGCTTGTCCATTGCCTCCAGTAACATAACAACCATAAGAACCCTATGGCTGTATCTGTCACTAAAGGCAGCTCCCCACCAAGGCAGCTCTGAAGCCACTGCTTGCCATTCACCAATGCTTTCAGGTTCCACAACAGCGGGGTGAGGAATCCCTCACATGACAACCACATTTGCCACATGCAGATCCATTTCCAGTGCAGGATTTTTGCAAACAGCAGGTCACCAAAGAACAGGCACTCAGAGCTGAGGCTGGGCTGAATCACACCAGCATGGCAGGTTCGGTTCTGTAGTTTAGGAATGTAGGTCAAGAAATGGCAAGCAACCAAAAAGAGAATCTTTGCACAGAAAATGTCAATATTACTTCTATATAACAATATGAGTCAATATTTACAGGTAAATTAAACACATGAACTTTACACATTACTATATGAATTGGAAATCAATTTTGAATACCTGGTTCTAGGCATCTTTTTAACTTTTCCTTCCCTCAATCAAAGTCTGTAATGATGAGCACACCAAACCCTCCCTCTTCTCCCACCTGACCCTGTTTTCCCCATCCACAGCTGCCTCGATGTCTGTTTTAACTTTATATTCAGGAGTCTGAGCATAAATAGGAAATGCCACTCATGTCCGACACAGGTGGATTCGTGTTGCAGTAAGTGCCTGAAATTTCTCATTTCATGCATTTTGAACACCCAGATTTGTAATTCAAAACCCCTGACATGTTTTGGTTTGTTTTCCTTTTTGGGAGCCAGTCTGGCCACAGAAGAAAACAGGCAGCCTGGAGCATGAGGCGTGGCCAACACAACCCATTGGAGCTCCCACTCCCTGCCCTGGCCAGGACGAGGACTGGGAAGCAGGGAAATGGAAGAATGAATGACAAATGGAAAAACCATGCAAAGAAAGGTGTATGAGCCTGGCAGAAATAAAATCAAAGCTTTGTCATCCCAAGGAACATCACCATCCCAAAGAAGGAGGAAGAGGCACACAGTGATAAAATGGGAGCAGTAGGAATTCATTTGCCTTGGAGGCATCCCTACACATGAACTCACACAGGCACAGAGGAAACCTCACTCTGCTATTCCTGCAGGGAACCCTCACCCTCAGGCTAACCCTAAAGCAAGCATTAACCTACTTATTGTGCCCTGGGGCAGTTTGCAGGGTGAGGAAGCTGCCTGTTTGGGAGAAAAGGGAGCAGATCTCAGTACAA
Source organism: Sylvia atricapilla (assembly GCF_009819655.1). Lineage (NCBI taxonomy): Eukaryota > Metazoa > Chordata > Aves > Passeriformes > Sylviidae > Sylvia > Sylvia atricapilla. The sequence goes on from NC_089151.1 coordinate 253,791, forward strand.
TATCTGAGTTCAATATCCTGTGGTCACCTGAGAGCAACAACATGAACCTCTTGTCATTTTGGCAGAGCTGGGTTAAGGCAGGGCACCCTCCCACCCTTGTTTTGAGCCATCTCCTTCCATGACTAGACAAAGTGTAACTTCATTAGAACAGAAGCGTCACCATTTTGGGAGCCCTTTTCTGGGGCAGCTTTGGAACCTTCAGCTTCTTCCTTCTGCCATTAAAGTTCTCTGACTGAGCAGTGAGGGGCCAGCCCGAGTCACCTGTGCCAGGTCTGTTCTGCTCATCTCACAAGGGATGGGAGAGGGACAAGAGACATGACCACCCACCCTGCTCACAAAACCCTCCCAAATCTCAGCTGCTCTCAAAGAGCCAAACACCACCTGCCAAAGCAGGGGAGTGCCAAGACCTCCCTTCTCTGGGCATATGCTCATGAGGTTTGAGCAGCCTTTGTCCCTTCAGAAGATCTATCCTGCATCACCTGTTTCTCTGGCTCACCACCAAACCCTGAAAACCTGCTGTTAACCTGGATCCTCAGGATCAAACACCAGAGCTTGCATTCAAGTATATGATTGCAGCAGCAGGAGATACCGCTGCAGTTTTAGCACGGCTCATCATGGTGCAGTGACCACTGTGGAGAGAGTACCAGAGCCACAAACAGGCCTGTCTGATGCTCGGGACCTTAACATCAGGATGAATCTTAACAAGGATCCTGATTTCTGCCTGGGAATTCAGCAGCCTGTCCTGTTTTGCTGAAGATGCTGCCCACACAGCACCACTTTGCTCCCCAAGTCTGCAGCACCCTGACAAAATCTGCCTGTAGCATCTTTGATGCTTTTGAGTAGTTCTTTTGATATAGAATTGTCTGTATTGCCTCATCTCACTGAATCTTTGCCTCCATCAAACCCAGGACCAGTGGTCTGGCTGCCATCCTGCCACCTTAATTTTATCTACACGAGGAACAAGGGAGCTGCACATTTACACTGTGATTGTTTGAATTTTATTTATTTTCTCTGTCCTGCAAGCGATCAGCTTGCTTCTTTTTAAAGCCTGCAGTCAGCTTTAATCTACTTAGCTGGGATTAATGAGAGATTTGTTAAAGATCTAAAGATTTCACACACTTTGCTTACAACTGTTTTATCTGTAACCATCAGGCAAAAAGCCCCATGCAGGTAAGCTGTTCCTAATGCTGGGCACATCCATCAGGTGTGCCAGGGCTGGTGATGTGATGCTAATGGCTGATGCTTTTTGCTGGCACACTGGTGCCCTCATGGACCTGCCCAGTCGATGCTCAGAGTCTGTACATTACCCTGCTTCTGCAAGACTGAGTGAGGGAGGGAAAGAGCTGCCAGCCCAGAATGTGGGTCATTGCACTGGCATCAGCAGCTGCCACTGCCAGAGTTTGGCATCAACAGGAGTGGAAAATTGGGATTATCCATCCAGCTGAGGCTGGCATTGCCTGATGGTGCATGCCTTACCCAGGAGAGGTGGGAAGGAAACTGAAGTGCCTAGGGGTTATCTGTAACTGTATCCTACTGCTCAAAACAGCACTGGTACTGGAAGAACAGAAGCAGGCAGTGGAGTGACTCTAAGTTGAATGGGAACCCTTCTTGGAAATGATAACAACAGGTAATGCCAGTAGGCACATAGCTAACCTATGCTCTGCTGGGGAGCCCCAGGCACAGAGAAGCCACAAGTCCCTGGATCTGTGTTTCAGACAATTTATCTCATTGAGGGACAGAGAGCAAGTTCTACAGGCAAAGGCCCAAGGAAATCCCAAGGATGGAGCTTCAAGGAGTTCTTCCAATGCCCCAGGTGAGGAACCACAGGAGAACACTGAAAGAGAGCAACAGGAATCTGGCAGGTATGCTCTGTTCAGCTGGCAAAAGCCACCTCAGTAGAAACCAGACCATGAATGAGCAGCAGTGTGAGAGATTGCCCATGCACTGTCCCTTGTTACTGACCTACTAGAGACCAGACAATCTTGTCTGGCAGATACAGAGGTTTTGATGCATGTTCTGGATGACCTTTTCTTCTCCCACCCCAAAAAAGCTGTTTCATCCCTAAACATTCACCAGCCCTTGGTGCAGCATCAAAACCACAAGAGAACATTCAGGTATTTTGGTGGTTTCATAAAAATATCAGAAAGCAGCATAGAGTGGGAGTTGGAGGACCAGAACTGGGACACTGAATATCCCAGAGCAGGATGGGGACTGGGACCAGCTCCCCACGCAGCCCTCGGCACAAGGAGTGGGACCAGGACCTTCAGAGCCCAGAACATGGTGAGGTGGCTCCAGATACAGCAGTGGGCTCTCCCCAAACAGACAGTGAGTACCCCCTGACACCTGCAGATTGCCCCACAGGAAGAGCTCCTGTCCCAGTCATGGTCCAGCCTTGGTCCTTGTCATCCCTGATCCCATCTGGAGAACCACACCAGTCCCAGTGTAAGATCTGCTGGTGCTACCCTGAAGACCCCAACTGAGAAGCAGACATCCTTCTCTCCTTTCCAGCCTGCAGGAGCCTTTGTGACAAGTGAACCAGGGTGGTTTGCTTTGAGGTCAAAAAGATCTCTGTCTCCTGACATTGCTGGGCCACTGATTATGGAGCTGTGGGAAATTCCCCAGGGCCATCATCCCACTTCCTCCCACTGCTCTCAGTCCCTCCTGCTCTCCATAAAGCTCCCCACCTCCAGAGGGACACACCAGTTGTTACCCAGTGGCCCCTGTCTTGCACCCTCTCCAGATCAGACTCAGCTACTTTTCTGTGCTGGCATGGGGACAATCACCCCTTGGTGTGAGGGGTAGGCACCAACCCTGAGCAGAAACAAGCTTAAGATGCTTCAGAATCTGGCTGTGCTGCTGCCTCTCACTGGTGTGTCACACAGATTACATGCTGGTTTGCCTTGTACCTGATGTCGAGGGTCTCTTCATATTCCCACACCAGAAATCTCCAGTCACAGGTAGAAGCACAGTCTATGAACTCATCCCCTTGTCCTCAGGATGCTCAGTGTGACTCTTACTGTCACAGCCTGTACCTGCATCCACTAAACAAACCACACACACAGCCACAGTATTTTGAAACCGATGAAAAGTGTGAGATTCTTCACTTTTGAGGCATCTAACACCAAAAGTCATTCGGAACCAGGGAGATAAACATTTGGGTTTTACAATTGAAATGCAGACACTCAAAAACAGAAAATCACACTTTCATGCCCAAAAGCCCTTTTGGGGACTTCACAGAGCTGAGGAAGGCTGACACTGAGCTGCCCTGACCCCTGGACTCTCCCATCCCGGTGCTCCTTGTCAGATGCTGCTCAGAGTGGCAGGCTGTGACCCACGCAGCTTTCCACAGGCCTGCACATTATTATTTATCCTCTCTCTGTGCAGACAGCTCAAAACAGTGGATTGCCCAGCAGCAAGAGCTCAAATGCACTCTCTTGGTGCTCCCCAGATCACTAGACATGCAAAGAAGAGGGAGAAAAGAAAATGTGGTAATACCTGTCCTGATTGTCCGGGTACTCCAGAGACCTTTCCAGAGCTGGTACCAAGCGCTGCGGCGTTGGGCAGGACACTCAGGGTCCCTCCGCTGGTAAAGCCAGCCTTTGCTGAGCTGGCAGCTCTCCCCAAGGTCAAGGGCTCACATCCGAGCAGGGACTGCACCTGGCGCAGAGCAAACCAGCAGGAATCCCACTGTGCAGCTCGGGAGAGGCTGGAGGCGGCTCCCCAGCCCACATCGTGCCCACGAGCTCACTGGCCTGGAGAGTGCAGGGGCTCTGTGGCCGCTGAGAGCCCCGAGAGACACGAGCAAGCCTTGGCTAAGCCACCTGTGGGACTGCCTGGCCATCCAGCCCGGTGCCTGGCCCTGGCCCTGCATCCTCAGAGAAGTTCGAGGGGAGCAGGTGGGAGCTTGGTAGAGGAAGAAATGGGAAATAAATAAAGCAAAAGGACGGGATGGGAAGGGGGGGCTCAGTTCTCGGTCCCAGACGTTTGCACTCCCAGACTCAAGCAGACTTTGCAAAGCTAGTGTGGACCCTCCTGGCAGGGCAGCAGGCAGCTGCCTCCCCACGCCGCAGTTTTTATAAATTCTGGGAAACACTTTTAGAAAGACACTGGCACTCATAAATTATACAACTCATTTGCATATTCCAGTCATGAGACATTATGCAAATGTGACCTGATTTGCATAATGGATTCCTCTTGTCGCTTCACTTGCTTCATGCTTTTAAAAAACAAAATGAAATAAAATGAAAGCACAGGAAGGTGAAAGCAGCAAGTTCCCAGCACTGCTGCGCCTCCTCCTGCCACACTGTCACCCTCACCAGCGGCACGCTGGGGCAAGGGAGAGCGAAAAACCAAAGCCCTCGCGGGTTATTTCTCTCGTAATTGCGACAAACTAACTTTCCCTTGGTGTTTTGATGCTTCATCCCAACCAACACATGGGAGCCGATTCGGGGCACTGAGCTGCGGCAGGCAGGACCAGCCGTGACGGCTGGGGGCCTCCGATGCTGCAGGCTGCCATCCGTGCGGGGTGCTCGGGCCGGGAGCCGAGTGCCGTGGGGCTGCCGTGGGGCTGCCGTGGGGCTGCCGTGGGGCTTCGGGGCGCAGGTTCCCCGCCCAAAGTGCAGCAGCGCCCGTTCCGAACGACAGGTGTGTGTATGGCAGAGGCGAGGGGAGGGCTCGTGTCGGCTGTCGTGGCAGAACACGCCGGAGGTGTGTCGGAAGGACGAGGCAGGAGCGCCACCGCCCCGGCGCGCTCCGACGGCCGCCGTCCGGCCTTGGCAGGGGCCGGGGCAGCTGCGGGCTCCCCCCTGCACCCGGGCCAGGCACAGCCGTGCCAGGCGGCTGGCGGCCGGACCCTGGGGGAAAACTTAACTGTAATTCTTCAGCTTTTAAAATCAATTAACCCGTGTGTTAATTAACATCAAGTCGACGGGAGGAGGAGGAGGAGGGGAGAGCGGGAGGGAGGAGGGAGGAAAAGAGCTGCAAGGGCGGATGGCAGCGGAGTTGGCACAGTGCCATCCATTCAGTGGCAACGCCACAGCTCCCTGCGATCGCGGCAGCGGGTATATGTTACGGGGGCCCTGAGCGCGGGCCAGACAGTGCCGTAGAGCCAAGGGAGATTATCCAGACCCCCAGGAGCAAACGGCAGGCAGCGACCGGAGGCGCGAGTGCCAGGATTACAGACCAGGCTCCTCGCCGCCAGCCCTTCCTCGGACGCGCACCATGGGGATGGGGCTCCCCCGCCAGCGCCGCACCACTCGGACTTCCAGCACTTTTCCCTCCTTTAGACATCATTCTGCCGCAGTGGAGCCAGCACAACGGATGCTTTCACACCCTGCGAGACAAAGGCCGTCGTCTCCGCCATGACACCGCTCCGTTCCAAGCCGAGGCCGGCATCTTGGAGTCTTTAAAAATAAATGGAAAAGGGAAATGCGAACAATAAACACAGCAATCGAAAAAAACCTCATCAACAAACCCCTTGTGCCCGCTCTCCATGCCAGGGGCAACATGGGCATCTGTCGCAGCAGAAGGCGTTTGTGTGGGGCTTGCTTTTTTTTTTTGGCTTTTTTTTCCCCGCAAGCTGTTGGCGTGTTTTGCCATTCAGGTTCGTTTACGATTAATGCCAAAAAAACCCCCAACCACACCCAGCCCAGTCAACAACAAACAAAAGGGAGTAGTCGACATGGAGGGAGAAATGCCCAGAGAAGCTGCAAGAATGCGAGCTCCGGCCGATGCCATTTGCCATTTGGACAACCTCAGGGAAAGGTGCCAAATCTGCAGCTCGGGAGGGACCCCGAGGAGGGAACGTGAAGGTCTCCGAACAGCCGAGGGAAGGAAAGGAGGAAGGAATACCGCTCTTACAGGGCAGGATCAGACTGCACACAGCCTCTGCTGGGAGGAGAGGGAATGGTTGACGGTGTAGCGAGATGCCTGTGTATGCACACGCACACGGAGCAGTGCGTACAGACACACAGACACACATGCACACACCGCCTCGGGTCGGTGCAGAGGAGCTGTGTGAGTGGGGGGTGAGGAGATGTGTGTGTGCCTCTTGTGCACACGCGTGCGTCCGTGTGGGGGTATTTATTTGTGTGCACGCGTGTAACACACGCAGGGAGATGTATGTTTGTGTGCCTCAGTGAGAGAGAACGACAGGGAGTGAGGAAGAGACAGACACAGACACACACACACACACACACACACACACTCACCCACCGTCAGTATACATCCCACTTTTTGACCTAGGTGTACACGGAAGACAAAATAAAAATCATACTGGAGCAGCAAGCAGGCAGCAGAGATTTATCTACATTCACTGCTATCACCAGGGAGATGAATGGGGCCGATCTGAAGCCCTTCACGAGATCCACTATGGGAGTGAAGGAGGAGGAGGGATGCCACACAGACATGCACAAACTTGAAGACAGAGAGATTTGGAAGGTGCTACTTGTGAGACCCAGGTGGCACTCGGAGGGCGAGCAAGGGAAGGAGCTGTGCGAGCGCTCCGGGGGTCCGGAGGGCACAGGGGCTTCTGGACAAGGGCGTCAAGGGACAGCTGGCTACTTACGTTGTCTGCGCTGCTGAGGATCCTGCAAGGTGTTCTGTTGGCACTGGGCGCTGAGCCAGGGAAGGGCACTGGAGACAAAAGGGAGACACAAAAAATAAAGTCATACAATGGGAATAATAATTGCCTCTCTTGCGGATTTTACAAAACTCACAAAATGTTTTCTTTTTGCCTGGTGGGTTTTTTGTTGGTTTGGTTTTTTGGGTTTTTTTTTTGTGGATTGGTGCACTTCCCTTCTGCATGGAAAATACTACCATGGGATCTACAACCCAGCTACAGGGCTCGGGATTAACAGTGCTGGCATCTTTTGGGCATATTTTTTCTTTTAATGAATGAGCTTTCGCTGTTAATGAGGAATAATCGTTTGGCTAATGAGCTTTGAAACATTAAGAGAAAAGAGGGTTTTTTCCCGTTAATTGCCCTGGTGCGACCGCATGGATGGATTACAAAAGACAGCAGTAGGAACGCAGTACAAAGAGGGGAAATGTCTCCTGGAGTGGGATAAATGCAGAGATGGGTGATACATCCCTGCACCTCTCCTTCCTTCGCTCTCTCTTACTCCCTCTCTGCCAACTGCTATGGGTTTCCATAACTCCGCAATCAAAGTGGATGCTCGGGGAAGATTATTATAGTCAAACAGTGAAACGTCGGCGGCTAATGTCTCCAGTGTTTAATCATCATACAGTAGAATGGTTTTATGCATATTTCATTTGCATATCATTAAACCACGCTAGCGCGGGACATTCAGAGCTGGAGAGGTACAAAGTTGGGGGGAGAGAGTGGGAGAGCGAGAACGAGACAGAGGGAGGAAGGTCCCTGTGATGTCTATCTTCAAAAGCCAGGGACTTGTTCCATGATCTGTCTTCTACTTTTACTAAAATCATGATGACTTGGAAACCTTTGAAGTTGGATATAACCTTGGATTCTTCTAATTCCAGCAGAGTGATGTATTAGAAAGAGGGAAATGATGCTGCGCTAGACATTTAAAGGAATATAAGCTCCAGTGGAATGGAAATAGGAGCTCTTTGGGGAATGAACTAGCAGAGCCAGCCACAGCTTCAACATCACACTGCTGTGTTCATACTGGTGAAGGATACCAAAGTAATACAAAAGAAATGAAGACAGCATATACATTAAGATGGGGATTATATTTACTCTTTCCCTTTTCTTTTCCTTTTTAAAGGCACAAAGAAGGATGGGACCAGCGGTAATTTACACGCTAATTAGCGAACTGTTGCCTCTTTTTCTGTTTGTTTTTCTTCTCTGTTTTGGAGAGGGGTGTTTTCACCGCTGAAGTGATTAATCAATTATTTGGTTGCACAGATCCTTCTCCACTGGCATTGATCAGGAAGAGAAGGTGGTGGCTGCGGGGGGGAGGAACACAGTGGGCTCTTTGTAGATCCTATACATGCACAACATATTAATTGGAGTCTTTATAAAGCTCCCTCAATAGACTATTTCTTTCCTGGAGACCAGCAGCTGGTTAGCCACCGTTGGCGACTCTTCAAACATCTCTTTGGCTGGGGGCAGTTCTGCCGCTGTTTGTTGTTGTGCTTTATTTTCTCTCTCCACAGCGGGGGCTGCGGGTGCGATGCTCCCACTTGTCCACGCTTATGTATGGGAGATGGACAGACAGAATCAGTACCAAGACAATCTCTTGAGCTGGACGGGGAACTTTGCTTTCAAATGAAATGCTGTTTTATATTTAAATTGCCTTCCTTTTCCTCCCCACTTCTCTTCTCCAAGTCTTTGTGTCAGTTATGAATATTCAGATGAGCCGTGATGTGATTACACTGTACAATTACTTGTGTCCATGATAGAGGCAAAGGCACTGAGGAAAGACAGAGCCAGATGAGCTTGGAGCTCATTTGGGGTTTGTTTTCTGTATTTTTCCCCCATCTCTGTGGCACTGCGGCACATGCAGATGTCGCTGTTGTTCTTCATAAAGCCCTAATGATATGCAAAAGCATAACGACCCCATTTGGGTTGAGAGCATCGACGAAATATTATTGGGGGGGGAATCCTAACTGAAGGAATGTCCACATAAATTATTTTTATTTAAATCAAGAGGTGGCAGTGAGGCAGAGGAAGTCACATGAATACATGCATAATGTGAGCACACAGAAAGGTTATCGCCAAGGAGAAGAGGGTTTTGCACTGTGCCTGGGACAAACAGGCTCATTTGGGGAAATCGTTCAGCCCACCATGTGATTTACTTATTTATCATCATTCATCCCTCAGCCAGGGCACGGGGCGTGCTTGCTGCTGGAGACCTGGAGTGCTGGGAGCTGCCTGGATGATTCCTAGTTATCATTCAGAAATACTGTGAAGTGTGCGGTGGAAGGGGGACAGGAGAAAAGGAACCAGAGGGAGAATGTTTTGCCGCAGCTCAGTGACAAAGGAGGGGCCTGATGACAGCTCAGCGAGGGAGTGACAACAGGCCATCCAGGCACTGGCTGATGCCAGGCTGGCATGCACGCTTCCCAGGGGACAGAGCGCCGACAGGGGGCTGGTGGGTCCCCACCACAGGTCAGTGGGACACGGGGTCTTGGGGCAGGGCAGCTCTGGCCACTGTGCCACTGGGAAGCCTGCTGGGGACAGGGAGTCCAGAGCTGGTCAGATCCACCCTCACCCCTTTTCCTCAGAGTAGTGAATGGTACTTGGATATAATAAGTACAAAAATCTGCTTTTCTGGGCTGGGACCTGCACCCATATCCATCAGTAGGAGTGAACAAAGAGAGGCAGAGTGAGCCAGCAGTCAACAGCAACGCTGTTGTGACATCAGCTGTGATGACAACAACAGTTGTGACATCAGCTCAGGGATCTGTGCCTCATGTATTTGCCCTGCTCTGATCCTGGAGAGCTCTACAGCCTCCTCACACCCTTGGTGGTGGGCAGGACTGAGGCTGCAGAAAGATGTAGTCCCAGGGAAAGAGAACTGTTTTCCACTCCACTCAAAAAGGGAGAGGCAGGTGGAGAGGAAGGTTCAGTTGCAGATGAGACCCACTGTGAGAGAATCCTCCTCTGCTCCCATGTCTGGGCATGCACAGACCATACCTGTGGCTCCAGAGAGGCTCCTGAGCAGTCCCTTGGTGGTCAGAGCAGGGTGGTCCCACTGTCTCTAAGGGTGTGCTGCTTGTCACAGGCACAGCAGTGGTGTGAGAGCCTGCCCGAAGGCACCTGTGACCCCCCAGTAACCAGGGGGCCTTGGCAGGCCAGGCTCAAAGGAACACTGAGACCCCAGACAGGAGGGTTACACTCTAGTCTGTTTCTGAGGACCAATGTGCAGAGGGTGCAATGAGCTGTGGACAAGATGTCAGCTGTTCAGACTCCTGACCACAGGCCCATCCAGCTGTCACGTCCCTCCATTCCCTTCCCACATCTCAACAGACGTGTGCCTTCTGCACTGCCTCTTCTGCAAGGGCGCCCAGGAGACTGAGAAAAGGCAACAGGTTGCCAGGCCTGATCAAAACCAGGACACCAGGATGGCCTCTGGGAAATTTCAAACCTGGGCTTGCCACTACAAACTGCCTGCAAAAACTTCAGACATCGAGGATAACCCAACAGGCAACCTGACCCAGCAGCTGTGTGTGAATGTCCTGCCCATGCCCACGCAGCCTCTCAGGGGCACGGCTAAGGTGTGTTGCCACCCAGGTTACAAGGAGCCTGCAGTCAAACCAGCCTGGACCACGTGAGAAGCCCAAAGCTGTCTGTGAGGAACAGAGCAGCATGATGGGATGGAATGGTCTGAGCAGATCCTAGAATCATATCATGGAATGGTTTGGGTTGGAAGGATCCTTAATGGAAATCTAGTTCCACCCCATCAACCACCAGCCAATGGCTTCCTGACCCCAGCATGGTGACACTGCTGCTCTGGATGCTGCAGAACGCCAACCTCGCGGGTGCCACCTGGCTCTGCCTCATCTTTCTGCTCTTCAGTCTCAAAGCAGCTCAGTACCAAGGTGTCCAGACCAAACAGAGCCTGGGAATATGGAACAACTGAAACCAACAGAAAGCGACTCTACAGAAAGGCCATGCCCCCACCATGCCCTTGTCATCATTCCAGGTGCTGAACTCTTCCTCAGCCTGGTTTTTGCAGAGCGGGGTGCCCAATCCTGAATGGTGCCTTGGCATGCCACAAGCCTTAGGGAAGGAGCTAACTGGGCAAAGCCTGAGCACCCCAAGGTGCAGAGTATGACAAGGACTCATGGGCAGGCTGAGAGGCACAAACATGGTGGTGCAGTGTCACCATCCCTTCCCGTGTCCATGCTGATGGACAGCCCTCCCTGCCAGCTCTACAGGCCTGTCCACTCTGTCCATAGATCCTGGTGTAGCCAGGTGCAGCCCAGCGCAGCCCATCACCCTAACAATGGCTGGTTGACACCCTCAGAGGGTTTTCTGACCCAGACATGGAGCAGGGTGCAGAGCAGATCGATGGCTCTAGCCATGGGCTCATTTGGCTGACACTTCTGCAGTCCTCAAAGTTCCTGCTCCCATTGCATGTCAGACAGGATCTGGCACTCCAAGAGGAGCCCAAAGGCTGGGGACTGGAGAAAGGAGTCCAGCAGCCTGCTGCCTGCTCCTCAGGTAGAGAAACTCCCAGGGAAGATGGAACGAAGCTTAGTACCAAACCAAATCAGACTCACTCTTTCCACAAGTGCTGCCAAAGAGGAGCAGGAAGGAGACTGTGCTCTGTGCTGGGAAAATGAGCATAGAGCATATAGTGGGTGAGGCAGAGGCTGGGGTAGAGCACACAGTGAGAGTCAGGATGCTAACCCATGACACCCCCATGGGGCATCCAGCACCCTGCTCTGCACAGTGCCCAACCTGCTCAAATGGTTCCTGCCACTTCCCAGCACGCTACCAGGAATATTACCCCCAGGGTACAAGACACTCAGCTTGCAGCCATTTGGAATGGTCAGTTGACCATTTGGAAGTCTCCCCATGGAGACTTTAGGAAAGGGCAGCTCCCAGAACACTGCAGGAGCCATTGTGTTGTTTGTCAATTCACCAAATACCCTGAAGAAATTGCTAGTTAGGAAAAGGAAATTCAAGCATTTATAGAACATATTGCTATTCAAAACACCAAAAGAATTGTTTGGCAAATAGTAGCACTGCTGAAGAGGGGAGAGAAGTACATCAGTCATTTGATATTACATATAAGCAGCTTATTAAAGAATTAAATATTTATAGACTATAAAGCAAGCAGGGCGATGAGTTGCAAACAGCTTGCTGAGAAGTATGTTATAAACATTGAGTCTGTCAGGGACTAATAAAGTATGGAGAACACAAATGTTTTATAAAATCACCAGGGCAGTGATGAATCTCCACAGCTGAGATGCTACAGACCCCATGAAGGTTCTTGCTGCAGCATGACCCCAGAGCCAGCACAGGAGGGGTGGAGTCAGATTGGGCTGTGTGGCTGCAGACGAGCACTCATGGGAATGCACATGATTCAGTGCTTGGAGAAACTCGATGTTTCACGTGATTCTAAACATGGATCTATTAATAGGAAGTTTAGGAATTTTCAGAGAGTTCAAGGCACTTCCCTTCTTAGCTTTTTATTGCAGCTAATCTTCCATTTCCAACAAAATTAAAGTTTGTGATTCAGATTAAGGTCCCCTCCCCTGCAAAGCCCTTGCCTCCCCTTCCCTAAAGAGAAGAGAGCCCCAGGCACCAGTTTCCCTGTCCCCAGCAGTCCTCTGGAGCATCCAGACTCATATTTGGAGATCAGCAGCTCTCTGCAGCACAAACACAGCACATTTGCAAGGAACGACTAAGATTTTCAGAGACTGTACAAGAGGAACAAATGGGTTGTGGCAGACCCCAAGGACAGGAATACCTTTTTGTTGGCAACACTGGGGGAAATGGCAGCTGATGGTAGTAATGGGCATTTTTCCTGCATGAAGCAGGTCTCATTTTCCAGCAGACTTCTGTCACAGCAATTGTGAGGAGACTGCTGTTCTGTTACTAGTGGAGATGAAAGACTCTCCAGACTACTTTATATTTTTGTGCAGTCAAGTCCAGACCCAGAAGTGGTTTTTAATATAGGGTGAACTAACACCTTTGGTCACATCCAGGCAGATTCCTAATAGCTGTCCCCACAATTTCAAGCCTGGTGGGGTGGATGAGACTCCCAAAGGGTCCAGGCATTCACGACTGTTTGGAATTCACTCTCTTGGCAAGCCATCAGACCCACCTGAAGGCAGCAGTCACCACTGATCCCATGCCTCAGGTGGGCACTGCAGCGACCACCACCCTGCTGAGGCAGCAGCCAGGGCAGGGTCTGACACACAGGGGTGGGGTCTGCCCACAGGTGGGGAAGGAGCATGGCTGTTGCCTCCTTCCTGACTCAGGTAAGTCCTTATGAGATGGCAACATTAATTAACACAAGAATAAGTAGGCTAAGAACTGTCTGGGGTTGGTGAAGACAGATTCCATTTAGGAGACAGAGAGAAACCTCCATTTGCCAGCTGCTCTTTCTGCACTCAGACAAGGTGGGAGATTTTCATCCTCTGAGATGTAATTAAGACAGATTTTTTTTCCCAATAATTTGCAGTAATTATTCACGCTTATTTGCCAGGGAGGGTATATCAGACTAAATTTTGGGTTAAATAGCAACCTTTGTTGTCCTGTGTGGAAATGATTATAGCAAGGTTCAGGTCTCACCAGACTCAAAGGCTACAGAAGGTGTATTGAAAAGCACAGCCCTATCAAAGGCACAAACCCCATTAGTTCCAGATGGATTGCTTGAGTGGTTTCTCTCTCTTGAGCCCAGAGCCTGTTAGCTTCAGGGGTTTCTACAGGAAATTGTGGTACCTCCCAGAGAGCATCATAACCAAATTCTGCTGCTTCTGTGCTGCTAGAGCTGCTGCTGTCAGCACAAGCTCCACCATTGACTAAGCCCTGCAAGGATCCCTAAGCACAACCCCAAACCAGGACAATATCTGCTGAGCTTCACTGTTCCTTTCTCCCTATCCTCCCTTCTTCCAGCCTAGATCTCACCTCTTCACACATCAGCACATCAGGACATTTTGCACCCTCAAAGAGGTTTCTATACCCCAGTGATTTTACCAAATATTATTCTATCCCTCTCCTTCCCTACAATCCTAAAATCATGGAACACAGTGCTACATACTGGGACTTACCAGTGGCCAGAGTCGTGCCTCTACTGCATTGAGGAGCTCTCTGCAGGACACAAAGCCCAGCTCTTGGCCTGTCCCCATCACTGCTGTGGCAGATATTTGGGCAATGCCCATCTCCTTTCAGCTGAACCCCTCAGAGCCATCAGGACACATCAATTCATGGCACAATTCACTGAGGTAACATTTGACAAACGTTCCAAGTTACTATTTACCCTATGGTCCTTTGCTCCTTCAGTGTTTTCCCTCATCTCCAGGCACCCTCCAGCACTCACACCTCCTCATATCCCTCTCCATGACCAACTCACTCTCTTCCACCTAGGTGTTTCAGTGGGTTTTTGTGTTGCTGGAACCTGAAGTTCCTTCTCCCTTGTCTGTCACAGGGCCAGTTCAACACTGCCATCCATTTCTAATGTTGACACCTTAGCCAACTTCATTCCTAGAGCCACTTTGGACACAGCCGTGTCTCTCTCTACTCCCCAGTTGTGGATGCAAGAACCCCACCCTACTTTCAGACCAGGATGGACATGTTACTAACACACTGTTTGTACTCTCTCCTCCCAGTCCCGTCCCACTGGAGCCCTTTCTGTTACCTGCTTGAACTGCTGTAAAGTCAGCAGTTCCCCAGCCCCTTAGATCTCACCTTACCTTCTTTGTGAGGACATGGAGAACAAGGAGGAGACAGACTGCTCGGAGAGAATGTGGCAGGATGGGAATTATCAGCACATTTTACTGGCATATTCTCACCTGCTAGCATTATGATCTGCAGGATGGAGGTAAGGAGTTCCAGCAGAGTATGGATTAAATACCTGTGTGCCCAAGATGGCATCAGACTTACAGGCCGAATCATAAAGAGGAGATATTTAAAGGTGTGCTTGCTGTTCCTCTGTAAGCATTTTGCAGGTCTCTGTATGGTGCCAAGAATTAGTCAGGCAGCTAACGTGCCTCACTCAGGCCAGGAAACCCCAGGAGAAAGGTAATGACAAACACAGTGACACACAGCTCTGTGTGAGCCCAGCGATTTCAATCAGCACCAAGGGAAATGACTGTCCTCTCAGGCATTCAGGGGGTCACGTCTGAGCTATTCCAAACTTCCCAAGCACATCTTCCTACCCACACATATGTGCAGAGCCAGGTTGTTGACCATGGCTGGAGCCAGAACTTTGTGAATGGAGAATGAACTGTTCACACTTAGAGAGCAGCTGCTCCAGGGTTGCAGTGATGCAGGGCAGAGCTGCCCCAGGGGTGTGGGGGGACCGTGTGCCTCTGAAAGCTAAAACACTCTTGTATGCTGCCATGACAGACTCATCTTCATCAGCATGAAGTAAACATTTCAAAGGCCACACAGACCAGCTGGATCACATTCCTAGGAGAACTGGTGTTTTGTGTCCTGTATCTTGCACACCCATCTCAGAACAGGAACATATTTCAGCAGGCGACAGATTACCCCAAGCACATTATCTCCACTGAGGGGTTCTGAGCATACCTCAGACAAAGGCAATGCTGTGTCCCTCTCACAAATTCAGGTTTTAAATACAGCAAATATACACACGGGCATCCTATATTTTGTTATAGATGTTCCCTATATATATTAAGATGGGTTTATTTCACTTCATGGTCTCCTTCAAGGAATGTTTGTCATCCTGGCAGTCTGTGAGCAAGGCTACTGCTGAACGCACTCCTCCAGCCTGCTCAGCCAAATCTGTAGCCCTGGGGTGCTGGTTGAGCACGCATCCCACAGAGCATGTGGGAGCCACGTTGGCTAACAGGATATGTGGCTGTCACCACGAGCCTTGAGCACCAAAAAGAGATCGGAACCTATCCTGCCTCCCCTCCACCCCAGAGCAGTGGGAACTGAGCACCCTGCAAGATTGTCATGCAGTGGTTTACTGTGTGCTTGACCTAACATGCTGGAAAACT
This sequence comes from Sylvia atricapilla, assembly GCF_009819655.1. Classification (NCBI taxonomy): domain Eukaryota; kingdom Metazoa; phylum Chordata; class Aves; order Passeriformes; family Sylviidae; genus Sylvia; species Sylvia atricapilla. The sequence continues at coordinate 269,415 of NC_089151.1, forward strand.
TTCAAGGAGGAAGAGGAGGACGTCCTCTCACCTCCCACGGGATGTTACCCCACATCAACACTCAGCAGACTGCCTCTGCTTTGGCTCTGATGCCACCACAAGGGAGGTGCAGGAATAAAATTTCAAAGCTGAGAAGGGAAGAACACTGGAACACTCCCTTTTAGCATGGTCAGTTATTTAGGTTTAAACAGTTGCAGAAACTCCACCCCTGATTTCTAAGGAGGGGGTCTGCAGCAAAGACAGACAGATTTAAACATTTGCATTGAGCTGACAGAAATGAGATAACCTGAAAAACCCACGACTACTTCCCACACCACCTGGTCACTCCTTGGATGGCATCGTGGTGAAGGCAACTTGTGCTGTAGGGTGTCAGATAGTCATGTTTATTTTTTTAATGAGAGAATTAGAAGGGACATTTGGCAGTGGACCTACTGCCTCATGACTGCCTGCAGAGGAATACTTCTGTGCCTTGTTAAAAAGATCATGATTAAGTCAACATCTGATTTATCCCAATCTCTTTTTTCCTGTATTCCCCTTCTCTCAGAGTGCTCGTGCCTGCTGGCACCCCTGAATGCTCTGGGCAGGGGCTCAGAGAGCTGTGCCTGGCAGAGCCCCTGTGGCACTGGGGAGTGGAAGGGTGCACATGCAAGGGGATGCTTGGATGACAGAGCCTTGGATGCCCAGCATGACAGAAAAGGGTATTGCAGGTCTTCCAACCGACGGTAACACAATAAACACCTTCAAACTTGTCTGCTATAACAAAACAGTTTTATTACAGAAAAGCTTCCAAATTGAAAATGATCAATGTGCTTTTAGGAGCCTGGGGAGATAGATCACCTGTACTGACTGAAAGAAGAGAGGTGATTTTAGAAGCTCCTGTTAGAATCTGCTCTCTCCTCCGTTTTCAACCAAGGAAAAACATAAGAAAGAGGGGCAGAAGGAAAATAATAGTTCAAGAGTTCTACAGCTTCACTCTCCTGATGGCATCTTACCAAAATTATGTTACTGTTTTCCATTCCATTGTTCATCCTTTTCACTGCGAGTTTAGGGTTTTCTGTGTCCAGGCTTATTAATGAAATTCTAAGCAAAAGAACATGAATGTTTGTGTTTCACTATACAGGGATCTAAATAATGATCAGACATTGACAGAATTTGCATCCAATGTCATGCAATTGGGATAAAACATACAGATCACAGACTCAGAGCACTGTTTGGGCTGCAAGGGACCTTCCAAGGTCCCATCCCTGACATGAGCAGGAACAAGGAGGGACCAAAGTTGGCCTTTTCCTGTAATTTTGCAGAAAAGTGTCTCTGAGCTCCCAGAAAACAGGTAATATAATATGAGTAGTTGCACTGAAGACTTACAGATAGATTGACCAGAGCACTTTCAAAAGAACTCAAGTGGTCCACAGACTTCAGGTTCCAGGCTGCTGATCTAACCTATTTAAGCCATTAAGTCTTAAACACAGGAAACAAACTATTCCTTTTCCCTTGGCAGCAGCATCTTCACGTTTGAAAGCTGTTGTCATATCAACCTCCTCTGCTGTTATCATAGAATTTGTACCTAGGAGCCAGAAGGCAGGACAGACCAGAGCTGGAACACTGCCTCTGTACTTCTGCTGACTCATCTGTTCAGAAGTATGAGCAACTGTTCTAGAAGCAATATCACATTAGCACCAAAAGCTTCCCAAAGCTGATTCCCAGCCTACATTTACCTTCATAATAAAATGTAGAGAATCAAGTTGTTACCTTATCAAACACCCCAAAAGACTGGCCCAAAATAGCACTTTCCTCTAGCAGAGGGTTCCCACTGGTCCATTGTTCATTCATTCCTGTAGGAATAGTCCATTCTGTTTGTGTGAGCGTGCTGGAATGGCTTGAGGGGTGAGATGGATTGCTAAAGTGTCCAACCCTGTGTGATTCATAGTCAGTGCTCTTGAGCAGGAACAGGTCAGGTGCTAATCCTTTCTGCTTTGTTTGCCACAAAAAGCAGCCTTTGACACATCCAGGGTTTGCACTGAATTTCTGCAGTAGATGTGCAGCCACCTCCAGCTGGACATGAGCTGGGCACACCTGGAGAGCCCAGTCAGACTAGTGGGTGGTGAGGTGAACACCATGTCAGACACAGCACCAGCCTGCCTGCCTGTGACATGAAATCCACCCATCTCCACTGATCACTGTTTAATTCAAAGGCTGGTTTAAAGGATGTGATTTTAATGAGCACACAGCTCAGACCAGGAATACTGTATTTCTTTCTCCTGAGTGATGAAGTGGCACTTGGACTCTTTGCATTGATTTCTAATCTGCTATTTCATACTCTGAGAGTGAGCCCTGGAAACCACGTTCTCTCAGCTGCTCTTTGAGGGTTCTGTAAGTAAGAGCAGCTGAGGCTGGTTGGGCCAAAAGGAAGGACCCAAATAACAGAGCTCCAAACTTTACTCAGCCCACAGCTCTTCAGCCTGGCCAACCAGAGTAATAATAATAAAAAAAAATAACAAGAACAATATTAATCATAGTAGTAATGAGAGAAGACATATGCAGACTTTGATGCAATGGAGCTCAAAGTGGAGCTCTGCTCCTTGGGGCGTAAGGCAAGTTCCACCCTCCCAGGGTGGGCAAAATGTTTGGAAGACAAGGAAGTTAAAAGCACATGGATCTACTAATCAGAAAGACAAAGGCACACAGACCCACCTTCAGATCCACTCCTGAGCAGACCTGGATTTTGTCTCATTTCCTGCGTGCACCAGAGCCATGGCTGGACAGGAGCCTATTCTTGGTTCCTGAGAGCCTAATTTGCAGCAAAGCCTCACTATTTTTCCCAAGCAGCACAGGGATTGCACTCCTTTCCCATTAAACCTGAGTTGGGTTTCTGAAAAGGAACACCTGTAATTAAAGTGACAAAAATATTATGTCCAGATGCAAATGAGACCTTTATTATTTGTTACTATAAGGCAAAGGCTTGTAGGTTTTTTTCATTGCAGCCACTTTTGTTTCAAAGGTCACGAGACACACCCTCCTCTCCTTAAACACCAGCGCTGGGGATTTAATTCCTGTGCATCCTGACAAACTGCAGCCCACAGATGTTGATGCCTACTGCCTGCAGGTCCTCTTACCAGGTCCCAGCCACCCTCACACCACCCACTACTGTAATTTCTGTGGAGCCAAAAATATTCTTTAGACTCATCAGCTGCTGTGAAACCAGAGCTGTAAAGTCAGATCTTTTCCTCCTTTAAATGTGACTGGCTATTTACTCCCTAACAATTCTGCTTCAGAGCTGATTTAGCATTTTTATTGGAATGTGAAAGCTCTTAAAAGAAGAAAAAAATCTAATCAGGCAGAAGAGATAGAAAACTTGCTGAATTTTTTCTCCCCCCTTTGCACCCCTTCAATCCTATCAAAAGCACATCTTCCATTCATTGCTTCCCCATGTCATTATGACAAGCGGCTACAAATCAATAGCGGCAGCAGAGGCGGCCCCGGCCCGCGCGCGCCCGTGATAAAGATTCACTCTCAACCCCGATTTGCTAATAGCACATAATAGCAGCCATTGGCGCCCCGCATTAAATCATACATTTCACTCGGCGTTTATTATGGGATTTTTAAAACTCCTCACCAAATTGGATTTTCTCGACGGTCTCTAATTTCCACATTTATCATTTAACATTAAACTCCTCTGTGGGGAGGGGGTTGGGAAGTGGAGAAGGAAGAGAGGAGCCATGCAATTCTGTATTTCCTCTTTCTTTTTTATGAAAACCCATAAATAATCCCAGGTATAGGTACCATCAGCCCTGAAGTTTTATATATATAAAATACCAGAATTTAGGATGGAATAGCTTTGGGACTCAGCTTACCTTCGTGCAGCCCTGATAAAGAAGATGAAATTAAAGAGGATTAAAGAAGAGAAATTTAAGAAATTAAACAAATCCAATAAACAAAATAGTCAACAAAGTAAGTGGGTATGAAAAGCACTAGGGAAAATGACTGTGAATTTCCTCATTTGAAAGAGCTAGTAGCAAGGAAAGATGAAATATTTGTTTTTTAAAACCCCAACAAAACATACACCAATTTGTTTTTTAAAACCCCAACAAAACCTTATCGTCTCTTTTCAGTCCATAGAAAATTAATTTAGCAAATAAAGTGAAAACTTAACAACAGAGGAGCTTTGCTAAGGCAGAGAACAAGAATCCTGTGATCCGGGTGACCAGAGGAGTGCATCAGAGGACAAGGGATCAGGGAACTCTCCCCAGTCCATCCCAGTATCAGACACTCGCTCAGAGAACACAGGTGACTGTCCCTGCTCTTGCACCAGGCAGAGCTGCTCAGCTCACGAGTATCAAGGATCCTCCATCATCTTGGCCTTGAAAGAATCAGCCACATCCCAGGCTACTGGAAGCACTCTCCATTCAGACATGGATTTGATTCTGGCACTAGCAAAGGCTGTGATTCCTGAAAATGGAAGTGATGTGATAAAGGCATGGTGAATTAAACTTTCAGTGTTTGAGATTTCCAGCCATGAGACATAAACTCAATCAGCCTCTGTGCAACATCCAATTAGTACAATCACCTCAATTCATAAACTACTGAGCAATTTAACCAGGACTCTTCTTAAAAGTGCTGGAAGATTTCTGTTCTGGTATATTTTGGTTTCAGTAAAGTGCTCTTAGAGATAAAATTCCTCAGTTCAGCTGCTGAGTCAACCACATCACAGGCCACACTCCAACAGCTCTGGGCCTTTTGCAGCTGCATCAACATTGTTCTGAATCCAGCTGAATGCAGGGGCAGCACCTCTAATTATCTTCTCTTAAACTTACAGCAAAAGTCACAATATTCCAGATCCTCCCTTTTGCACTGTTACCTGATCCCCTGAGCACTGGCAGCAGTAGCAAAGGGTGGCAGGTGTAAATACTCCTTGGAATCAGTCACCTCTCACAAAGCCAAAGACATCCCAGCACGGTTTTTCCCTCCTTGCAATGGCTGATAACTTTCAGGGAATACAGCTGTTACGGTTATTGAACCTGAGCATTGGCCAAGTCAATTTAATGAGACACAGAATGAGCTCCCATGCCTTCACAGGAAGCAATGTGTGTCCCTCCTATCTATAGCCAGAACATGAGCTTGGCCAAGGCAAAACTAAACCACCATTTACTTACTAGAGACATCTGCTCAAAACTAGAACATCAGTAATCTAGGAAAGATTGAGCAGAGGGAAAGAATGTCATACTTTAGGGTAAAACCCTTTTTTACTTTAATCATCCTACACAGTAAAGGACAAACATCTTGCTGCACAGCAAGTTTAAGGATGTGCTGATGTGCTGGGGTCCCATTTCCTGGTTTTCCCTACTTTTTCTGTGGCATTGCCAATTCATATTGAGGCTTCCTGCTACCATTTCCTACTTCTTAGTTTCATACCTGCATTCAGGCATGGGAGCAGTCCCTAGGTGCTGGTGAATATACACTTTCCAATGCCTCACACTGTTCCTTACAGCTCTAGAATCCAAAACATCCTGTGGTTTATTGATCCACATAACCACACTTTGCCACCAATCTTTGCATTCTTCCTTACTCATCAGAGTGGAAAGTGTGTTACACACTTTCCAACTGACCTGAAGGGTTTTCACACCATATAGTCACAATTCCCTGACAGCCATTCTTTCTCCTTCAGTTGCATCTGACAGAAAAATACCCAGTATTACCAGAGAAATTCTGCTGTTCTTAAGCAGACCAAGTGTGGTAAATGTGGTCAGGTCCTGGCACAGGCTGCCCAGAGAAGCTGTGGCTGCCCCATCCCTGGAATGTCCAAGGCCAGGCTGGTCAGGGCTTGGAGCAACTGGGATAGTAGAAGGCGACCCTGCCCAGGGCAGAGGGGCTGAACTAGGTCCTCTTTAAATGCCCCTTCCAACTTAACCCAGTCTGTGATTTTGTGACTTTGGAACATAGTTGCTTCTATCCTGCCCCAAAGAGATCTACTTGTTGAGGGGTGAATGTCTGAGAAAGAACAGTGAGTAATCTGTGGATGCCACACAGGTCTGCAGGACACCATGCAATGCAAATGAATCAGAAAAGACTTCTTAAGAGAAATGCCATCTGAACGTGGTTTCAACCATGGTCAGGAAATCACATCCTGGGTTATCATGTTTATGGTAAGAGCATGGGATCTCATTTCTCTGTTATAATCACCCAGATTTGGATATCCACCTACAGGAGAAAATCAATCTCTGTATGTAAACAAAAGCATGGATGTGCTCCATTCTAGTTGAAAGGGGCTGCTGGTGCACCAAGTCTGAGCTCTACCTGACCTGGCCTTGCACAGGTTTCTCCAATTCCTGCTGGGAGGGATCCCTGCTCACTGCGACCTTTTCTCTGCAGGAATTACTTTCCCCATGAAACTTCCCTGTAGAGCAGGTTGTCTGAAACGCATTTGTGCAAACACTTCACATTCAGAGATGATGGTGTGTACAACAGTATCTCATGCGTGCTTTGTGGTAATAAAACAGATCAAGCCTTTAAGTGATCTATCTGTGTAAAAGACTATAATAATAAAAAAAAGCCCAAACATTATGGCATTAATTAAATCCTTCAAAGCCCATAAAGGCTGTTTCCCTGGGACACTGAACCAAGAGCTCAGTACCAGCAGTTTTTGTTCAGAATACAGGTCTTAAAACCACAGGAAACATGTGACTGTTGCATGAACACATGGATTTATTGGTTTACAACAGAAAAAAAAATCTCAGAACTCAAAGCATCAGAATTTGAATAGTCTCAAATCCAAAAGGCAAACACCCAAAAGAGTGTATGATCAGCAGAATTGGAGGATGACTGTATGAAAAGCTCCATAAAATTTATTTTTACCCCAGCAGACAAAAGGTTGCACAGGTCCCAGCAAATAGGACTTGCAGAACTGGCTTCTTGGCTAGCTTCTCCCAGCTTTGTGTCAGTGGGATGAGGCCCAGAGCCAGCTCACCAGGACTGTCCCTTTCAGAACAAATGGACAAGATTACAGAACACGTCAATTGTAATATGTTTCCATTTTTCTGCCTTATTGAGAACACACTGAAAAGTTTCTCCTTGCTTCTTATTAAGAGACAAATTCTGACTCAAGCCCAGCACAGCCAGATGTACACATCCCACCAGTACCAATGGGATCCACCCCAGGTGTGTTTGGCCCAGACTGGGAAGCTGGAAGACTCATCAGCACAGACTCCTCACACAGGAAGCCTAGCACTGTGACACTTGGTGAATTCTGATCTCTCTCCACGAGTGATCTCCAGCACCCTAGTTAAGCCTGTGTTAAACCACTCTCAGCCTAGTTAAACCACTCTCAGCCACAGAGAGGATAAAAGGATGCTGAGATCTTGCCTCCTCTCCTGTGGGACCAGGACAGGGTGGCATTCATGCTGACACACCCAGGCTCCAACCATGCCAGGATTTAGACACAGGGCACTCTCACAGTGTCATGGCCTCAGCATAAAAATTTGTTTCTTTCATTCTGTCAGTGCTCAAACTTGTTGACCTTTCAGTCACTGTTGTCCTCTCTATCCTTATCATGGCTTTCAGGGAGGAAGGCAGGTTTATTACAGGGCAATTGGGAGTGTTCTCAGTAGAGTCATTTGTCCAAGGTAGTTCTTGCATCACTGTTCCTGATAAAATAGGATCAGAGAGCTAGGACTTGGGGTAAGTGGCCTTCCTACTCCTGGAATGCTGAAGGCCAAACAGAGGCACATTAGCAGAGGTATGAACAAATGCCAGGAAATGGGCAGCAGCAGCAGCTCTGTGTACAATGGGCTGCAGCTGGGGCAAACCTCAGTGCTAAACAGTTATACTGAAATGTGAAAAGCTAAAGCAGTGTTTGCATTTTCTGAGGATGGTAAGAAGGCAAATGATGTAAGGAATAGTGCTAAAATAGGTGAGGGTCTGCCCAAGGGAGATCTATAGCAAGGCAGGATTTTATATTGACCAACTTCCACCTTCCTAATATAAAGGAGGATTTTTCAGTATTATCCAGTGCTGAAGTTCTGGCATTGGAAGGCAGCAATTTCATACTTCAAACCAAAGCTGCAGATGACCTCAAACACCTTAAGACAGGTCTGCTTTAAATCCATCCAGACCTGCTTCTAGCCAGTGCAAAACACAGACTCTAGCTAAAAGTGTTTTGGGCTTTTTGCTTTTAATTGTGTGAAGATGTGCCAGGCAATAAAGCTGACCTGTATTTCCACATGACACATTGCAAACAAACAGGTATGAAAGGTCTCTTCCAAAAACTGTATCAGTGTGAATGCTGTGCCCACAAGCCCTGCCCATCAGGCAGTCACCCTCTCTGGCACTGTGGGAAGCCCTTCCAGGCACCCCAAGAACAGCAGGGCCTGCCCAAGTCCTCCTGCAAGGTCCCAGACACTGCCAGGGGTGCCCAGGAGCTGCTCTCACTCTGTAGTAACACAGATAGAAATGGGGACCTGCACCTTTAAAGCTCTTCAGCATTAAAACAGTGATGTAGAGCATCAATAATATCAAGCTATTCTGCTGACATGAATCCTGGCGATACAGACCCAAACCAGCAAAGCTGATTAGTAGTGTGGGAGCTTCTTGCATGCTCCTCCTAAACACAATTAAAAGAGTTTTATTCTGAGTAACAAGAGGGTTAGAGGGTCAGAAGAGTTTCCATTTCAAAAGGCAGCAGGATACAAGCTAGCAGGAAGAGGAAAGCAAATTGCCCAGATTTTGTGCTAGAAATATGGGAGTATTTAAGCAGCTGGGCTTCAATTTCTCACCAAAATTTTATCCCACCATTCCTAAGGAAAATAGGAAAATGAGTAAAAAGACAAATCTTTTCAATATTGTGATGGCAATAACCTTGCTTCAAACTGCAGCAAATACAGGATCTTTCAATGCTTCAACTTTGGGCTTCCCCATTGAGTCTTGCAAAGAGCCAATAAAAATCCTTTTAACTTTCTCCATTTTAAAGTTTATCATTATTAAAATAGAAAAAATATTTTAAAATTGTAGAGGATCCTCCAGCAAACAGTCTCTCATCCAGCACTGGCTTTAAGGAGCTAAAAATACAGTCTCCCAAAAATATAGAAATACTGTCCAGTGTCTGGCAGTCTGCAGTTCACCTTGTTCCATGGCTCTTTCTGTGGCCCAGTCTGATTGCACTCAGCTGCCTTCCTGCAGGCTCCATGGAAGATTGCTTTTAGGAGATCTTCTATCTATGTGTTTTAACTGAATCAATGTATAGCGTTTCTATGAAATTAATGCTGCAGAGATGACAAAACCTGTGTAGATTTCCATAGCTAGAGCCTAGAGGAGCAGAGCTGTTGGATTTCACAGAAACCAGCCAATATCAAATAATAATAAAAAAATCTTAAACATCAGTGAAAGCAGTGTGGAAGGTGACTTCATCTAAATCTGAATGGCGGACAGATCTTGCATTGTTGGCCTGATTTGGGATTTCCAGAAGTTACTTGGTTTTCCTCAGATCAGCCTGACCTTGTCTCCAGCTCTCTGAGGAAATTGGAGATCTTTCTTCAAATGCTGCCAAAGCAACAGGCTGCTCCCTTATTCCTGGTTTTTCTGCTAATGTAAAGGTAGCAGCAGAGAAGTGATTTACTCCATAGGTTCTCTAGATACACCCAGACAATTACAACAACCCTTTTCTGAATAAATCAAATTCCAAATATTTGTTGTATTATGGGAACCCAAAGAAATATTATTTTATATTAAAAATTTTTTAAATTCTAAGATTAAGCAGATTCCAAGTTTGTGGAGGAAAAGTCAAACTGAGCTGGGATCTTATATTCAAGCTTTTCTGTTCATTCCCTCTCCTGACTCCACATACCACAGAGAAGCCTTAGGAGCACAACTTGAAGGATGCTCATGTGCTTTTACAGTCAGTAAAAATAGTTTTGTACATAATTAAGCCTTTTCTGCTTTATGAAAAGTCTTTTTCTTCATAAGGAAAATATAGCCTAGATAACAGTAATTAGACCTGTCCATGAAAAAAAAAGGGACAACTATTACAATGGCTGTAGAAAATCCTGCATATCTCTACGTTAGGAACAATAGGACAATTCAGTGTCAGGCACTCCTGAATTTTCTGATCAGATAAAACCTTAAGCAGTGGTTACATCATTACAGTTCATTCATTTAGGAGCAGGAAGGTGAAACCTGGGATATGTTTGCACAGAAAAAAGAGGTTTTATTTTCCCTTTTTATGACAACAATAAAGAATTGTCTTTGTTCCTAAATTCCTCAATCTACATACACATTCAAAACTACACATGAATAATTCTATATACTTATATATGTAATATTATACAGAAGGTATCTTATTGCTTTCTATATTGTATATATTTAATGTACATTATTCTATTGCAGGACCTTGTATTACGTGTTTTTTATATCACAGCATTATCCGATACTGTGCTGTTTAGGATTAGCACTGCAAATATTCTAAAAGCCAAGCTGAAGTTGTTAGTGGGAGTTCAATGCCCTTACACTTGGTTTATAAACAAATGTTAATAAACTGAACACATCAATGCAGCATTAATTGCTCATCTCACTCTTCACTGAATCACACACTCTTGTTCCTGCAGCCAGAACAGTTCATTCCCTGGATTTGGATGTTGCAGGTCTAAATGCTCATCTCTCTTTTGAGAAAACAATAGAATTTTAACTGGGCTTCAGAACTCGAGTTTTTGTCTGTACTATGATTAGACATTAGTGGTAGTGAGACTTCAAGCACTGTATTACTGTTAGTGCTTCCATATGACTGGGAACATTCCGAGCCTGGGGACACAAGGACGTTGTGAGTTACGGGTGTCCTGCCCCAGCCTCCAAACAGACTTTCCCCCTCTCTTGCACTCCTGTCCCCACATCTGGTCCAAGGGTTTGGTTGCTCCCTACAGAACCACCTCCCACTCCTGAATCTAGCTTCTAAACATTTCTGCAATCTGCTTCAGAGCAGTTTTTACTGCTCTGTAAAACATCTCACATTCACAGTGACTGGGGGACGCCGACTCAGAGAAAACCAGTAGTGTTTGCCACAGTGTAATCCTGTAGGGAGAATATTGCTTGGCCTAAATATTATTTTTATATATATTAAATGTATTATTTTACACATATTGTTAAAATATCACTTCATGTAATTCTTTCTCAAAATACAGAACACATAAATCTATGTGCTGTTCTTTAAAGAACTGGCCTCCTAAAGCAAAGCTCCATTTCAGTAACATCTAAAAGGATGTATCCACACTACAAAACTGTGACATTCTCAGCTGAGGCTGCAAACCCCCACTACCATGTTCTTTTCCTGGGTCTCTCAGCCCACCAAACCCACATATTCTGCTGCTTCCTGGTGCCAGCAAGACCTGCCACATGCAGTGCCAAAGCCTGAGCTCAGGTGTCAGCCTTTGTTCCTGATTTCTTGGAATTCCTCAGCCGAAGTGAGATGACCCAGGGTTTTTGTACTGAATTCCACAGAGCCTTCCCCTACCTCCTGTTCTGTGGCCTGCAGCGATTGCTTTTCACACACTTCCTTCCTCAGGCTGGCCCTTGGGAAGGAATAAGAGGCAAAATGTTTACAAGAGACAGACTGGTCACACTGCACCCTGCTGAGGGTTTAGTTGTGGCATTTCTGCTCCCGGTCTAACCTACATTGAAGATCTCTAGAAGTTTCCGTTTTTAATCATCCCAAATCAGCTTGGTTTTCAGCCCAGCTAGTTGAGACCCCCTCATCCAGAGGATGTCAGTAGGGCAACGTGCTGGTTTTCACCCAGAGAGCAGAGCCTGTGATAAATAACACTCAGAGCTCTGTGAGGATGAGTGTCCTCTACAGCTCACAGCCCACAGGCTTCATTATTGCATCGCCCATAATTCAATTCACCCTTCCTAAAAGGTCTCTTGCTGCACCCAACCCCCACCTCTGAAAACACGTCCCACTAATAATTCCCGATTAATGCCGTCAATTACCAACTCTCCCCCAGCCCCTCTCCATCCCTTGATTGGGTTGGAATGAAAGGGAAGCAGCATCTAACCGGGGAGGAATAGAAGTAGGGTAAAATAGCAATAAAAAGTAATTACATAAAAATGCTAAACATATTACATCTGTTAGTTTGCTGAGCCCACTGGGCTTGACAATTCCAGATTTTTGCCTTTGTCCGTGCTCAGACAGACAAGAATAAGAGAAACCGGGAAAGGATCTTTCAATAAGATTATTAAATCAGTGCATGAAAAATAAGTCGTCATTACATTGCAAAAGGGAGAGAGAAACTCGCTGAAATGTCTTTCTGCAGCTTTGCCTTTGTGATCTGCAAGGTGCTGTGCTCCTGCTTACACTCTGTTGCCCTGGCAACATACTCCTGTAAAATAAAGATTATTAAAGCGCATATGATTATTTGGCCGCACAGTGAATGAGGCAGCCGCTTCTGAAATTCCTTATCAGAGAAATTCAATTTTAGGCCAAATTGTGTTTTCACTGCCTCTCAGCTTCTCCCTCCCCACCGCAATACCAATAAAACCATCATCTCCCCAGCTGTACATGATATTTTGTCACTAACTCTTTCACGCCTTTCCTTTCCCATTCCAGGTTTTATTTTTACTCTGTCAAAGGAGAATGCTCTCCCCAATTTGTAGGCTTTTATACCTTACAGGTTTTTTCTGGCAGCTTCAGCCTTTTCTCCCCTGCAGCAGCCAGCAGCCTCCTCGCCCACTGTGGCAGCAGGAAGGGACTTTCCCCTCCAGCCCGGACCGGGGGCCGAGGCCACAGCCGAGCCGGGAGCCCTGGAAGGCGAGGGATGAGCACGGAGAGGTCACCACACACAGCTACCCTTCACACCCTGTGGAACCTCATCTGCTGTGGAGCTTCCGCGGCCTCGGCTCGCAGCTCATCCCTAGGGAGCTGCTGCCCAGCCTACGGAGGTCCCGACCAGGTGTTTAGGGTGCCAGTTCTATGGGTCACAGCTCCCCTCGGCCCCTCGGAGCTGCTCCCTGCCTAACGAACAGCCCCTGCCAGCGCTGCCAGCACGCCTGAAGCTCAGCGGTACCTCCGCTGCCCGGTCACCGCCACATCCCAGGGCTGCGGCCTCGGGCACGGACACCTGTCCGGGCACGGACACCTGTCCCTGCCCCGGCGCCACTGCGGGCAGCGCTGCGGCTGTGCCCGGTGCCCTGCGCCCGTCACGGCTGCGCCCGCACAGCGGAGGCGCTCGGACACGGTCACACACGGCCAGGACACGGTCACACACGGTCACACACGGCCAGGACACGGCCACACACGGTCAGGACACGGTCACACACCGGCTCGGCGCTCGGACACGGTCACACACGGTGAGGACGCGGTACACACGGCCAGGACACGGTCACACACGGTCAGAACACTGTCACACACGGTCAGGACACGGCCACACACGGTCAGGACACGGTCACACACGGCCAGGACACGGCCACGCACGGTCAGAACACTGTCACACACCGGCCCGGCGCTCGGACACGGCCACACACGGTCAGGACACGGTCACACACGGTCAGGACACGGTCACACACGGCCAGGACACGGCCACACACGGTCAGAACACTGTCACACACCGGCCCGGCGCTCGGACACGGCCACACACGGTCAGGACACGGCCACACACGGTCAGGACACGGTCACACACGGCCCAGACACGGTCACACACGGCCCGCCCGGGCGCGTCCCGCCGGTCCCGGCGTGAGGGGACGCGGGCGGGGCCGCCGCGGCGCACCAGGGGGCGCTGCCGTCCCGCCGCCGCCGCGCGCCGCAGGGCGGTCCCGGAGCGCGCGGGGAGCCCGCCCGGGCGGGGCGGCTGAGGGGGCACCCGTGAGGGGGACGTGTGAGGGGGCTCGTCGTGTGCGGGGACAGCCCTGAGGGGGACGTGTGAGAGGGCTCCTCGTGTCCGGGGACAGCCCTGAGGGGGCACCTGTGAGGGGGCACCTCGTGTGCGGGGACAGCCCTGAGGGGGCACCTGTGAGGGGGACGTGTGAGGGGGCTCCTCGTGTGCGGGGACAGCCCTGAGGGGGACGTGTGAGAGGGCTCCTCGTGTCCGGGGACAGCCCTGAGGGGGCACCTGTGAGGGGGACGTGTGAGGGGGCTCCTCGTGTGCGGGGACAGCCCTGAGGGGGACGTGTGAGGGGGCTCCTCGTGTGCGGGGCTCCTCCGCTGCAGGGGGACCCACACAGGGGCACTTCCACGGCCAGAGCGGGGCTGGCCCCGCTCCCGGCCCGGCCCGGGCAGCGACCCCCTGAACAGTCCGACGGCCTTAAGTGACTCTTCTTGCTCTCCTACAGTAAAAAAACAACGGCCCAGTTTTGGCCGTCGGGCCCAGCTGGGAATTAAAAATGAAACAGTGCATCGCCACACGGGCGGTCCCGGGTGTCCATTTGCCCTTCTGCACGCTGGGGATGAGGTCCGAATTGAGGTAAATGAGCCCCGTTCACCATGCACAAGATTTCTGCTTCTTCAGGTAGCATTAAAAAACTACACAGACTCCAGAAAGGAAATGAAATTGCTTCTTTTAATATTAAACTTGTAATTGTTCCTATTTTTCCTCGATATTTGATGACAGTGAACCAAAGCGACTGACAGCCTTTGTGCAACTCTCCGAGGGCGACCGCAGTGCGACGAGGAGGAGTGAAGATTTCTGAAGGCAGAATGGTGAAGATGAAAGCGAGCCTCAGAACTAACATGTGTGCTTTATTTTTTAAAGATGGAACAGAGAGGAGGCACAATTACCCCAGATTTAGAAGATCTTTGTTCAAGCCCTGACCTACTGAAGCTTCCCATACCTTGTCTTCTCCTCCCTATCTTAAAACCAGGTAATAGCTGTTACCTACCTGGCAGATAATTGCAAGGATAAATATCTTGGAGGCTGATTGGTGCAACAGAAAAAATGCCTAATATTGACAACACAAGGTACCCCGGATCTGGCCTCCAGTTTGCTCATAGTCAGCAAGAGGAAAACTATGACTAATAACAGGAACAGAATTGGAAAGGGGACCAAAAGAGGATAAGGGATTGTAACAGAAATAAGTTCACCAAGGTAACATCTGGAAAATTTCCTTTTTATTGGGGAGTGATCAACCACTATCCCCTTAATAAATACAGGTACACTGCAGGAAAAACAAAACCAACAAAGCAAAAAAACAAACATTCGAATCTAAGAAACAGCACCAGATAGGTTTAGAAAATCCTCGCAGACAGCATCATTCCCTGTACAAACCAAGGCAGCTTCCTGGGCTCATTAAAGAAGTGTAAGTGGTTCCTGAACTCTGTCCTCCCTGGCCAGTCCCCCTGTGTTATCTCTTATGACCATTGCCTGAACTGAAACATCATTTTGGTTACTGAGATCACTTTTGGAGAATGGTAGAAGCCTCGGTTTCCTCTGTAAGAACAATCAGGCTCAGTTTACAATGAATGGTAATTATGGACAGCCCCAAACAACTCAAGTTTGTGTTCTTTTAGAATGTAAAATACACAAAGATCCCAGTTCCCGAGCATTAATGATTTAAAATAGCTCCTACAAATGGGCAAAAAAAGCTTAAGAACAGTTACATCGATCAGAGCACAGGTCCACAGATTTTTTTTTTTTTTTTTTTTTTTTTTTTTTTTTTGGTGGTAGATTACATGGCTGGGAGCAGTTCTGGCTCACCTGGAGCAAATGACATCAGCAGTCATTGGTTCTAGGAGCAAGAAAGTGTTCTACAGACTGAGGAACTCATAGCATGGAAATAAGAGAATCTAAAGGATTTTGGGAAATGGGACAAGTAGTTGACTATAAATACCCTGAGTGCCTTTGTTTCTGGTGGCCGTGTTTTTAAAAGGACAGGAAAGTTGGAGACAGTGCAGAGTCATAAAAATAATTTGAGAACTGGAATAGCTGCCTGAGAATGAGACACTTAAGGAGCTCGATCTGTTTAGTTTATTAAAAAGATCAAGAGATGGTTTGATTACGATATATAAGTACCTTCAAAGGGAGAAAATACCAGGTCCTAGAGGGCTCTTTAATCCAGCCAAGAAAGGCATAACAAGAACCAATTGCTGGAAGCTGAAGCCAGACCAGCTTAAATTGGAAATCAGGCACAGTTTTATAGTGAGAATGATTAGACATTAAAAACCCTGCCCTATCAAAGGAAGGAGGATTTTTCATCTTTTAATATCTCCAAATCAAGACAGGATGCCTTTCAGTAAAGTAAGCTCGAGTTTAAAAAAAGGCTCAATGCAAGGGTAATTGAGCAATATTTAATGACTTATCATAGGCAAGGAAAGCTGTAACATCTTAATTTGGAACGACAGCTCAAAGTTTGGCAGCACATTTCTTTGGCAAACAGGTATGCTGCCTGCATGTGTGATGGAAGCTGCAGAGACCTGACTGTGTTTTTTGCCTTGGAGAAAGGTCAGATGGCAGACGCCAGTCAGAGATCCAATAGTGTAAAAACTGACACCATTTTTCCATAGTCAGCCCATTCTGTGTCCTGCAACGGCCTCCCCTGGGCAGAGCCATGGCTGTGGCACTATGAATGAGTCTGCTGAAGCCCTCAGCCATGTATATGAAGCCATAATAGAGACTATAAATTAATGTTCTGAATGATCAGACTGTGGCTGCCGCTACAGCTACAGATGAAAACGGGACACCAGCCCATGAGTGGAACCAGCTGAATTTATGCCCTTTTCTTGGGACAGGTGTTCCAGGACCTGTGGTTGCATGATTGTCCAGACTAGGCCTGGATTCTCCATGGGAGCAGATGGATACAGAGAACCAGGCTGGACCCAACAAAGAGACACAGGAACCACCAGGCAGAGAAGGTAGGATAGATTTGACTACAGCAGTTATGGATTTACATAAGGCTGAAATACACCCCAGTGTACATGAGAAAGAGTTCAAGCACCTACTCGACAACACAAGGAAGCACACACCATCCCAGCAGCATGGGAAATGAAAAAGCCCAGGGTTTTATCATTACATTTCATTACTTTGCATCATATTCCCTCTTCAAAGGTTATCATCAGTCTTTAGGATTCTCTTTGTGGAAGATCTTTGTGCCATAGCCATCATCCTCATCTTTCTCTGAACATTTAGATCAGTGGGGTCCAAACTTTTTTGACTGTGCATCTGATCAGTAAAAAAATTTTGAGTGTGCATGCCAGTGTATGTGTATTTATCTATAAACTATCTCCATGTACTACTGTATTAAGCATACACAAAAATAGGCATTTACAAAGGATAAGGATGAAATAAACACTATTCTAATTTTTTAAAATTTATTACTGAAAAAAAAGTCTTCCTGTGCCCTAATAGATAGTCTTGTACATCTCACCATGGGGACCACTGATCTAGAGTGACAAGGCACCTTTCTAAGATGACCCACCTTCTAAATAACAATTCTGTACAGGTGCCTCAGATTCCCTGAAGGGGAAGTGGCAAATTACTGAAGGCTGAGCCTTGGTGACATGGCACAAGGGGACTACCAACTTTGGCATTCATAAGCTGACTAGCCATTACCATGCAGAAGGTTTCCAGGAGCTCAACAGGGCAGCCATGATCTCAAGTAAGAATCTAAATGAAACCTGCTGTCACAACAGGAGCACTGACCCCAAAGCCTGTGGTGAAGCCAGTTGTGGAAAGAGGCTCCATAAACTCTGAAGTTCTTTAGAGCTGAGCGTGATATAAGACATGGAGCAGCGCCAGAGAAACACTTGCTGCTGGATGCCAAACCAGCCGTCTGCCTCAGCTCTGGCAGCGGCCGACTCCTGAGAGCAAGCTGCTGAAGGTGAAAATGAGTGGGACCCCTTCCAAGTCTATCACTTAGGCTTATCACCAGATGAGAGCCAGAGTTCTCTGGCAGTGTCAGGCAACCAGAATCAACACTCCTGAGCTTCTGAAATGAGCCCTGGAGTCTGGGAGCCCTCTGGCCAGGTATCTGGGAGACAGACATTAGAGTAAGATCAAAATGTTTTGTCCCCAGTTTCTCTATGGAATCCGCTGGTTCTAGGAACACTCACGGGGTGAAGGAGCATGGTACTATGCTGTTGTTTATGAAGACTGTTTGCCACAAGATTCATATGGAACTTCAGCTGAGAGACGCCAAGGCATGACCAAGGCACACTTGCTTGGTGACTGCCCAGCTGGATTCACACAGAAGGACAGAACCTGCATCTCTGCCATCGAGAGAGAACTTTGAAATACATCTGTGTTATGCTACAGTTTCACGAGTTTGCAATATTTGCTGGGCATGTGACAATTCCCGTTTCAGGGCTGAAGTGTTCTACACCTTCTAATCCAATTTCGGTTGACTCAGTCAATGGACTTTTCATCATTTCCTTCATATTCCCGTCATGATGGGTCTCATAAATCTTGCTAATGGAGGATATTACCTGATATCTGAGATACATTTTCCTTCTTGCATTATGATCACAATACATTTCATTTGCATTCCTTAGGCCCTGTCCTGGGCAATTCTTCTCCATGGTTTCTGTTTATGCTCTTCATATGCTTGTGGACAAGTACAACACTCTTCATTTATTTTTGCCAAGTTAAACACATATAATTATTTTCATATTTCTTCATAAATCATTACTTCCAGCTCCTAAACACAGTTTTACAAAGAAAAGTAATTCTAGAAATGGTGTTGCCTGGGATCCACATTTACTAATCTCCCAGCAACTGTTCCATCATTTTTCTAACTGCCTATGCTTGGCACTAATTCAATTTTTTTTTTTTTCCTGGTCTGGGTCCTTTACCGAGTGGTATGGGGAAAATCTTAGGCTTGAAGTGTCAACCTTATATATATTCACATCAGTCAGGTCCTTCTGAATTCACTTTTGCCATCTTATGTGCAGAAATTAATACAAAAATTATTGAGAAATTTACATCAAATTTGATGGAATTCTGCAAGACTGCCACTGTCAGTCTTCTCAAATACAGTATAATCCTTAATCAGAAGTTACTGATAAAAATCTTTTATTTATTTTATCTACTACTATGTAGTAGATGTTTAACAATTCTTCTCCCTGTAAGTGCAAACCTCGTGTTCTTTAATGCAGTGCTGGTACCCTGATGCTTCCCAAGGCATTCGCATTCCTGTGGCTAAGTAGAAATTAGCTCTGTCAAAGATTCACCAGCAGAATAAATCCAGTCTGGTGATTCAAACTTACAGGAATAACACATCTTAAACAAAATGTTATTTTACTTCTTTAGGTACCCAGTGTCATCCACACTTAGTAAAAAGACCAGAACAAGCATTCAGACAGCTCTGTCTTGGAGCAGGAGGTGCCTTGTGACAGACATACTTCCAAGCATAGGAACTTTTTAGTGAATATGCTTCACAGATCATGAGCCAGAAAAATTCTGACAATATTTTACCATATACTGAGCAATACTGACTCCAATTCCTTTTTTGAAAAGAGAAAAAGGAAATCCTCACATGAATTCTGCAATCCCTTGCTATCTCAGCAGTTTATTATCTTCCAAATTAATTCTCAATATTTTGCAAAAAAATACTAATTAATTTCTTTTACATAAAGAACACATACATGGAACTGGTCTTCTATTTTTAGTCCTCCTTTCCAAGTGTTCTATTAACATCCCGCATTGTGAAATGTTTCCATTACTCACAGATAGCCTTGTGCTGCTGTGTTTTCCCCTTTGTCAAGGCCCATTTATGAAATCAGTTCAGGGCTCATCCATTTTAGATTCCTGAGTGACTCTCCGTTTATAATGATTTCTTTATTCTCCCCACCCCACATACACCATAAGCCATTTCTTATTTCATTTTAGAATTTACTCAGCCTTTTTGATTACTCTCCCTCTCTTTACATCGTAAATAATCCTCAGTATTCTGATTTTTGCCCTATTTCCTTTCATCATTTCAAGTAAAGGCAGCTTTGTACCATCAAATATTTGAGCTACATCAATCACCTCTTCTGTCTTGTATCTTCCTTTATCAGATGAATTAATTGTGATGTGCTTATGATATATTTAAATCCTTGCCTGTTTTTCTCTCTACTTGTATTTGTTTTCTTTTAAAATATTTCTTGTGCCCATTTCTCTGACACTAGTTGCTTACTTCCTTGAAATTTATCAGAATTTTTTACAGTCTGATATTTCCTGTTATGTGCAACTTACACACACACTGTGAATTCAAGGATTTACCTCTTCAAAGCTGACACAGAGCTGCTCTTTCCATGCTCAGACCCCACTGAACTCCAGACTGCAGCTCTGACAGGGAAATTCTCCCTTTTTCATTCCCTTTCACACATTTCCCAGCCAAGGAGATCAGTGATGTTCTACTTCCATGCTATTATTCTGAGCAATTACTCCAAAGATCTTACTGATACAGATTTGAAAGAGTGAGAAAAACAAGAAATACCCTTTAATTACCAAGGACAAAATGAGTACCACCACTTCAGCTGAGGATGAAAGGAATTGTTTCATGTTCCACCTCAAATTCCTCATCTAACACTGAAGTTTTGACTAAAATCTAGGAACTCAGGGCTGAGAAGGGTCTGCCCTGCATTGGATGAACTTAAACATGGTTTGTCTGTCTCCACGCAGTGAAATGTGTGCCCCTGTCCTTCCAGGGATTCCTCAGGAATGTGCTATCATGTCTTATCAACACACCGTACTGATAAAGTGTTGATGCAAAAAGCCCAAAGGAACATGTGCAAACCAACTTCAGAAGAAGAAATCGTGAGGAACACCCGAGGGAGTTTATAAAGACACCAGGAGTAAAATTTGGTTATTAGAAACATTCTTGTAATGCTGAACACATCCCAGTGACCAGCAAAATCCCCCATGCACTTGTAAATAGACAAAAGAGCATAAAGGAAATATAGTGCAGATTCTGAAGAGGTCTCTTCCAGAAGACTGAGCAAGTCAGAAAATACTGTCCACAGGTGAATTGGATACCCCTCCGGTTCTGTCTGTAAGAAATACAGTACCACAACACATTAGGATGGCAAGAGCGGACAAGAGAAGGGTTTTGTAAGATAAATGTATTTGAAGTGCCATACTCCCTTGTACTTGTGCTCAGGGTGGTGTTTTTATTAACAAATGACTCGGATATTTTGAGTCACAGACAGAAAAATTATTTATAAACTGATTAAAAAAAAATTTAAATAAATTACAAAACTAAAAATAAAAAGAAAGGTTGTAGTTAGTTATTATGCCAAGTAACCAGGTCCCATCCTGCTTGCTGCTGAGTGTTGCTCAGGGAAGATGGCTGTAGGCTTTGGCAGGCTTCTAACTCATATAGGAGGAACCTAAAAACCAGTTACGGGCTCCTCAAGAACATTCTGACTGCTCCTGTAAGAATTAAAAAAAAAAAAAAAGAAGAAAACTCTACCAGCCGAAGCTGAGAAAATTATGCATATAAACAAAGAGAAAAAGACACTCCAAGAAGTGGGCTGTGTTATTTCTCAGAGTAAAATCTGTGCATGGAGAGCAAAGCTATGATAAAAAAGTTGTAGTTTATTGTTTATTGTCTCAGTGATATCCAGAGGAAATATGCTTAGTCTGCAATCCAGAGGAGGATTTTCCCACCTTCTAGCTATAAAATCTGAAACTAATTCTGTGTTCTCTGACCACTCATAATACAGCCTTTACAATCTAAACGTAATTAACAACACCGCTGCTGCTAATGAATAAGGTAGAAAAGAATCTACCCCACTCTTATCTAATGTTAATTTTCCAGAGAGAAAGGGACAGAGGCAGACAAGGATGACAAAGTAATATTTTGAGGTCAAACGAGGCAATTGCAATTCCATTCCATAAGGCCATTACTTTCTGAGCAGTGATTACCAGAAGAGCCTCACCAGGTTAAAAAAAAAGGTCCATCTACATTTCAGACCTTCCTGGGTCTGAGACTGACAAACAGATATTACCAACACCTTCACACTGGCTGGAGCCTTTCCCAGCTGCATCCATGAACAGATCATCACAGACAACCCAACACCCAGAAAGACCTTTGAAAATATTTCCTAATCATGATCAGACCTTTTTTTTCCTAAATGTACTAGCAGCCTCTCCTGTCCCACCAAAATCCAAAATTCAAATCACAAAAACTAAAAGCAAAATATATATCCCATACTCTTCTCCCCAAGACCAGCACAAGCTATTCTTAACATCAGGTCAATAGCAACACAACAAGGAGAAAACTTTTCAATATTAATTTTTAAGTTAGTCCAATTAAAGATAAAACCTCCAGTCTCCCTTATGCTGCATTTTCCAAACATTTTCAAACATTCGGTACAAAGTGCTGATCATGAAAGAAGCTGAAAGCTAGCTGCTGAGCTCTGCCAGGAGGAAAAACTTTGTCCCTAGGGAACTGGCCAGCAATCAGACACGTGATCCAGCAAGTTACACCAACCTCTGTCCTATTCCAAGGGCTTCCTTTAATCCAATTGTTTAGATACAGCTTGATATTATTATCCCAGATCTCATTACAACATTGCAGAGAGCAGTCTGTAAGTCCTGAATTGAGAATAAAGAATGGGCTGAAAAATATTCAGTTCTAATCCTGGCTGCATCAGAAAATCGCTTCTAAGAACAAGGCATCTTTGCTTGGAGTGAGGGGCAGACAAAGATGATGGGAAAAACAGGGCTGATGTAGTATCAAGAAACTACAAAAAAAATGAAAGTTCAAAGCTCATCTCCTCCCCTCAACTTTTAGGTGTCATTCAGAAACACTCACACTTTCACAGGAAAGATGGGGCAGGTGCCAAACCCTGGTCAGAGACCCATCTGTGCTAGGAAGCAACTAACATGCCCTCCACCTCCAGTGGGCTCTTAATTATGTTGTGCCGAGATTATCAATTAAATTTCTCCCCCTTGAAGCTTTGTCCAGAGCTATCTTTCATCTCTCCAGTCTGAGGAACCAGCTCAGTATTGTGTCTTCCTGAATAATTTGAGTTGGAACCAAATTTGGCAGAGCAGCAGTAGATGACACCAAAATATGAGTGCAATAGTACCTGTGCACACTATTTTTTGAAACTATCATTTCATAGGGTTATTTCTCACCATCTGACTCTCAGGTCACAGGAAGTGTGGCATAAAAATCATAAAAATGTATTTATGATTTTGCCTTTACATCGAGTTTCTTAAATTCTACTAGATATTGTCAAAAAGTTGGTTTTTTGTGGGTTTGTTTTGTTTTGTTGTAAAACAACTGTCCTTTGTTGATTCTTTCATTAGAATAAGCATAAACAACACTTCACATTCCTCATGTGCCACAACCTGCTCTCCCTGTGGCACTGAAACAGGCATGGGCACTTCTCCCCATGCTCAGTCTTATTGGGTGGAGTGTGTCAACAACTTCCAGTTCCAACCTCTAAAAAATAAAAACTTGGAACTCTGAGGATGAGAAGAAATGAAGATAAATGTACACACACAAAATAAACAGCAGGTGTAATTGTTTGCAAGGCTGCTACTACTTTGAACTATCTTGATTTTGAGGGCTGCTATTATGATAAACCTTGGTTGTAGACCTCTGGAAAGTGACAACAGGTTGTCATGACATCCAACACAGAAACTGATGTTGACACTTGGCATCCAAGAAGTTCCACCAACCCAGACTGGTGGCCAGTAATCTTCAATTGCTGAAACACTGATTTAACTCCCAGCACCCTAGTCAGTTATTTCCTCTTCCACTTTAATATAGTGCTCTTTTTTTTTTTATTTTTATTTGTTTAAAATATAGGCAGCAAGAATGAGAAATCTTGTAATCTTCCTGAAGAGCCTCACATACTGAGCATCGCTAAATATTTGGCAAGATAAATGACAGAGCTGCTCTAAAAGAATCATGTATTCTAGAAATGAAAAAAGATACATCTGTTGTCTCTTTTGTCAATGTGAAAGGTGAGCCATGTAAAACATGGGATAGCAAAATACTGAGGAATGACAGAAGACATGCCCATGTCAATTCAGGTGTAAGGTTATCCCATTTCCTTTCATTTCTGAGGATCTGACATGCTTCATTTTTCAGAAGGATGTGCAGGAGACCAAAGTAAAGGTTATTAGATCTTGCTGGTCTGAAATCTAGGAAAAAAAAAAAAAACCTCAGTTTTGCACACAGGCATTGTTGGGTTTGACTCTGTCAGGGACTCAGACACAACCTGGGAGGCTCAGAAGCCTGTCAGTGTCCATCAGAACATTCAACCTTTGCAGCCAAGTTCACAGAGGAGTTCCACAGCACCCTTTGGCCAGTGAAAAGGCCATGACTTTCAAATCACACCCTTCTTGGGACTACACTCAAAAAGTGCTGCTCAGGACCCCACAGAGGCTTAGCAAGGTGATGGTTTGGGAGAGCCAGAACCTGAAATTTTGTGTCCCAGAATCAGCATGAACATCTGGCTGAAGACTTTTATTAGCAGAGATCAAGTAGGGACACCTCCCTCACCACTGAAATGGTGCTGCACACCAGAATATCCCATTAGCCCTCCCAGGTGGGAAGAAAGTACTTTTTCTGCTCAATAAAAGAACAAAGACCATTGATTTTTCTGTTTGTAGAGGGCAGGCAAAACCAACTCAGGTAAAGTCCTCCTTCTCTAGTACTTGTTTGAGATACACTGTGCGGCTGGGTTTTTATAGCTGAAAAAATTGCATCTTGAGCTGTGAAGCAGAGAGGTCTCCAGC
This sequence comes from Sylvia atricapilla, assembly GCF_009819655.1. Taxonomy (NCBI): domain Eukaryota; kingdom Metazoa; phylum Chordata; class Aves; order Passeriformes; family Sylviidae; genus Sylvia; species Sylvia atricapilla. The sequence continues at coordinate 294,053 of NC_089151.1, forward strand.
TCTCACCTGTGTCAGAGCAGTGGCTGCAGCAGGGGTGGATTCTGAGGTACAGAAACTTCTTTTCTGGAGGAGATGGGCAGGCGCCTGACACAACTGGCATTCAAGTCAAAGAAAGAGGCTGCAAGTCTTTAACACATTACCTGGTTTACATTATTATTTCGCTATTTTACATTTAAAGTACGAAAAAAGTATTATTTCAGCTCTTTCTTGGATGCACATTGTAGCACACTGACTGACCATTTTATCCTATTGCAAAGTGTGGCACAGACACTTAATGAATGTTTACTCCAGAATTAAATATTTTTGGTTCAGTTTGCTACTGAACCTACTCACTAGTAGGCTCCCAAGTTTGCCTGGGTTATTTGTTACATGTATTGAAAAGTACACATGTACATATACTAAATTCACTAAGAAAGCAAGGATCCTGGAAGACTCCCATTCAGTAAACAGGAGTGGTGATATCCTCTATGCTAACAGCCCTGACTGAAGTAGTTTACTTAAGAGGAGGAATTAACTCCAGGGCAGTTGTTCTGTTGAATGTCAATAGACAGCAGCACTGAGAAAACTTTTTTTTCCCTTGTTTTTTGCTGTTGGTTTGGGAAAAGGAATCTTGAACAGCAGAACACTGCAAAGAATAAAACCAAACACACCAGTCATCAATGGATGAATTCTAATATTAATTATTAAAGATAATTCTAATAGTTGTCTCACAGAATATCGACATTTCACAGAAGAAACAGAACAGGAGTATAGCCCTCAGACCCAGCACCCTCTCCCTTGCCCAGTGCAGGTAACAGGGCACACTCTTCAGGCTGAGCAAGGCTCCACTGATACGTTTTTCTGCCAGCATATTGTCCGTCAGGAGAAGGCATTGGTGGGGAGGTGGGGGAAGACCCTCAAGCATTTCTCCTCTCAAATTATCTCGGTAATTTCATTTTACAGACATATCATGATGAAAATATTACCAAACAGCTTACCAAAATGAAAGTGGTTAGCCTCGAGAGGGGCTGAGTTGCACAGCCGTGGTTGTGATCATGGTCATCCCTGCTGGTATTTGTCAGGCGCTCACTGTAACGCCCTCAGGCAAAAGATCTGTAAAGGAGTGGAAAGTGCCCAGGGGTTCACTGGCAGCCACGAGGGAAGGCAGAACAGGATCCCAGGGTGCATGGACACAAACAAATGTCCAAGTAGTAAAAATATTCTGAACTACTTCAGCTAAATATTTCAGTGTAACGTTTGCGGGGCTATCTGCTAAGTTAGAACTCATGCCTAAGTACTCTGCACTTTAATGTGTATTTCTATATTAACATTATTTTCCCATTGAGTATTACATTGAATCAGGAAACACCAATTCTTTCCCATGAGTACTTTGGTGAAGTATTTTGAATCCCCTGCTGTGCTATTTAGTTCCATCTGTTGATGTTTCTTTCCTTATCACTTCATCCCTCCAAGTTAGCCAGTATTCCTCCGTAGCCACCCGATGTTAATCAGTCAGTTATCACTGCTACCTGACATCTGTCCATGCTAAAGTAGGGAAGAAATGAGGAGGGGAAGTACTGCGGCAGCTGGGGAACATGGAAAGAGCCTTCAAATAAAGAGAAGGTTGTTAGAAAGAGTGAAAACCTTTCTTCATCTTCATAGAACAGAAAAAAATGGAAGTTGGTATGAACTGTAGTAAGGGAGATTTAGATTAAATAAAGGAAACCTCCTCTCTCAAATAGAAAATGTAATTAAGCACTGGAATACATTTCTGTAAGGATATCAATCGCCTGCAGAGATGGAGGAACATTTTATGGTCCTTCCCAGATGTAAATCCAGAGATAAATCCTGGGCATCCCTCTCCCTTGGTTTTCAGAGATTCTTCTTTAACATTATCTTGCAAGATAACCAGGTTTGATTTTTTTCATTTAACAAAAGTTGTAGAGTTACTAAATCTTTTGGTAAAAGAGATTGCTTGTCTAAGGGACACCAGTGCTCCATAAAAGCTGACAGCCTGTCTGCAAGGGCTGCCAGCAACAGCATGGGGAGAAGAAGCTTTGCCTGAGGGACTTGCAGAACAATCTCGTTGCGTCCTCCTAGTCTCCAGCCACTGGAGTCAGGAAGAATGGCAAACTTCACAAAACTGTTTTAAAGGAAACCATTGGAACCTAAGATTTGCTTGTTATAACTCTGAACCTTACCATATTCTTCAGCTCCATAAAATCCTAAAGGCTAATTTTAAATTGGGGGAGAAGATTTCTATTTATTAGCTCTGGTCTTGAGTTTTGAGCTGTATCAAGTGCTTTTCTACTTCTCTCATATTTGTATTTTTGTGCACTATCTTTCAAGCAAGCTCGAGTTGTTTTGGCAGCTTACAGCACGATTTATCTGTGCAGAGAATTCTCCTGTTCAATGGGACACAGAGAGGTTCTGCTACAAATTCTTTTAGAGGAATTGCAGGATAAGCAATGGAGATCAGTATCTGATGTGATCAGCACTGTGGTAGTTAAAACAGGGAGAGAAAAACAACATTGTTTTGCACTTTGAAACCTGTTTCTAATCTGCTGAGCTACTCCTATGGGGTCAAATAAAAATTATTAGCTTATTAAAAGCATAGTTTTGCTATTTAATAAGCAAAAATGATTGAAAATTCTGTTCCAGATCCTGATAATTTTAGTGTTTCTAGTTAAGCCTACAAAATTGCATTCATTATTAGTGTCTAGATTCATTAACAATTCAATTTATAGATATTAATGCTTATAATGCATGCTTCACTTGCCAAAACTTGAAGAGAAATTGTTTCAATTAGCTTTCATGGATCATGGATCCTACCGGCTGGGTATTTTTAGACAAAAGATACAAACACATCCCCAAGCAATGCTAATGCACAGCTGGGATCCGTATGGAGGGTCAGCTAATGGTTTAAAAGGAGAACCAGTAAATAAATTTTACATAGAACTGGGGGACAGGAACAGAATCAATCAAATATATTTGCAGGTCACACCCCTCCCCTTAAAAACACCACAGTTCCCTGGGCTGGATTTTTAGAAATAAGCCATAAGATATAAAATAGTAACTAGGTTAAGGGATTATTTGTCAGGCTGTGATGAAGCATCCCAGGTATGCATGGGCCCAAGGCAAACTGCTTCCTTCTCATTTTCATTCAAACTACATAATTAAAGTCAGCAAGGATGCACCAATGTAGCCATCTGAGAGGATTGTAGCCACGGACAGAACTGTGATCAACACTGTATCTTCTTTCTTTAGGTCTGTTACAGTCAGGGAGAACAACCCAAAATCTACACAACCAGATTTGTGCTACACCTGCCTGCTAAAGCCCCGCAAGAAGACAGAAGGGAACACCAAGAGCCAGTATCTGGCCAGGTGGCAGGCTCAGGGACACGGTGCCCACTGCTGTGCGGGTGAGAGCAGGAGGGCTGGGGCAGCAGAGCCCTCCCCAGTGTCACAGGGACCTTGGCAGCTCTGAGCTGCTGTGGTGGCACTGCCCTGCACGGCCCGAGGGGCACCGTGAGCTCAGCTGGGCACTGAACGGACCCGCCGCCAGCATCGCCCAGCTCCACGGCCTGGGCCTCAGCCATGGGTAAAAGATACTACAGAATGTTGGCCTTTGATACCTCCACTATTGGATTACTGTTCCTCCTCCGCTGCTGAGCACTGGAAACACCGGCTGGAAAGTGCTGGGATTTAATGCAGCTAATACATGGATGGTACCCTGAGGTACATGTGGTGTCTCCAAAGTCAGTGCAAGTCCCCACAGAGCCAGCTGTTTCTGCTTCCTGGGACCTGGCACGAGAATGTCAGGCAAAGTGAGCTGAAGTCCACAGTCCATACCTGCTCATGGCACCATGGCTTCTCTCCCATCTGCACATCTCTATCTCTTTGACCCAAAGAAATTTGGGATTTCTACAAGCAACTTCAGTTTGTGGCTCTCCTTACTGACAACAAGATACACTATATTCCAGGGATATAGAAGATGCTCAGTATTTATCCAACCATCCTAACCAACCTTTCTTCTAAAAAGCTAGTCTTTGTTTCTGAAGTGTCTGTACAAAACAGTCAAGTGATTTCTTTTGAGTTGGCTTATTTTTGGAGAGCAGAGAACTGGAGGGTGCTGACCAGAGAGGTGTCTCACAGGCATCTCCCTGCTGGGCTTGAGCATATAATTTATTTGTAGGGCAGTAGTCAGGCCCCCCACTAAATTCTTTGCCAGTGACGTGAGAGCATGTGCTCAGCTGGAATTTCTCTGCAGAGAAAAGCAATTAAGAAAAAGATTTAGAGAAGTAACATCAGCCCTGAAGTTGGCTGGTGCCCAGTCTGCAGAGCAGCAGCATTAGCATGGACTCACTGCCACTCAAGGCAGCTTTGGGGCCAGCAAACTCAGAGGTACATCTTGCTAAATAAACACTTTTGGGGAGCTAGGACTTAAGCCAGGGTAACCTTGTTAAAATTCAGTGAAGGCAAAACCAAATTATCTATCTTCCAGTTTGGCTTTTTCCTAATTTGGTACCAGAGAACAGATTAGTGCTCCATTCATGCTTATACTTTGGCAAGACAGACAGGATGACAAAGCCACATGGCCACTTATATTTACACCCAGTCTATTGCAGGCCTCTCTAATTGATATAGAAAAGTCATCTGAATGAGTGTTTTAATGACATAATGCATCCTCAACTGCACCAAGCAATAATGAACATAAGCTCAGACCTTAACCTGCACTATCCATGTTCCCAAATTCATTAATTCAAGACTACAGCTGGAACAGTATTTGAAAAAAGTCAACTCAATTGATAAGAAAAAATGCCTGAGAAGCCTTTCAGCAGTGCAGTGGCAGTGGGAGCCTGACTGCCAGCAGCTGTGGTCAGCCATGGGGTCATTAGCAGAACTGCAATATTGGTCGAGACCATCACGCACTTGGTTTCAAAATCCCAGAGCCCTGACTTCTTTTGCCATGGAGAAGAGAAGAACAAACATATTCTAATCATGAGAAAATGCTGTCCATTACCTCTCCCACTTCCCATGAACGTGCTTCCAGACCTTTCCTACCAGCCTCTGAACACCCTGGCTTTTGCACTGACTGTGCATTCACACAACAGCCCCAGCTGGAAAGGACCTCGGTAGATCGTTCATGGGAAAAGGAGCCCAGATAAGTTTATTTCACACTGTTCAGAAGCATCTTGAAACCCTCCAGTAGTAGAGACTCCAGCACGTGCCTGGGGGTGTATTGGCTGTGCCTACTTCTAAGGATCCCCACATCTGAACCCTTAATGATGGGCAGATAAAGATTGAAACCTGGTACATTAGGACTAGCTCCCATATTTAGGGTACTGAGCATCAGTGACACCACACTGAGTTCACCTGGAAATCAAGTAAATTGATAAATAGGCTCAGAAAGGGAAAGGACTCTCTACTGTTGGGCTTTGTTTAGGTTCAGCACTTTTGCAGTTTTATAGGTTTTGCAGTCATATATAGCCAGATCAATGCTGAAAACACAGGAAAAAAATTCCTCTAAGTTCTTTTTTTTTGACTATTTTTTTTCCTCTCACCACATGAGCAATTCAATAAAGTGAAGTTATTTTTGGCAAAGAGCACTTTTCACCAAGAATTGCTTAAATGCTTTTCTTGAGCCATTTCCTTTTGTCTTCTCAAATTCAGTGATTGGTTTTACAACCATCAAACTTCTGCAGCTTTAACTCTAAGGTTACATATTTCTCCCCTCTTTAACAAACTCCACTTAGTTATTTATCAATAACTAAGTTAATTTTTGCATTTTATTTTTTTGCAGAAGCTGCCTGCACTGGGCAGTGCTTAGAGGTAAGAGGCTGACATGGTGAGAGGATGATGGAAACGGAGCAGCAGATATGGATTACACATAGAGTGAATTAAATAGTGGGACAGGGACACAGGCAAGACTGACAGAAGATGTTAATGGGCACAAGCCAACAAACACCTTCTTTAATTTTCTCTATCAGCAATTAAGTTTGCCCTCTTTTTCCCAGAAGCCTTCAGCTTTCCATTGGGCTGCTGTTGTGACATCCTTAAAGTGATCCTTGGGTCAGTGACCCTTCTCAAGGGTCTGCAGCTCCCATGATAATGAGAAGCTGGAGGAGGAGTTGCAGTTGGGTGTGTTGTCACCACATGACTGCAGCAAGGCACATACATTGACTGGAGATGGTGGGTGTTTGGCACAACCCTCAGACTGCTCCACCAGCTGAGAGCAGTCTGCAGGCAGCAGGTTCATCCTCCTTGGGCTGATGGACAACAAGGCTCCAGATCATGAGACAAAACAGGTGATGAAAATTAATGGGAGGAGAAGGATGATGATTCTGGGAAAGGTGGTGAGAGTGTCAGATAAGCTGTTATGAGACATGAAAGGTACTGTGCTCAGGAGCTACTTTTAACTTTATATCTGTCTCTCAAGAGAATTCCTGTGGTGAGCTCAGCAGGTCCCATCCCTGTATTTTATGCATTTTGGAAAACAGAGTGGGATGCTGCAAATATCCTCACAGGAAAGGTCGATATTGGTTTGGAAAAAAAGAAAAAAAAAAGTTTGCAAGATTTCCATCTTAGCAAACCTTTGATTCTTACATGAACAGAAATTCCAAGTTTTATCTCATCACAAAGACTGGAAGTTTGCTGCTTGCTGGGGGAAAAAACCCAGAAAAACCCCCAATAAAAACCCCAATTCCCCCCCCCCCCCCCCCCAAAAAAAAAAAAAAAAAAAAAAACCAAAAAACAACCACCCCCAAAAGAAACCCCAAATCAACCAACAACAACAACAGTGTTAATTGTGGCAGGAATGCCTGCCTGGTTTAACGTCCCCTCTGCCCTCCTCCCAGCCCAGCCCAGCGCTGGAGGCAGGCTCCGTGCTGGTGTTTGAACTCAGCCAAAGGAAGCCACTTCCTCATTAAGACATACCCAAATATGGCAATAACATGGAGAGCCAAAAGTAGTAACAGATTTATTATTACCACTATGTGGAAATAATTTTTTTTTCGCTGTTACTCAATCCAGTTAATTATCCATGCAAAGTAAAGTTATTCCTGGCAGCCACAGAGGCAGAGCTGACTTGGTAATGGCTGGGGATGGAATGGTTGTTATGCAGGAGGAGAAACTAAATAGTTCAGTAAATTAGTCCAAATAGATCCACACTGGGATTGGCCTTTAGAGATTCAAAATACTGAATTCAATGCTTTTAGGCTTATCATACTTTTTATTTAATAGAGAACTGTCTGATCTGGGACTGCATCATATCCCAAAGACTCTACAAAGAGGTAATTTTTCAGCATGCCCTGAGGGTAACAGGAAGAATTACAGAAAGCTTCAAACCATCCAGCTCCCACAAGCATCCTGCATCCTGGACTCTCACTAGAACAACAATGCACAGCCAGTAAGGAATGTTGGTGGTTCCTGAATACTTGGAAAGGTGTTACAAAGCACACCAAGTGCTTCAGGGGTGTCTGATGCCGTTGAGGGGAGTAAAAAGCTGAGAGCACAGCACCATCTCTGTCACCAGCCTCAGCACAGCTCAGCCTGAAGCACCCTCTACTACCCTGGCTCCCAAGGCATTCTGGAGGCACTCTGCTTGCACTTGGAGCTTATTTGCCCTAAGAAGTGTCCCCACAGTCAAGTTTTACTTCTTGGGAAAAAACCAAACAATAAAAAAACAACACCAAACATAACAGTGGGAAAGAGGACAAAAAACATGGAGCCATATAGAGGAAAAACCCCAAAACCTACAGAAAACAAGAGCTGAAAGTGAAGAAAACCACAGAATTTATTCAAAAAATTTATTTGAACTGTCCACAGGCACAGTGATTGTATAAACATTAAACAACAGGAACATAAATGAACACTATGGGAAAAGAAACTGCTGACATTTTTACTGCAGGAAGGACAGACCACCAAGAACAGCCTGACTCCAACACCCAGCGTTGGTTCCCACACCAGAGCTGTTTGTGTTGGCTCCAGCACCCAGTTCCAAGCAGAACAGTAAGAACATGCATTCTGCTGATGTTTGAATAACCCCTGCCAACAAATTGATCCCCCAGCAGCCAGGCTGTAGGAGATGGGTTGAGATAAATAAGTGAGAGAGCAAGAAAGTAAAACAAAAAGACACTTAGCACTCTTCTTC